>NC_089275.1:3893148-4207811 GCF_963678975.1 Dysidea avara
AGTAACACTACAGTTTAACAAATCAGTGTCAAGAATAGTCCGTGACAATTTTCCCTCTAGCTCGCTTCCTCTAGCTTCATCGTCAGTTCTATCTCGGACTACGGTAGCCACTTGTTGGTCTTTATTTTTCTCTTGCACACCACGCGACACCACCATGATACCAACTTCTAACGAAGGCGAATCGTACCTGGAACCGCTGCTTCGTCTTCGCTACAGTTTGTAGGTAGTATGTAAGGTCTCTCTTGTAGCTACGAAGTAGAATCTCCACACAATTCGGACGAAATCTTGAGCACAGTGACTGGAACTCGAACTCGAACTGGAACTTAAATTTACTATCCGTAAACTTCTGCGCACCCCCGCGCACTGGTATATAATAATAGTCCCTTTTTGTTTTTGGTCACTGATATCTTATACATATGATAAACGGACATATCCTAGAAACAAATTAAACATACAAAGAAAGGAGAGAAAAAAAATGCAATAAGAGTTACTGCTTAATGGGAGTCTTGACTCTACTTGAATGAGATACTTTGGGACTATTATCAAGTGTCCAGATTATGCAGGTACATGTCCTCATTTTCAGGTGTCCTGATTAGCATTTTCCACTGTAAGTTTATCCTGTAGGATGTACGTTATAGTTATATCCCTTTACAAGGGTGATATCATTGTTATTACACAAGTCCGAGGCGGAGTGGAAAATGCTAATCAGGACACCTGAAAATGAGGACATGTACCTGTATAATCTGGACACTTGATAATAGTCCCAAAGTATCCCTTAGCATGTAAACTGACCTGGAAACACCTTGGCAATCAGGACACTTTAGGAATACAGAGGTTTCACTGAGATATAGAAGAATGGCAGTAAGACACTTCAATGATATATAGCTATCATGCATCAGCTGTTGTTGCACCATCATGTTGGAGTAATCCTCTTCCCTTTTGAAAAGCTAGAATTTAAGGTGATGCATGGCGATCGATCCTTATACTACTTTTGCAGGGGTGGACCGTGAGCAGGGGTACAAAGCGTTCCATAAGTAAAGCCTTGAATTACTTGATGAGCTACTCGCAAGTTTTTTATTAAACCCAGCATTCTTTTAAACCCAGTAAGCCATATTCATGCAGCCTATCATTCAAAGAAATACTGATTTCAAACACTTTTAGCGACAAAACATGCACTCATTTTCAGGTGAAGAAGAAGAGGTTCAATTTCGATTTAGCATTCACAGTCTTTGTTCCTTATAGTTAATTATTTTAAATGATGGATGTCCTAGTATAGTTGACTGTTTTATTAGAGTATTTCAAATTTTAGCATGCAGTTTTAAATTTTGCCCTCTTGCTGATTCCTATAGAAGACACCTTTCTATCTTTCATTTCCCATGTGTACTTAAGAACATGCAATTGCACCTGTACAGCATGTAACTTCTACTAGTTGTGTAAACAGTATAATTTCTATACTAGTCTTCTAGCTAGCACAAGATAAAATTTTGGAAGGGGAGGTGCCAATTTACCTGTGCACAGGTAATTAAATAATTGTATAATAATTAGAAACTTAGTGTCTCAGGGAGTTAAAGAGATATATAATCAATTTTCTTTGCAAACATGGCTATTAAGGTCACAAAAGGTCAAATCTGTGATGGCACTCTATAATAATGCATGTCACAAGAGGAGTACCATAATTACAAGGTAGGAAAGTTTATGGTTTTATGAAACAAGTGCACAATTTTAATTAATTGTTTGTTTCACTGCTGGCCCGCTATATCATACTGTATACTAGTTATGTGTAGACTATAATAGTACTGAAGGAGCTATTAATAGTACTGAAGGAGCAATTAATAGCACTTAAGGAGCTATTAATAGTACTGAAGGAGCTATTACTCCAAAAGTGAATGCATGCACATGCTCCCAATGTTTTCCTTCAGTAAATTACTTCTAAAAACACAAAGAAATACAAACTGGATAGTGTTCATGTTATCTTGCATTCTTTCAGCATCAGACTGACTATCTACGGCACTTCTATCTTTTACTATGATATGTATCATATAGTGGGATATATAGCGGATAATTAATAAATAAACCATAAATATTTGTCACGCGGTAACACAATATCAATTCTATATTATTGTGCTGTTTATGAGATGATTGATAAAATGTGACACAGTTTTACGCTAACTGTACTGGTTGCCACTGCAGTCATGCACATGATCCAGAAATAAATCAAGATGGGTGGCTGGCCCAGATTTTTAAGTTGACAGTCCTAGTGTTTACATCAGGGAAAGAGCTGACAATGGTAATTATTGTTTAGCTCATACAGTGAAGCTCACAGCAGCATGATATAGCTATTATGGAACATACCATGTATATATTTAGTAACTCTGATCATGAGTGGGCTAAAACAAATCACATGTGCACCTGCATGTGCACATACTGCACATTTCTCTGCTGTTGAATGTGCATGATGTGTAGGAGATGATAGCTTAGGTAACTTATATTGTTAATTGTATATTATATGTTTCAGATCACATTGTTATGTAATTTGGTCATTATTATGATACAGAGCCTATGAGGTATAAACTAACTTGCTTACATCACTAGGCATAGAAGAAGGGAGACTAGTTGGGCTGAAGACTAACCCTAATGTTAGGGGAAGAGGTTTTAACCCTTCACTTCTAAGATCAGCAGGATGGTACAATTAAAAAAATATTATATAATAGAGCACTCTATAATAAAACAGTCAGGTGAATGTAAGATTATAAATAATGAACTGCCCGCCCACATTAGTTTAGGATGATCTGAAACATAAAAGTTAATTAACAGTAAGTGGTGTTATAGGTTTGCTCTATTGAACAAGTAAATGTGATCTATCATTTCCTACTAACCACAGTAAGAAACATGACCTTAAAGAGCTTGTTTTTCACTACTTGCTATTTAAAAAGCCAACTTAAATAAAAGTTTATTTTTATGCAGTCGCATTATGCCACATGTAGCCCTAAGGTGATTTGCTGGTAATTACAAAAGAATAATGATATATAAAAATTGATTTTACCCTAAAGCAGATTCCATGCATATTTTCATTCAAGCACTCCTCTGCCTGTTTGGTGGTAGTACTGCCCATTATCTTCGTTAAATTCGTTAGTGCTACCAGCTGTTACAAGGTGATAGACTGCTGGGTAGCTAGAATTAGAATCTGATTAGCATGCAATGCAGGGGTTTGCATAGTTCATTATTAATAAAATATAAAAAATAATATATAGTAGTGAAAAATGATAATAATCAAGATTAAAAACATTAATTTAGTGAATATTGCATGTATAACTGGCTGCATGCCAGGCCATACATGGTTGGTGGTTAGCTACTCCATCCACCCTCACCTCCTCCCAGATCAGTGCCTGCACTGCACACTAATGCTAAAGTCAATAAATGGCTGATAACAGTAAAGAAATGAGGAGTCATGAACACCTTCCACAAATTCTCTGTACTAAAAGATAAATACAGTGATCAACACCTTTGAACTGTAATCCTAGTGTGGTGTCTTCAACATATGATTTATTTTTTAATCCACCCATCATATTTGGTCCACAACACACACTGTAAAGACAGTTTTGCCAACCTAGCTAATACATCTATCAAGCACCGAGAATTGCACAAAGAAAATTAATATCTATAATTATGTAGTTCATTAAACCTTGCATACTTTTAATGGGAGTTTTAATGGGAGTAAAATTATAATTGTATTGCACTGTAGGCAGGAACTTTCTAGGCATCTCCATTCCATTGTGTTTTGTACACCACTTCACTGGACATGAAATCTGTATCCTATCTATATACGTACTACATAGTGTATACTGAGATTATGACAACTTGGTGTGATTATCCCAATGGCCATGGTCAGCTTCATATAATATGTAATACAAAAAAATAGGTAAATGGCAAGGGCGGATTAGGGTGACCTCCAAAATTTCAGCTACAGATAGCAGAAGCTACAGTACAGGTGCAAATTGTATCTAAAGCACACGTGGGCAATGCAAACATGGAAGGAGTGAGAAGAGAAGAGCTCTTCTAGGAATCAACAAGAGGGGATCAAATTTTTATTGTAGGGGTAAACTGCTAATAAAGCTGCCAAACATCACAATAGTCTAATAGAACAGTCAACTACTCTAATAGAGCATGCATTCATCATTAAAATTCTTTAAATTGAAAAGAACAAGACCAACTTCTAGATGCCTTGAACTTCAACTCTGAACTCAAACCATAGCTACTTCTGAAATTATGCTGTGCCCTTTTATGAAAACTGGTTACCACTGCTAGAAAATAATGGCACTTGGTTCTTTACTCTTGGTTACAGTGGCTTAGGTACAACACTTATTCAATATCAGAAAGCTAAGTTTGCAAATTTTCCTGTGAGAGCATGTTCCCGGACCCCTAGCTAGATAAAGCATGCTCCTCATGCTAAGTGTACCTCTCACACTACACTACTATAGTTGTATAAACCAGTTGCCACATTTTTAGCCTGCACTATAGCTTGTAATTAGCACCCCCCTCGGGAAATCCTACATCCACTCTTGTATGTATTATGTACAGTACATACAATTGGAAATGCCATATATAGCTGCATGTGCTACAATACAGTCCTTAGGACGTATCATCATCTCAATTTGGAGTGCATTGTATGGGTGATCATATACTTCAGTGGTTGCAATTGCAAGTTGGGATTGATGTCATAGCATTGCATCCACCTCCATACACAGTTGCACAGTTTAAAGAAGCTTGTAAATCATTATCATTATCTAAAGTTGTAAAGTTTAAATTGTTTGCTGGCTGGCTACCTCCTGTAAATTAATCACCATCTACTCCAGTCCAGTGTATCCTCCAACTGTATTATTTATACTCTTAACTGGCACTTCCCACCTTGAACTGATCGTAGTGGACACATGAAGAGGAGCCATCTTCTTTTGTTAAGTCTACTCTCATCTCCCATTGGCCAAATTGTGTCATGCAATGAATTGCTTCCGAATCGTACCAAAATTCCCATTAAGGTTTCTTCATACTTTATCCAGTTCTTGTTGAAGTCTACAGCGCACACTATCCTTCCTGTTTCTCTATAATATTTACACCAGTATAACTCCAGTGTATGCAGGGTGTATACTATCACAGTCCATCCTCTATCAGTAGTGTTCATGTCACAGTAGACATTGACAGTTACTTTATTGAAAGGAGGCAAGTATGATTTGTCATCATCTGGTAGACACCAGAAGGTGCTTTGTTGAGTGTTAAGCTAGTGAGATCACAGCAAGCATTCATGGTTATCAAGTCTGGACTGCATTGGGTCTTGAAGTTATTGTACTGTTTGAGGAGATTATCACAGTATTGATCAGCATTGACTAGTGTCAGAAACAATTTCAGTATAACCAGTTGAGTAACTGCACATGCCTTCTTCATACTGTCACCTCACTGCCACACTAAACTTGCAGGAATCAGAGCAAAAGCAGCTTGTACAGTAACTAATATCGCTCGCAGTAAATTTTAATCCAATCAGCATTCAGCAATGCTCAACTGAAACTGTGCTCATAGGATGTTTTTGCTCAAACTGTGCTCATCACAAACTGTACTCAAACTATGCACATTGCAACACACAGCTGCAGTTTTATAGCATGTTGCAATTGTGTTGTGTAACTTTTGTTCATCACCAGATGCTGATACGTAGATATGAAAGGCTATAGGTGTTAATTTTTTTGGTCTTAAGCAATATCAAGTGAGTGAGTTAAGTTGGTGAGTGAGTAATAAGTTATACATACAAGCTACATGCATAATTATACTAGCTAATTATGTCCTTTCATTCTATCCAGTGAGCTAAGGATGATGGGATAAACTGACAGTACAATAAAAGATGACATTTTCACAGCCTTTATACAGATAGCTAATATATGTTTCCAAGAATAACTTTGTGTAGTTGTGTTGGGAGTACAATAATGATGCAACCATGAAGAAATGATGTAACTAGAGTAGCTGAGATGATTATTACATCATTCCTGAGTGGTATTTATCCACTGAAGAATCCTAGCAATAGACGTCTAAGTAACAGGTACACGTATATACGTAGACAATGCCCCCTGTAACTAGTAGCCCACAAAGTAATGCTTATCTGAAAGTGCATTATATGAATCTTGCAAAGGTATCATGGTCGATTGGATGCACTACAAACAAACTCACACTATATTCCACCTTGTCATTATGTTCATGAGCATCCCTCTTAATCTTTCCACTCGACATGTCATGATAGTGGACACCTTATTGTACCACATATTAAACTATAGAACTTTCCACTTGAATGTAATTATGCAACAATGCAGAAAATTAATATCTCTGTACATGACACATAGTGTATGCTTAGTTTTAAAGTATAACATATACACCCTGCATGTGTACAATGTATATATTTGTGACCGAATTTGACAAAACCAAGCTTCCACATGCACCCAGTACAAATACTTTGAAGGACCATAACTCAACAGAAGAATATTTCATTACAAAGTTTGACCAGCAGTTTTATTATACTGTGTAAGAGCTGGATGAAAGATTGGGTCAATAGCGCTCCTAGCTAGAGGTCAAGTTAAGCAAGGAAATTGGATCTGTGTGGAAGCCTGGTTTTGTCAAATTCGGTCACATTCTGTAGGTGTCATAATTATTAAAATCTTTCTTACCCCTAAAAATTAGAATCATAGGCAGTGGAAATGAGGGGACATAATCCCCCTACTTTTATCAGTCAATCCTTGTATGCTCTATAATAGAGCAGCCAACCACTCTAATAAAACAGTTACATTTTTTATTTTTCTCAGTTCCCAAGAATGGCATTTATAGTTTAACAGTGTAATGTGGGCCATTCCCCATTTTTAACTTGTTCCACTGTTAGCCATTACTAGAAAATTATAGAATGCATGCACAATTTATGCAAGTATAATACATTATTGAACTCTATGGCTGCTGGTATGTTATCAGTACTGCATTCCAATAATAAATAAGTAGCTATAAAATACAATACAATGAAATGTTCATTTACACATTGTTCACTGAACTAGAAAAGAAGGTTGAGGGTCATCTTGTTCACAGAAGAATGTACACTCTCCAGTATAGTAGGCTTTTCCTGATATCTCTGCGATCACAGCTAGAGTATTCTTTAGTTTTATCTGCTTCACTATCTTCCCATTGAAGGAAGACTGGGTCTTGCTGTTAACAAAAGTCTTCACTTCTCCCTCTTTGATGAGCCCTTTGTGGTAGAGAACAGCTAGTAGGCCACAACAACCTGATCCACAAGGATTACGACAGACCTACAGTATAAAACACAGCATAGCAATATTAAGGCTGCTTTCATTATATTCAAAAAATTGTCTCTATATTTTAGCCAATACCCAAGTAGAATATTAATTTAATGCTATATATACATAATACTCTTGGAAAAGCTATAAAAGTGATTATTCTACTCTTCAGTTGCTAAATGTAAATTTAAAGTTGTATAATAAACACATCTCTCATCCATTAGCCATTAGTTGAAACAATCTTACTCTGTGTGTACTCATACAAGTATTTTTTGTGTGTGTGCCTGTGTGTGTGTGTGTGTTGTGTGTGTGTGTGTGTGTGCGCGCGCGCGTGTGTGGGTGTGTGTGTGTGTGTGTGTGTGTGTGTGTGCATATGTGTGCGTGTAGCATGTGTGTGCGTATGTGTGTGTGTAGCATGTGTGTGCGTATGTGTGTGTGTAGCATGTGTGTGCGTATGTGTGTGTGTAGCATGTGTGTGTGTAGTGTATGTGTGTAGCATGTGTGTGTATATACATGATAGCTCTGTAAGTATACAGAGAGTTTCTACAAAATAGCTTTATGGGGAACTGGAGACCTTCATTTTGGTATGGCCAAAAATACAAAAAGCATTATTCCTATTGCACACTTATACTTGTATTTACATGTACACAAATTATGTTACATAATTTATCACCCCCCGGTAGCTACATAGGTCTAGTTGACCTTGAAACACAAAGTTCTTGAAACCAAAAAATTCACCCTATTTTTATGCAACAATAAAATTGCAAGGGCACATACACCAACCCAGTGACCTACATGCATTCCATGTTGTTTAATGATGTGTCAAATTATATAAACGTCAGTGGTTACAGTGTCACTAATATAATCCAGACCTTCACTACAGCACCATACATACCTGTCCATCAGCATAGACACACACTTCCTCACTACAGTTGCCTAAAGATCCAGAGTAGAACATTACTCCAAACAGGAAGGCTAATTCATTGTTCTCAGGATGTGCTAAAGTGACGGTCTCAGTTATGGCTCTCTTCAACTTCATGGCTGCTGTAATAATATCAGCAATAGGGGATGATTTAATGTCCAATCCAAATTGTGTTATATCTGTGTACGCATAGAAGCAGCCACCGAAGCTTATGTCATAATGTATGTCTCCATATCCCTCTGAAATGAAAGCATGTAAGAACAGCTATCGGCATGCTGGCAAGATGTGTATCAGGAACAGTAGCTAAGACTGTGGTGCCCTTCATATTATTCAAGCAATTTTCGGGGCTGTGTGGTTAGTGGAAGCAAAACAGGCTGACCACTGTGGGTAGTTGGAAAAGGCAGATATGGGCGGACTTGGATACAGACACAGACACGGAAGTTTTCAAAATACACTATGACATCTATACAACAGCTAATTTTCATACCTAATATATATATATTGTTCTGTACAGCAGTCTTCGCTTCTAAGCCCAGACATGGTCTTCACATAGAGCTTATTCAGTTATAAGCGTGCTAGCATGCTAGTATTATATAAAATAGATGATGCACTGCTCTAGGTGCTTATACATACTAAGGTCCTGGCTAGCTTGCTTGGGACATCTCAGCCGAATCTCTGTGAGTATGCATTAGATTTCTATAACATGTGTACAACAGTAAAATATATGGTATTCTGTTGCATGCTAGCCTATCGTCCACACATGCGCTTATAAATATATAAGCGCTACTTGAAGCCGATCTCTGCATGTGTCTGGAAGCGAAGACTACTGTATAGTACAACGTTAGGTATAAAAAATAACTGTTGTATATATGTAAAAGTGTATTTCAAAATAGTCTGTGTCCGTACCCACCTACCTGACCATTGTTATAGATATCAGGAAGCTGTGCTATTTCACCCTAAACCTTATTATCACAATTCACCTCAAAATAATAAACTACTGTTACAACTTTTAAGAAAATGGGATAACTCATGTTGTGTGTACACAACACAGACATACACCCATACCTAGATTAACAATCAAATCTGCAGCAAACGAAAAGCAGGGAACACTCTCAAATCTAACAGTTCCACTCTTCCCATCCTGATACTCCACATGTGCAGTAACCAGACCACATGGACACTGTATCTTCACAGTAGTCTCTGGTGACACTCCCTTCACAATGCCATGATCCACAGCATATTTGCCCAGAGCAATAGTGCAGTGTCCACACATAAAAGCATAATCTGAATGAGAACATAATTTGGAATAATTCCTAGCTGTATGGCCCTAATGTCATGTCAATTTGCAAAATAAATCAACGTATAAACTGCACTCAGCAGTCTTCACACATATTGCTATATTAACAAAATATCATATTTGTGAAAAAGGAGCTTCCATACACATCCAATTCTATGAACTTAGGAGACCATAACTTATAGTAATTGAGATACATATGATATTGTGTCGTGTGGCCAAGTAGCACCACGCGACAGACATACCAACAAAATGCCGTATTCACACTTGATATTTGCTATTGAAATTTGTGGAAAATTTCTCGGGGTGGGTCACCTTCTATTCCAAATTTGAGGTGAATCTGAGAAATGTGCCTTCAAAATTCAACTTATTTTCTTCATATATTTCTCTTTTTTACAACATTTAGAAAAATTGCTAGAACTCGCACTTCCTTCAGTCCATTTACTTCAAATTTGGAGAGAAGTAAAAGTGTTTTATGCATGTAACTTACAGTATAAAGAACATTTACAGTTCAATTTTTGTACAGATCAAATACAGTAAATAACTGCACAATTTTTAAAATTGAAAAGCAATTTTTGTCATAGCTATACAGGGAGAATAACCATTAACCATATGTATTAGGTGCGCTACCTATTTTCATGAACAAGAAGCAATTTACTGTCAGTCATCTTGTAGACAGTTAAACTACGTTTCAAGTCACCTCACATATGTTTAAGCCACCCTGAAGATATGTAGTTTAGCTACAAACATATCACCCTGTATAGTGTTCAGGTCACCTTGTAGGGAGTTCAGTCACATTACAGTTTAGTTACATTAAAATTCCAGATTTCAGCTACACTGCAAGTCACTCAGTAGAGAGTTCATCCATACCTATAAATTTTATGGTTTTGAAACAAACACACCAGTGCTAAAACTGGTAAACAAATGCTTTCAATGTGTACTCAAGAACTGTGCATCTGCGTTAAAGTTGATATTTCTGTTGGCACACCATATTAGGCCCTACATGAAAATGCAGGTGGTGGTGAAAAAATGAACTAATAAGAAACAACGTTACCTCCTGACCACCCAAACTAAATGTTTATTCTCTATCTTTTACGGATATATTATTGCATGTCATGAATATGCACAAAAGATCATGCCAAACCAGCAAGAATAATCAGGTCCAACAGTCACCATAACATGCCTTGCACATGTCAGCAGTGACTCTGCAGAACAATATATAGTAACAATAGTTATTTGCTTGGTAGGAACTTCTAGAAAAATGTTTGTAAACATAGGGCAGTATAAAAGGCAGGTAGTGTTTTGCAGAAGTAGAGAAAGAAGAATAAGAGGTTAAATATAATATGTTGGCAACAGATAAGAAGAGTAGATAACTATGAAAGACTAGAACAAGGGTAAATGCTGTCGAGATTGCAACATTATATGTTAATAAAATAGGTATTAGTAGCAAGAATCAATGTCTGAAAACCGATTTCCAAACATAGGTCAGACCAAATATACTATTAGCTGCAACTCTCATGCTACGTATTAGTTGATTATTGGAGGACAATTGCTGCTCCGTGTAGTCTTTTTTGCAAGTTGTTGGGTTTCCAGGAAGTGAGTGGCAGATGTCTGAAAATCATAATGCATATCAAAACTTGCTATTGAGATTTGTCAAATGAAACCTTAAAAATAAAATTTCACAAAACACTGATTTTTACCATTAGTTCTTAGAAATTATACATTACAATAACCTAAAATGTACTTTATGTCCTATTCATAGCTTTAGCTGGGTTGAGCCAGTTAGTTGAAAAGCCACATTTGTGGCCATTGTTTTCTTCCCAATGCAAAATACATGTATTTTACACTATATCGAAAAATTCAAAAGTACAGGCACTGGCACCCATAATCTCTACAGCATACTATACAACAAAAAAAGCCCTTGAACTGCTCTATATAATCCCACCTGAACGTTTGTTGTAACATTACCATACTAACACTTATTCACAGTTGATTACAACATAATACAAGCTCCATACAAAACTCTATGGGAGAATTTAACGCCTTGCCATACAAACCATAAAAGTACAACCTGTTCTCCTCAACTAAATTCGCTAAATGTATAGTGTCATTACATGTGTTGAAGCTTGCTGCTTAAGAACCTGTGCAAACTGAAAGCCTAAATGGCTATTTTACAGAGATATTTTTAAAACATCCAAAAAACTTGTTTTTTTACTTCATAATACAGTATTACATACCTGAACATGTACGTAATTTAACCTTTCAGCACTCTTTCTAACCTTTCCCATAGGCACAGAGCAATTAAAGTTTTATGTATGACTAGAATCGCTCGTCATCAAGGATTCTAATAAATTCAACCCTATTTCCGTAAACCAAAGTATTAGGATGTTATGGCAACTTGTTCAGAAGATGGTAATATTTTCAGTTTCTTGTGCCTTGTAAAATTTGACAAAAGTTTTGATAATGGTCTAATAATTGATAGTTTACTCTAGATGTAATGTGTTATAATTATACATAACATCAGTTTTACAGAATCCCAATGGAAATAGACCTGATGAAAGGCTATTTGTAAGAGAACCCTTGAGTCTTGAATACATGTAGTTTTAAAAGTCGATCTGGACAAAAAGCACTGCAGAAAATATTCCAATAACATATGACAGTTTAACACAACATGACGGTGAGTGAATACCTTGTGCCATACATACAAAAAATCAAATTGCATGCAATGACTCTCAGGAAATAGACCAGCTATGAGTACTCCTTCTAAACTGATAGATTCCTCTGCCTGTATTATTTATTTATTTAATTATTATTACTGTATGGGCAGGCAGTGTTTACTGATTATGCCCAGGGGGAAAATACAATGGGAGGGGAGGGAGATTTACAAGGGGGAGGAGGAGGGGAACATATAATAGCTATTTACAAATGATTGGTTACTGTAGCTACAAATGTTTCCTAGAAATAATTTCTTATCAGTCATTTCAATTAATGAGGTCGATAATGAGCTCCACTCAATGATAGTTGTTGGGAAGTAGCCGTTTCAATATGCTGCAGTGTTTGCTTGGGTGGATAAAATGAAGTGGAAAAAAAGACGAGGCTGATCGTGCATACTGAATTATGGTCTATTCCAGACGGGGCTGTTACCAACATGCATACATGAGCTAAAGAGCCACAACAGCTGGGGTCAAGAACTTGTAACTTCTAGCAAGCAAAGGCCAATGTTATTATTATAAGTGTTACTATGTGTTTATGCAGTTTACACTGAAGCCGTAACATTCACCTTCACTATCCATGAATAGTACAGCCATGTCAGCTTCTTTGATATCACTCTTTACTGGTATAACACCATACATGTCCTTGTGACCACGAGGCTCCTGTATTAATAGCCTTCGTAAGTGGTCAAGGTGCTCTCTGACATATCGTCTTTTGTCAAGTATTGTGTCCCCGATAATATCAGGATATCCTGAGACAGCAATACGTACCGGATCCCCAGCTGTATGCATCTCTGTGGTCACGACATTTATAGACTTTGTGAACTCAGTTTGTCGACTCATATTAGCTAGTCTCGCCAACCAGACCCTTGTAGATGTATTGCCCTAGAATTGTATTATGAGCGCTTATTGCTAAGCGCTAAGAAATTAGTCGCGTGCCTAGTCCGTGACACCAGTGAGACTAAGACTAGCTACTGACATGCATTGGTGCTGATGAAACGATAAATCACGCGAACATGCAATTAGACCGACATGTTTCAACTTTTTATAACGGTTGGTGAAGGGGGCGTGTCCATGATCATAGGCTTGACCTTTGGTTTGCCGCAAGGACAACCCGAAAAGACGCATACGGTATGTCGATACGTCACATGTAGGGATTCAATGGAGCAATCAACGGTTACACTACAAGACAAGGTAGCTAAGTAGCTAACTAGTACTTGTTTCTCATGATCACAAAACTGATTTGGGATTTGCATGATGCAGCTGCCTGCAGCTACATGATTAGATTGTCCCAAGATCATGTACTTGCATGCATTCCTATCAACTTTGGGCCTGTGCACACACACAGACACAACATAATACAACACACACCCGAGTTAATACCATGCATACCCATTGGTGTTCAATACAGCTGGGTGGGTTGCTTCTGATCCGCAGTTGATACCATGTCCCTACTTAACAGCTCACTAGACACTAGTAGACAGGAGTTTTGAGAACCAACAACAGCAACTGAGCATCAAGCTTGGAACTTTTTGATTAGCAGTCCGATGCTGTAAACATTTGTACTGCTGTAAACATTTGTACAACCACACATCCACGCATGCACGACACACACGCACGCACAAACACACTCAGTACATGCTACCACAATTTGCATGCCAAAATGTTCTTTGAGTTAAGCTGAGTTGATTTGTCACAGTAACAAACTGTTGCAGCTATACAGCTTTATAGTTCTGTGTGGTTATAGTAATAGTGGTGCTTGCATGCATGGCAATAATTTTAGCACAAACGTTGAGACTGATACAATATTTTCCTGTGCCCTTTTCCAAGCCTTTGTGACACAACAATTAACGTTCTGCTGTTGCCACTTAATGGATATAAGATATTGCTAATAACACACTGCGCTGTCAACAAATTTTGAGTAATTTGTTGAAGAGCTTCCAATATGTCTTACATACCACATGCAGTACCAGCAGTCGTAAACACTATTGTTAGGATAGGTAAGGTAAGAGTTGCAACAATCAGATCAGACCTTCAGTGCTGGCCACTGTACAGTGGCCAGCACTGAAGGTCTGAAAATGTCAGCATACTATGAAGCTTTTATTTTCCTGGCAGGATGATTGTCAAGTATTGCATTGTAAACAACTGAGAATTGTATAAAGTAAGGGAAATTCCTATGGCATATTCACAGCCTCTTAGAGTATGTTCATAACTACCCACAGTGTATTTATTCTTTATGGTTAGCTAACTCTTATTTCCTAGTAACCAATTGCAGTTATTGTAGCAATCAGCTCATTGATCTCTACATGGTAATCATAACCACAAATAATGGTACCGGGGATGTTACTGGTGTATAATACCACAATGTTTTGATCCATGCTATGCAAAATAACTGTTATATACTGTAGACCATATAATGGATTCTTACTCACAACCCTATGGTAGCAAGCTCCAGGGACAAGGAACTCCAGCCATACATACGGGGACCCTAATACAACCAGATCTACATTATAATTGTTTGTACAACGCACAGTATGGAGCTCTTTTAAGACTTCAAACCACAACTATTAAAGATAACAGGCTGTCCTGTGACAGTCCTTGTGATGTTACAAGTTATGTGGTGCATGATGTTCCCCTCAGAACCTTCTCTATGACAAAGTGCCGGGGCACAATCTCCTCTTCTAGCAAGCTGCAGGAATTTTGAATGAGGCAGAGTTCCTCCAGAGAAATTACAGGAGCTACGTACCTAAACTAACTATTCATAATTATATACCTAGCTGAACCAAATAAAGCTCTTAGTTGTACTATATTATAAATCAGCAGTATAGGTAATACAGCTAGGTCGCAGTGTCTAGTGTCCTTACTACCCTAACTTTTGTCATAATCTAGCCAATGTATACAAGCATAATAGCTACCCTGGCCGAATATGTCTCATAATACCCACATTTACAGTGCTCCAGAAAAAATAATACAGCCCACACTATATTGAAGAAATGTTTCTGAACTTTAGTTTATGGTAGCCATGTACATATTCCACCTTGCAATAAGCACATTTAAAACTTGCACGTGCATCAGTCTGCTGTAGGTTGCCTGTAATGATTATATTGCTAGAGGCAAAGGTATTAAATTTCTACAATCAAAATTTTGTTGCATGTGAGATATTTACTTGCTGTACCTAGCTATACACATAAGAGCATAATTATTTGTGTGCATGTGACCTAGTTTATGAAAACAAAGCATTTAGCTACTGCTGCTGTCTGGCTGATTCCATACAAGCTGTTCAAACAAAATCATACTGATATTAGAGTCTCAGATTATCGCTTGCAGATTATACAGGGCTCCAGGAATACAAACACAGAAAGCAGACCTAGATGAGTGGCAGAAGAATAACAGTAGAAATCATTAGTGTAAATGCCGCACCTTCAATAGTAGCTGCATTTCACAATCAATTTTGAAATAGGGCTTAAACATCATTGTCAAGCTTCCAGCAGTGCTTGAATTTGTATAGTTGCCATCTCAACTTTTTAAAATTAGGTGATAGCTGAATGCCACAGTATTTCATGTAAAAAATGCTATTTCGATTTTTTGTCAGAAATATTGGTGCAGATACTGCACATACATACACCAAAATACAAAACTACATCATAGGAATACATTATGATGTAATATCTAACAGTAGCTATAGCTAGCAGTTGCTAGTTGATGTTATTCATTCATCACATTTTCGTAAAAACCCATGCCAATGCCATGTACAGTTGTAGCCAAAATAATCAGTAAAGAAAGAGTCAATTTTGTATTGCTTACCATCCGACCCTCTTAAGAATTCCTTTACAAAATTTAGTTTATCTCTAGTCCAAACGTCTGACCCTCCAGTTCTCAACATGTACGGGCTAGTATCCTCCATGACCAGGTAGTCACCTGTTATCATAAATTGATTTAAGTATGATATTGTTGTAGCTGTACTCCCATGACAGTCCTCTATAACCAGCCACGGATGAGGAAGGGACTTTAGTGCTGATGGCTGTAATACATGTTCAAGCTTGGTAGCATCACCTTGAATAAATTTTACTGTGTCTGGTTTTATCTGCTTAATCTGTTCATCTAACAAGCAGTGTTCAAAGTCGATGGAATAAACGAAGCAGTCATACCCTAGTGATTTAGCTGTGTCAGAAAACCACACTGCTGAAGCTCCAGTGTATGAGCCAATTTCAATTACTGTCTTAGGTTGTACGTGATGAAATAGCTGGCAGTAGATGGTCAGATCATAGGGGTTCTTCATCAAAAAAGCGCCACGGTATTTTGATATGTATTTTCCATAGGACTCATTCACGACTGATGTTGAAGGGTTCTGTATATCTGTACGGTCTTCCCTTTCGTCAATTGATTGAAACCTGGTTGGACTACCCAAAGCTTTGCTCAACTGTTCATTGGCACATCGTACAATCTTGAAGTAATCATCTTGACCAAACGGAATCAACGATTCTGGTACGAGGCAGACCGGCCCAGGCGTCTCAGACTGTGTCGTTGACTTCACACGAACACTACTAGCGGAATATCCACCAGTTACTTCCAATGACTTCCATGGAATTAGGATGTTTCTTTGACACCTTGAAACGTTAGCAAGAAAGCGAATCATCTGGTCTTCTACGAGGGTATTTTCGAGAGTATTTTCTGGGCGGTCGTTTTATTAGTGTTGGGCGTGATATCGTTTCATCACGTGATCTCAAAAGGTTTTTTAATTTTTTTAAAGAAAACCGCAGTACAGAAAATTACGTAATTTTTCAGACGATAATACAATTACAAACAGGGTAAGTACGAAATCTAGGGCCCTGAACGGAAACGACCAACTGGCAAAAGTCATCTTGCATCTTTGCAGCATTACTCAGATCCCTTCCCCTAAAACGATCGAAACACTCTAATAAAGCATTCACACTAAGGTATACTCTAATAGAACAGTCATGCACTCCGCTTGAAAATACCCTAATAAAGCAATCACTCAGCACTAAAATACCCTCAGTCACTCTGGCAGTCGTTCCGCACTACATGCAGTACTCCAATTGATCAATGTTCATCATAGTTATAGGTCAATATTACCAGCCAGCAGAGATTATAGTAGACTGGATACTCAGCCAGACTATAGACAAAATAAACATTTAACAATAACAGTAAGCCATGCTAGCATGGTTCTCAATTCCCCAATCCACAACATAGTTATCACACTTGTTGCAAGAACAGCTTTGCCTATATAACCTGCATGCAAACTTATCATCTCTCATCTACCAAAAAGTTCTTCCACAGCCATTTATCTTCAACTTCTTGGTGAAATTCTCTCACTGTTGCCAAATGTGTTCCTTGTAATGAATTTATATCTTCTGTTAAGCTAGGACTAGGGTTCACTTCAATAAACTAGTGAAGTACAGCTATTTTGTACATGTATGTGTAGCATGGTTGTGTAGTGGCTGTTTTTTTTTGTATTGTGTTTATTGTTGTGCGTGTGTGTGTGTGCTCTGGTAGGGAAGAATGGCTTTTTGCCAACTACTGTGAAGTTAAACAAAAAATCGCTCAATCACTTTACGTAATTTGTGATTTAGCTATCTGTTAAAGATGAAAAGATTCATATACAGCATTCTAATAATTTAATTAGCTGACAGCGCCTGCAATGTCTGGCTTTTTAATATAATTTTTGCAAACCTCTACAAGGTACGATGCACAAGATTGTGAATTATACATATGCAAGCATTTGACTATAATGTTTAATTTTGTTCCTCATTGATAATATGTGGCAATAAGTTAATTCCACAGGTCTTGGTTCCCCCTATAAGTGTCAAGTTAAGTATAAATATTCCAGCATCAATAATCTGAATCAAATTATGAGTGATTGATGGAAATTTGTTGTTTCTGCTCTAGGGATGACTACTTTCATGTGTGTAGAATTGCTGTTGGACTATACTGAAAATGTGAAATCACTGAAAACAAACCTGGCCAAGTTTATTAATATTATACATTGTATGGTTATCATACAATATTGCAGTACTCAATTAAGGATGGGTGAATCATGTACGTATATGAACCTGCTAGACGTCAATAAACACAGCTTAAAAGTGTTGAAGTAGCTAACTAATTTGCAAATGCAGTGTCAAGATAAGAAGTCACATGATGGGGTATATATGCAGCAGTGTATGCTTACCAATGTGGAGTAGTTCCAGAGTGATGAGGCTGTACATAATAAGGACACAATTAATGAATAACCATGCATAGAGGGGATATCCAGCTTATCTATTCCTTATTATTACTGTGTCAACTTCACAAGCAGGCTTTACACAGGGGGAGGGGGGAAAATCAGTACAATTTTGAATGTTAATTAAGTTGGTTCTTATAGGAAGTAATTTCTTTGATTTGGTGTGGTAGTGTTACAGGTGTTTGGTCCAAAAGAGTACTGCATGGTTTTGCAAATGGACTGGTAAATTGGTTACATGGGATCTTGTCATGTTGGTGGATACTGTTGCTGTGGTATTGGATGGTGTTATACCACTAAGTGAGACACATGTCAAGTTATGAATAATCTTAAAGAGGAAACATAAACCAGAGCTACGTTTGCGGGTTTCTAGTTCTTACCACCCTAGTTGATGGATCATATTTGATAGGCTGCTGGTAGATTCTCAAGAGCTCAGTTGCATGGGATCAGTCACTTTTTTTTCTTGCTAACCCTAGTAGCTTTCTTACATTGCTGACCATAATGGTGCACTCCATAGTTATTTAGGTGGCATACAGTAACTATATTATTTCATAGCAGTATATAGCTATCTCCTTAGAAATATGCATAATACTACTGAAATGATTCTTACATTATGAAGATTGGACATGTACAGGTGTAGTGTAATTTGTCATGCTTACATGTATAGCTATCACTAATTGTTACTTTGCAACCTTAATTTAGCAAAACTAAATTTTATTCAAAAAATAGGATGTGTGGAAACCAACATAGAGTGGTTGTTGACCTGAAATGTATACTTAGTTTTAATTTGGCACTGCAGTTACAGTCCAGCCAAAACACCTACACATCAAGGGTTAGTGGTGTAAAACCCTTGTTAGTGTACTCATAGATATGGCAAATAGTTTCTGTCATCAGGAATGATTTCAGTTTTAAGAATGATCTCAGCCACATAAGTAGAAATTACTGCTGAGTCTGTAGCACTGGAATACCTGTAGTACCATTGTCCAAATAGTAACAACATGTGGCAGTAATAAATGGTTATGGCATTGGTGGCAGTGACAGGAACTTCACTAAAGTGCCTCCTTGTGGTTACTGTTGTTACGGAAACTCTAAACATTGCTGCTGTAGAACAAGAATAATATATTACATGTACATGTATGTCTAAACTGTAGCTTTGCTGTAGTTCAATTAACCCTTTATCATCTAGGCATACGCCTTGTATTGAGAAAGGCCACACCATCTAATTAATGGTTACCTGTTGGCAGGATGTAAAGGCATCATTCTGGGGCATAGCAACAAACTTTTAACTGATCATGAGGGGTCTAAGCAAGGTGGTTACTGGTTCATAGAATCAAATTTACACAGTGTGCAAAAGTTATACTCAACATGTAAAGCATGTTGCATTAGAAGGTCTAGGGTAATCGTTCCAAGGAAAGTTTTTCAAAGTTATCTTTCTGTAACTATAAGGTAGGTAACTTTTGGCTGAGTTTTATTTATAATTGCATCTGAATGCCTTATTTGAGTGCATGACAACTTTATTAGAGTAGCTGACTGCTTTATTAGAGAGTCTTGATCTTACAAAGTAGAGGGGTTCAACTTCCTGTCGAATGAAAGACTCCCTGTTGCTACACCTCACCTATAGGAAACATTCAGGTACTAATGGGATTAAGATAACAAGAGATGTCTACATGAACATTGAAGACCTGACTGTTGGAAAATTTAATTGCCACTACAAGGATGGGACAGTAATTTCAACGTAGGCTATAGTTTGTAAGTATGTACCAGTCAGTATATAGCTAACTGTGGATAGGATATTTATAGAGTATAGATATGTATATGCTTATGTTGACAAATATTTGTTCTGAATGAAAGAAAATACATTAATACATCGTATAGAAATTCTTACATTCATAGTTCCAATCTATGTAACCATCATGGATGAGTGCAAATTTTTAACCGATGGTATACCTATGGCAATGCTTTGGGTTAACATTTTGTGGGGTGTTAACCATAGAATGTATTTTTATGTGCACATGTTAACTTTGTGGACTGTGGTAGACTTCACATCAGTGGTAATGTGATCAGGCCTGTGAAAATAGGGCATGTGGGCATGCCTACTGTATCATATTTTCATGTCTCATAACTTTAATTTAGTAAGTATATATTGGCCACACAATTTGCAGCACTTGCTAAGTATTAAATAGCAAGTTACAGAATGCAAATAGTCTCTCCCAGTATTAATATATGATTGTTATATGATGGGTGCAGTTTGTGCGCACGCTCCATTTTCAAGACCTGGTCAAAAATTATGCACATTTGTGATTGTGATGACTGTACTTCATTTAATCTAATGGTAGCTATCTGACTCTTTGATGTGCTTTTGATCTTGATTGCAAACAATGTTTATCATCAAGTGCATTTAAGAAGTGGAATTTGATCATACAAATTTCTGTAAATTACATGTTTTATTTGTTCTCATGTGTTATTTATAACTAGAACTAAAGCAACAAAGACATTCTTACCGGGTAATAAGGTTTTGACGCTAATGTAGTTTAGTTCACATTGGTCCATCATACAAAGTGAATAGCTTACTAGCTGTTTTCTTACCTCATTCTCTGAAAGAGATTGTGGTTGTGTTTAACTTGGCTGATTGGATATGTATGCTCCAAAGAGGACTCGTTCTAACTCCTTACCAAACATTCATCTACACTCCATCTCAGCTCCATCTACAAGTCAAGCTGGAAGAACACAACAGACCATCAGCAAGCCATACTACACGTAATAAGTCGCTGAAATTATTATGTAATTAGTGTCAATTGCTAATGTTTAGATATGCAGGGTTATGTATACTTTAAGAGACAAAACGTAAATGAGGTCAGCATTGTAAATCTTTTATATATGTATAATTTGCATTGGAAGTATGGTATTGGAGATGACTGCATTGTTTCCCCTAATGCTGAGGTACATATGTTAAACTTTAGTAGTGATACTTATCTGCACATTCAAATACTGTATAGTAAATCATTGAACTGAATGTGTTAGTATTTGTGTATGTATGTATGAAACAGTACACTGTGAATGGAAGAAGATACACTTCACAAGACACAACAATAAGTTTACAGTGAAAATCAACTCTGATGTTTTCTTTGATAACAAACCAGTGCCACTAAAAGCTTATCCTAATTGTGGTGTTGAAATGAGGATGGAAGAATTACTACCCATCACAGAGAATCATCAAAAGCAGAGGTCAGACTTTATGTCACCATTCCTTTGTACGCACAACTGATATAAACGTTTAGTGTAAAAATTTCATACGCAGAACTGCAAAAGAAAGCTAGAAGAAATGTGGGTATTTTGTATAGGTATATATCATCTAAGCACTTTAAGACTACTAAACAGTACACAAGTACAAGAAAAATTACATCAGTCCTTGATTGAGGCAACTGTCAAATTGGAAGAGCAAAAGCATGAACAACAGGCACAAGAAAAGAAGGTACACATAATGTAATGCTATAAATGAAAACCTATTTTGTGTACCATAGATACGTAAACTACACGAAGCAAAAGTTTAAAAGTTCATGAAAAAGAGAAGAAGTGAGGCAAACACAACAAATATTAACTGATCATATTCTGTATAGAGAGTTAATTGCATTGCATAAAGAGAACATTGCTGAACTTGAAACTCAGTATACTTGTGAGGTAATGAATTGATGAAAAATTAGATGTTTTACTGTAATGTACTGTATGCCTACGTATGTACGTATACATACTGTATGTGTGTATATACATGCACAGCTAGCGGATCACCTGGCCACTGTTAATAATAAGGAGACGTTACTGAAAGAGTAGCTTTTACAGAAAGAAAAGACAATAAATCAAAATAAACAAAAGTATAAAATATATATCATCAATGCTGTGAAGCAAATGAGGTGAGACCAATGCGATGACAAATTGTAAACTCATAATACATAATAGCAAGAATTAAATGAACTGCATGAGAAAGCTGTTGACACATTGACAACAGAATTAAGTGAGTTGTGTATGTACATTGACCATCCACTGTACATGTATATTAACATTATGTGCTTATTCATGCAGTCAATGATATGAAGCTACAGCAGTTAGCGTGTATCAGAGCAATTGAGAGGGAGTATGAATTATTTTAGACAAGGCAACTAAATACCAAAACGAAATTGATGTGTTTTTTAATAGTATGTACAGGTGATAATTATAAACTCACTGCACGGCTTATTCTCAAGATTTCAAGATAGTGCACAAATAGAAGAAGATGTAACGAAATCAAACAAGCTATTGCAGGTAAAGGTATCTGGCTATGCAGTATTGTGATTGTTTAAATTTAAACACTTAGAATGCAGAGATTGAGATTGAAGAGCATAAAGCTGAGAAGGAAGATTTAATTAAAGAACTCAAAGGTTGTCAAATAGAATTACAGGGGAAGGTATGTAAGTTGAGTTTTAATGTTCCTCACATGGTGTATAGCTGAATAATTAATTATTGAAAAGATTTGGCAATATAGTTTATTATTGGTACAGTATCTGTGAGTGTCTCCCAATATAGGATGAAGAGCTGAGTCAATACAAAAGAAGGTTCCAAGCTAAAGTAGTCTTGTGACTGATAATTTGGTTTCTTTGTAAGTATTGTGGGTTTGTACAACAGGTTGATGAGGTCACAGATCAGCATGGTAATAGAATAAATCAATTGACAATTGAAGTCACTGACTTGAGGTGAGTGTATCCTAAATTTCAAATTATTGCAATTGTAATTATCGCTTTCAAAGAAAAATGTTAATGAAGAAAACACAACAACTTACAGACACAACATGAAAATTGAAGAAGAAAGGAGACAAAGAAAGAGTCTTCAAAAGGTATTAATAAAAATTGATGGTCTGTATTTATCAACTTGCAATTATGCTACTTGTTCAGATGATGCTTCCTTAACGCTTTAAACCTCCAATAAAACCCCATACTCTTGAAGTCAGAAGAAAGACAAGTTGCAGGTGCTTTATCAATCACAGTTGAAAGAAACAACCAGCAACAGCAACTATTGGAATAAGAAAATCGAAACAGAATAAAAAAAACAACCGCTACTCAAGCAGAACAGTTCCACCACCACTTTTTAGTTATATGCTAATGAGTACAAGTGAACATATGTACAGTAGTTAGCTAATGTGATCATGGTTCAGTTAAATAGTACTTGTGTTGTGTATTAAAACATTTCCCCTCAGAAATGATTAGGAAAAGAGTACAAATGCAAGCATATACTGTAAATTAATGGTATATGACTCCTGCAGTCACTTATTATGATGATCATACTTTAAAGTGATGCTGATACTTCTGAAGTCTGATGATCACACTAAGCGACCACAGGAGTCATACCATCAGTATGAACTTCTCACTTCTGAATTTACAGTGTAGTACCACTTCCAGCGAACCCTTGTGTACTGTATGTATATGTGTACATATTTTATTTATCACAGTAAACATAATCAGTTGTTGGTAATTATTATTATTGTGTATACAGGAAGTAATCTTAAACGATTAGGCACTTGTGACTGCTCTATTAGAAGATATGGTAGCATGACTTCTGACGGCACTATTAAACTATCTCAGAACATAAAAGCATCTATACATACATACATACATACATACATACATACATACGTACATACATACATACATACATACATACATACACATGAGCATTATACACAGGCATTCATGTATAATGTAACACAACTGATGTGCTCACATGATTTGCTCACATTATATAAGTGAAATATATACAGGAAGATACAGTAGGAAGCACAAGTACAATAGGTCATTGTAGAAAGTGGCCTTCATTGAATACTTGCACTGTTTAAAGGTTCTTAGATTACTAATTTGTTAAGCTGCTTTACTGTAGTTGTACCCAGTTATACTGATAGTGATATCAATAACTCTTAGTATATGAAACATGTTGTTTTGCTAAGTTTTAAACTCTCAGTAAAACATCAATGAATGCGGCTTTACTGAAAAGCTATACTAAAAGAGTAAATTATTAACTGTTCCATATACTAGGAACATACCACTCTAGTGAACTAAGAAACTTTAAGCAGTGTTGAAATAAATTCCTCAAAATTACCTCTTGTATTTGTGCAATCACTTAAAAGATACATTACTTACTGTATATCTGCAAGTGTACACATCTGTGTGAGTCACACCGTAGATGAAGCTGTATGGATTGAAGCAATACAATTGACTGCATAAATAACACCTGTAATGGAGAGAGAATAGATGGCTATGTGCTTTACACTCAGTCCAGTATAAACCGTGTTTCTTATATTTTGAAGATAACCACTGCGATGCAAGATGGATAGGACAAGAAAGCAAATCAAAATTCACCATTTTTCATTACCGAATATTCCTTTGAACCATAGATCTACTTCAAGTCCTTTAGTTGGAAGGAGACCATTGCCTACCAAACAGCAAGATAAGTCTAATTATAACTGCAAGTAAGCTACAATTTACGTAAGTTAATATTATAGTAGTGCAGGATCATATACCCACTGGAGAGCAGAAAGTGTACAACTATTTAGAGTGTGTATGATGATGATGTGTTCCATAGGAAGACTAGGGGAAGTGATTGCAATGTGGCTCCTAATCCTGAGGTACTGTTAGCAAAACTAATTCTGTGTTGCCAATAGTAACTAGCTCATTTCAGTACATAGTGACTGGACAAGGATACAACTTAACAAGGCACAACAACAACAACGTTGCAACAAATATCGAAACTGATGTCTTCTTGGATGATAAACCACTACCAATCATTCAAGTTTTTCCTAACCGTGGTGCAAAAAAGAGACAAGCTCAGCTGCCTCCAATTAAGAAACCTAAAGAACAATAGTAAGAATTCTTATCACTGTTTCTGTACTCTCTTTCAATAGCGAACTGTGCAAGTATTACTTAATTCTTCAGCAGGGGACTTTCGCATGCTGCACTCCAACATAGGCTTGAAGAAAGGTAACAAAAGCACCTTGTGATGGTTTAGGAAGATTAATACTTGTCAACAGCATACAATTACAAGAAACAATGCATCATGATTTGATCAGGGTAACAGTGAAATTGGAGGAGGAAAAGTATAAACAACAAATTCAGGAGATGAAAGTATGTTTTCTTTGTATAGCAATTAAGTGATTACACCATGCAACTATGTGATTACATCATGCAACTATGTGATTACATCATGCAATTAAGTGATTACATCATTCAACTATGTATGTACAAGTGCAGATGATTGAACAACATAACTATAAAATTAAAGAAATGATAGAAAAGCAGAAACAAGAGAGAATAAAGTATAAGAGAAATTCTAGATATGTATAGTTCTGAGTTAATTCTTTAGAGAACTGAGAACAGCTTACAATGAAGAAATAATGAAACCCAACACTCAACATACTGCTAAGGTATAGTGAACCTAGTTTAATTAAGAGATTGCTTTATATATCTACATAATCAGCCAGTTCAAAGCCTTAAACTGTGTAATACTCAGAGCCTATGAGTACAGGAGAATAACCTTCCTACACCAACTAATAACAGCTACATTTAATTATTTATGCATGTATACTCTGTGTGTGTGTGTGTGTGTGCGTGTGCAATTAGGCATAAAGGTATAGTTAGCATCAATCCTACATGAACACAATATTTATAATCTGTGATCCTTCAGTTGCGTATTATTAGGTGTCATCTGGGTTTGATTACAAAACCGAAGCAGTTCAAGGGAAATTCCTGCTGAAAGATGAAATAGCACAAAGAAAAAGGATTGTAAAAGAAAACAATGAAAAAGCAAACCTTAATACAATAAAGCATTTGATAAAGAATGAGGTAAACTTAGTGGCACATGTCACTGAATTACCATTCACTGACAGTTGTCATTACTGTTATAGGGAGAACTAAACTTACTCCGTGAGACAGCTCTTGATCACCAAATAATGGAACAGAATGAGTCTAGTAGTGTGTTTTGTGGTGTGTGCATGTGTGTGTAATGTGTGTGCATGTTTGCATTATGTGTGTATGTATGATTACAGTGTGTGTGTGTGTGTGTGTGTGTGTGTGTGTGTGTGTGTGTGTGTGTGTGTGTGTGTGTGTGTGTGTGTGTGTGTGTGTGTGTGTGTGTGTGTGTGTGTGTGTGTGTGTGAGTGTGTGTGTGTGTGTGTGTGTGTGTGAGAGAGAGAGAGAGTGTGCATGTGTGTGTGTAGTTCTAGCACTGCTTTACTCTTATTGCTGCTGAATAGCTAACAAAAGTAATCAGAGGCAGTTAACACACATGAGGGAAACTGAGAAGAAGTACGAATGTATATTGGCTGACAAGGGAGTTAAACGTCAACAGGAATTTGAGGTACTGTATATATTCAGATTTGTGATCAAGAACTAACATGTCAAGTACTTAATAGAAATTACTTGAAAATAGCTCAATAAAAGAAAAGGAACTTGCAAAAATCACACAATTACTGAAGGTACATACCTGTATCAAAATGTATTAAGTATGTATACATGTATTCAATGTAACGCATATTGTATTAGGATGCAGAGATGGACACTGAACAACTGAAACTTGAAAAATCAAATATAACAAACCAGCAAGAAAAATTCAAAATAACTACATGGGAAGTGGTATGTAAGGTGAACCCGTCTGACTTCCATGACAATCAAATTTCTTTCCAGACAGATGAACTGAATGATTACATAAAGAAGCTTCAAACTGAGGTGGTAATTTTTGTGTTGCATTCCATGCTACACTGTTTCCTGGACTAGGTTGACAAAGTCAGGAGAAGGTATTGCAGTACAATAAGTGAACTTAACATTGAAGCCACCCAACTGAAGTACGTGAAGAACATACAGTACATGTATATGATAGCTATACGCTGCTTTGTCACTACCAGTTATAAAAAGACAACCTTTTGTTTGTTACGAAGACCAGACACTGCATTATTGTGCTTGGGCTTTTAAGTTAATCTGTGTATATAATTGGCAAGCTACATCTTCATTTGTAGGCAAATAATAAGTAGAAAAGCAGATGAAATAACTGAAATGAAAACCAAAGAAGAAATAAAGTCAAGAGAAAGCTTATTTAGAGTTCAGAAGGTATATACAGGTTTTCAAATGCTTAAAAGGAAGTTAACTTTGTGATACATATTCAGTCCATTCTTCAAGCTCGTTTCAGCACTGGATCCTGCTGTCAACGATCTCAGTCAAAAGTGAAGCAGAAAATAAGTCAAGAAAGTGCTTCATTTAATGAAGATAATAAATAACAAGTAGATGATCCAAATAAAAGCCAGCTACTGTAACTTGATTATGAGGTCATGATAACAATCATTTTTCATTCATGGACATATCTGTAAAATGATTAATTCTTATCAATTGTGGATGTCTTGCATGTATGTACATAATTATAATCATTATTCATGAAATATAGTTACAAACTTCCTTCATTTGCAAGCTCTCATCACTGCTGTTGCTGTAACTGCATGTTGCTGTAACTGCATGTTGCTGCCTGCATGTTGCTGTTGCTGCTTTGCTGCTGCTACTGCTGCAGCAGATGTTTTGCAAATACGTGTGCTTCACAACTAATTACTATATGATGTTTTTGCATATAATGCAATGTCAGTTGCTATAGTTGGCAAAATTATTGTGCAATCACAAATATAACTGGCTCTGCAAAAAAACAGAGTTTAGTCTTTCAAAGTTGGTTTTTTTTACAGCTCATGTTTCTGCAGTCTATTTAACTGATACTTGGCTAGGTTAAACATATAACATAACACATTGCATATAAAAAGTAATGCAAAGTTATGCTGTAATGTTATAGAGTAATCAACTGGACAGAAAAGGCTTATAAGACTGGTTTATGCAGAATCAGTAGCAAATACAGAAAAAGTATACTGTATACAACACAGTGTAATGGAGGAGTCAAATGAAATAAGATGTATGTATTGTCTATCATAGACCATCTTTGTGTCAAAGTTTGAAGAAATTTGGAAAGAATGGGTTAGCATTTCAATTTATCTGATTTGACTGAGTTAATATCCCAATTTTCCCAATGCTGATGAATGTCCAGAGGGTGGTTTTATGTAGTCTCAGACACACTGTATAGTGTACATTTTATCATATGTGACCGAATTTGACAAAACCAGGCTTCCACACACATTATAACTTTGAGAGATGATAACTCAGTATAGGAGTATGCCATCAGCTTCACATTTTGACCTGTACTTTTGTGATGTCATGAAAGTATTTTGTGAAAATTTCATACTGGAAGGTCATGTTACAGTTGGTCAAAATCAAAGAATCAGATGTGTGTAGAAGCCTGGTTTTGTCAAATTCAGTCACATATGTAACTTTGCAGGAAACAGCTAATACTCACAATACTTTGATCTCAAACATAATATGTGAGTCGTGTGTAGGGACCCGCCGATTATGCTCATTATTTTACCTATTATGCTATGCTGCACTGCTCAAAATTTTGCCTATTATGCTTAAATTATGCTCATTATTATATCTCAGTTCCCATACTTTTCTAATAAATTTGCAATTTATGGGAAAACAGTAAGTTACTGAAGCACAGACTCATCCTTGCTTGTCAAAATGCATGTCACAGAAAAATCGATATACTCTAATAGAACAGTCAGCTATCTGATTATATTCTGACTGTTCTATTAGAGTATATCGATTTTTTCGGTGATATGTATTTAGATAAACAAATGTTTTGCCTATTATGCTAGCATTATGCTCAATGCTTTCAAGCACCTATTATACTCATTATTATGCCAGCATAATCGGCGGGTCCCTAGTCGTGTGAGCAGGATACAAGAATGGAGATGGCTTATGTAAAGACTTGAAACATATTGCAAGTAAAGTCAATTTCAAGGTGTACATTTTCATGTAAGAATTGCACACAATTCAAACTCATTAATTTTGTCTATACTTTGAGAGTAACTGTTGCATGTATGCAGTGGAATTTACGTAGTTTCTATACATATAATTATTAATCCTCTATTAGCAACATTGTCACTCATAAACAATTGCCATGATTCCCTTTCTTGTGAAAACATACTTGAAAATGCATATGTATGAAGTTCTGTATGTCTGCTGTCTAGCTTTTGTTTGTTTAAGAGTTTATGCTCTTAGAGAAAGAGTTGCATGAACCCTGAAAAAATGGTATTGGTTTATTACATACATAATTGGTTGTGTAGCTATGTAGCTATATATGCTACATACAATTTTTCTTTTATTAAACAACACACTATAATATAAGCTTGCCAAGTCATGTTCATAAAGACGAAGATGAATGAGGTCAGAAGAATAATGTCCATACCATGATATTAATGAGGTCACCTATCAATGCGCATGTGCACATGAAGTACATGCATGTACATCTAGCTGTTTTGATGTGTTTGAGACATGCCAAGTGAAGTGAAAGTTTATGGCACAGTTGCTAAGATTAAAGGGCTTCTCAGTGTAAGAGCTTACAATAATATGGCTGTATTAACTTAAAAGTTGTAAACATTCTCCATTACTGCTCATGATGTAGTTATAGTTTAGTGGTGAATACAATGAGTTCAGATATGAACACGATGATCATGGCTATCCCTCTGAAATGCAGAGATGATAGTGCCAATGTAGTGAAGCATTTTGCTCATTCTATGTGTACACATGTAAGCATTGTGTGGCCTCATGAAATATACACTTCTGTCACTTCAAATAGATTCCTCAAAATCAGGCCTTGCATTTGCAGTATGTACTAAAATATGTATCACTTAATGCGCTTGTGCGTGTGTGCATGTGTGCAAGCATGCTTGCGTGTATGTATGTGTGTGTTTGTGTGTGCGTGCGTGCGTGCGTGCGTGCGTGCGTGCGTGCGTGCGTGCGTGCGTGCGTGCGTGCGTGCGTGCGTGCGTGCGTGTGGAGAAAGAGAGAGACAGAGAAAGAAAGAGTTTGCAGAAATCTAAACTTTTCTGAACCCAAAGGCAGTTATACAAAATTGATAATTTTCTTTACACTATGTAGACTACAAATACAGTAGCTGCTGTATCATATATGGATAAGCCAAGGATTGTCCATTCACTGCCTCAATTAATTAATATTCTCAGCATAATAATTTCGCAAGCAGACAGCCATGTTCTAAGATATATACAGTGACTATATAATACCACACCTCAGCTCCTCAGTTAAGGGACACAAGAAAACACTGAGTTCTATGTTGTTTATACAATATATTCTCAGTATAATAATTTTGCAAGCAGACAGCCATGCATGTTCTAAGATATATACAGTGACTGTATAATACCACACCTCAACTCCTCGGTTAAGGGACACAAGAAAACACAAGATTACCAATATTGGCTCATCATTATAATATACCTACCAGACAGCTGTGCATCAGTGCATGTGTTTATGTGTGCATATCTTCCCCTAGTGTTTCCTGTGCATGTCATACAATTAATAGAGAGCATGGGAAAAACAATGGTATGTACATACTACCCAGGCATTAGCAAAAGAGTTAAGAAAATCAGCAATCTTATTATAGTCTCAAGTGTTTGATCATCTTGGCTCATTCACTGGTTCATAGTATACGGTAGCTAGCAACTATGAGTGTCATCACTCAACTTGCTTTACAGAATATGATATCTGCAATGCTGATCAATACTGTTAACCTCACAACATCAGTAGTCCAAATTAAAGATGATTACTGTCGATAGTTGCTGTGACAATAAAGCACTTTCTGGTGTGCTATAAGGAGGATGGACTGTGCATGATATAAACAAACAGGAAGGATAGCGCTGTAGACTTCAACAAGAGCTGGATCAAGAATGTAGAAGGATTTGGAGGGATTTTTGGTATGGTTAGAAGGCAATCATTGCTTAACGCAACTGTACAATCTGGCCAATGAGAGATGAGAGTGGATTTTACAAAAGAAGATGGCTCCTCTTCTTACTTATACTGCAATTACAAGGTGGGTAGCACTGGTGATTAAATTTAATACACTGGTGATTATTTCACAAGAGGTAACCAGCCAGCAAAAAAATATAAAATCAACTACATATTTTGTAAACTATGCATCTTGCTGGATGGTGACACAACAGATATTTGAACATGCTTCAAAATTTACTTTCATGGGTAGTATAACCTATTTTCAATTCATGTTTTGTTCCCTTTAAGTCATAAATGTCAATTATATTGTAGTGTCCCATGTGTACATACCAATTTAAATAAAAAACTTCATCTAACTTATTCAATATTAACTTTTAAACCAATCTATTATTTTTTAAATTTATTAATGCTTTACAGCACAAGTGCTGAAGGCCTGTAGGACACCTGGTCCTACAGCCTGCTCAAAGACTTTAGCTACAGAAGATGTGTTTGAAAAGTTGGTGAAATCACTCTTTAATACCAATTTAAATGTATTTTCTGATGAATGTTCTATTAGACTAGGTAGTCATAATTATTATGGCACATCTGACTGCTCTGTGAGAGTATCTTGATCTGCCTGTAACCTCTGTACATTTGTGCTGCCAAATTAGATAATTTGGTGTTTCTGCTGCAAGCTCACAAGTTAAAATTTCAGAGGAGTTTCTGGAACCCCCCCTTCCCACTGACTCCCGCTACACTAGAGACAATTAGTCCTATACTGTAACAGATACTGCTAGCAATAAGACAGTAATATCATAGTAATACTGATGAGTTACCAACACTTCTGAATCAAAGCAGTGATGCCAGCTTGATCATTATAGCAGCCATAATTGTTTTAACAAATGTTTGAGCACTTCCAAACTAGAGCTGGAATGAACATAAAACTATTTTTTAGCATTTGGATAGTAGAATAGTACAATGAGCAAATAATTTGAATTGTTCAAATAATATGATATTATTTTTGCTTGAATTTATGTAATTTGACTTGTAATTTTCTATTATTTTTAAATTTCCATGGTGGCAGTTAAAATGAAATATATATGGAAATATACTTACTTACAACTGTACGTAATTACACTGTAATTACTGCTAAAAGTTTGCTTTCTTTGTATTTGAATACCAATACTAACACTGCTGAGTGAATATCCAAGTGCCCTATAATATACTAACTTTTCTGTGTGTTCATTGAATGGGCCCGTTAGATGGAGATGATGTAACTATTGAAATTGCATGATAAAACTAAGGAACTCCGTTTATCCAAACATTGACAGTATACATGTGACATGATTATTTTGGACATGTACTCATCTCCTAACATGTACTCATGCAATCAACTGCAACTTCAGTGGTAGTAGTCCTGATTATCATCCTGTTAATCATGCTACTTATTGCTGGTAGTGCGAAGTAGGCCTGAGTCAAATAAGCTAACAATTTTGCCCAAAATGCTTTCAAGAATCTCCTAAAATTTTCACCTATTATGCTCTTCAGGTGTTCCCATTATGCTTGCAATACGCTCCTAGGTTATCCTAGGTTAGCAATATTTCTTACAGTTATCTTGATCAGTGAAGAGTATTTCACTACAAAGTGACTGTTCTATTAGAGAGTATCGATCTAAGGAGCCTATGATTTGTTATGATTAAAGTACCTGGTAAAGGCAGAGCCTGTATACCAGAAGGCCTTATAAAGGCCTAAGATGTTTATATTACCTGCACTAAGTATGTTTGAAAAGTTAGAGAAAGAAGAAAAAATCCATGACTGGACCGAACCCGCAGCCATCCGATTAACGCTCGAACGCCTAAGTACATTGTACAATGAATTTGAGTGCTCTATTGCAGTTTGTAGTTTCCACTGCCTGCTCTATTAGAGAGTATCGATTTATTTTCATGGAATTAAGCTCCATAGCTTCAAATATTCACCTAGTAATATGCTATCATGTTGGCATAGCACTCCAGCCTATTATGCTGAAATATTTGACGCAGGCCTAGTGTGAAGAAGGCTATGCATTCAGTTTAGGAGGCATTAATATGTACCATCAATGAGGAATGTGATAATCAGGATCCAGGAACTGATCCATAATAAACCATAGTGGGTGGCCATGGCTGGCCCAGATTTTAAGTTGAGAGTCTTGAATGTCTTGGTAAGTATATATATGGGAAAGAGCTGACAATGTTATCATTTAGCTTGTACAGTGAAGCACACAGTAGCAATTAAGCTCTTGTGCACATATCATGTATTTTGCAATCCCAGTACATGAGTTATCACCAGTCAAATAAATCACAAGTATATACTACACTTGTAACACCTGTGCACTTACTACACATTCCTCTCTGTTGTGTATGATACGTAGGAGATGACAGCTTAGGTTTGTCGTTGAATAAGTAAATGTGAACTATCATCTCCTGGGCATATAATCACATGTCCCCACAGAAATAAACATTACCTTAAAGGTTATAGCTATAATATTCCCTGCATGTATGTTTTTCACTATACTTAGCCATTTAGTTAATTTAAAATTTTAGTGCAGTCACATTATGCCATAGCCCTAGCCTAGGTGACGTGTTGGCAAATATATATATATATATATTATATCAAAGTAAAATTGACTCAGCCCTAAGACAGACCCCATACTTTCCTTCAAGAACTCCTATGTCTGGTGGTAGCTAATACTGCCCATTATCTTAGATAAATTCATTAATGCATACTACTACCATCCACTATAAGGTGATAGACCGGGTAGCATTGGAATCTGATTTGCAATAGTTCATATTGACATGTAAAAATAAATTACCAAAACGTGTTCATGATTAGCATTATGATTGTAGTATCATTTTAGTAAATATTGGATGTCTGAGTGGCTGCCCACTATAGACCATGCATGCGTGGTGGGTAACTAGCTACCCATCCACCCCCTCTAAATCAGTCCCTGGAATCCTGTGGGGTAAGTGATACATCAAATATAGTATGGTTATTATTTGTGTCCCACAGAAATATTCACAATGAAAGAAACCCTTATCATCGGATTCAGCGACTTCAGGGGTGTTCAGGAAACCCTTTGGAGTTTACACACACTACATCATGTTTCTGTTGTAAGTTTATTTGTGGTTGTTGAATTGTTTATCTACTTGTACCTGCATGTATGTCTCTGTAAGGTAAGCACATGCATTTGCCAGGCTTTGCCTTTTGTGTAACCCTTGTCTTTTGAGTTTTGATATAAATTAGTAATCTAATCTAATCTACCGAACAACTGAGAAACTGAAACTTCAATTTTCCATAATCTGTATTGTATCATGAAACAGGACACATTTTAAACCTTAACTTTAAGTAATAGTTTCTCACATGATAGCAACACTTGTAGCAGTGTTCTGACCAATAATGATGTTGATGAACAGATCGAGATACTCTAATAAAGTCAGGTACTCTAATATAACAGTCGCTTAGCTGTAATGGAATTACTATAAATCTCTTTTCAAAATTCCTGCATACGACCCTGACATTTGATTAAAGTAGCTAAGCCCAACTGAACATGCACCAATAGTTCTTTACATAGTTCTGTTTGACATCATGTAACTGTAGCTTTGACTTCAAACAGAACATTTTTTTCTTTTGATATGTTACAGAATTAAAATAATACATAGTAGCTATGTATGTACAACTACTGTATTTCGCATATAATAGCAAGCCCACAGTCAGGAGCAAAAACCATAAAGCTATTCATGGATCTATCATATTTTATTAGCAGTCAAAATCAGCTAGACTTGAGTGGTCTGCTTTTGCTGGGTGCTTTTCCCAACTACAGTCAGTGGCGACCTGTGTGAGTGGTCAGGGACCCTAATGGCACTCTGGCCAGCCTGAGGATGACTGTATTGTATAGTATGTGGCTGTACAGAAAAAAGACCTAAAAGTGCTTTCATTTTTGCCAGTTTTGATACCATAACTATTGGCTTAATTCATCCTTACACTTTCAGTCTTTAAGAATTTTAAACAGTTTCTTGCCCTCCTCCGGACTCCCTCCCTCTCACCCCTTTTGGAGCTCATCTGATATAGTCTCACATCTCACATAGCCAGACCACTACGTTTTCTTTTGTGTGTAGGTGGGAAGAATAGGTATTGGTCTGGCTATGCGAGACTATAATTATACTCCTGATATTAGTTAACTTCGTTTTAAAAACTATCTGAAATGCTGGGAAACTTAGCTAAGCGATGGCTAGTTGTACAGTGGATGCACTGGTCAGAAATAGTTGTGTAAAACATGTGAAAGTTTGGTACACTTACAATAGTTAGCTTCAACCATTGGCAAATACTTACAGGGAATTTACTATTTCTTGCAACATTGGAAAGCATGGAGCTTGGTATGCATGGCTTCTTACATGTTAACTAGCCACAAGCATGCACACTCCCTGTTTACACTGTTACTATTCCTAATATGGCTCTAGAATTAAAGAAGCCATGTGATGTTCTACACTTTTTGAAATTTTCCTTCAAGAAGTAATAAATCCCCTGTAAAACCAGCATTTCTCGATACTTTGAAGTTTTCTCAGTCTGAGTCACATATGAAAACCGAAGGCCACATAAAGCTATTGTTAAAATCACTTTTGATTCACTGTGGCAATCCTTTCTCATGCACACTGCCATCTATATCTCACAGCTTAAATTTGGTAACTATGTGATACTCTACTCAATCAAAATCTGCTGTCGGTATCATAACACAGAGTAAGAAAAAAAAGGGTACAACATATCTGCTTGTTTATACTAGCAATCATAAAGGTTAATGGGATAGCGCAATAGGTTGATATTACAGGTTAACTTAATTAACAGTTTTGTATAATTACATTTCCCGACTCTCCAGTCCCTTCCTGCCTTGGTCACTTGCAGACAATCCTTCCATCAATTAATCATAATGCAACTAGTGGGGTTTGTGCAGCTACTCCCAATTTCATTCTGTTTTATAATTTGATAAGGATGACACTGTAATGGGCTGGCAAATTGTTCACATATCAGAAAACTTACATGCCTTGGCAACTGCATGGCAAATGCTATCCCTTAGCTTATTATGACACATAGTTTTGTTTGATGATCTGCGTAATAGCTCTCTGATTATTCTGTGTCCTCTTGGTAGTATTCTTAGCCAGTCCCTTTGTTTGGTTGACATCTCCTTCTTGTAGCTGCCCACATCAATTTCTTCATAATGATGACTCCTCACTCCAATGTAGTTGGCAAGTGAGGATCAGTTCCATACAGAAAATAAAAAATACATAATCACTAAAATTCATTCATGCATGGCCCACTACCACCCATAAATACCTACATATGGTATACTTCTGTAATATGGCTATGAAAAATTAATTTAAGAAAAATTAATATGCTATAAAATTGTTATTCACAGTGGTAACTGATGAAAAATAAATTTCAGAAAAATAAAATTATGCTATAAAATGTTATTCACAGTGGTAATTGTTTTCATAGAGATACCATAGTAACTACTCCATAGGGAATTTTTCAGTTTCCTATCCATTAATTTTCATATGAATAGATGGCTACTTCCTGTTTAATACCTAGTTATGTTAATGTGGAATCTGTGCGAAGGAAAGCAACTAGATGGATTCCAGGACTAAGTTATCATACCATACAAGTCTTCAGCGTTTAAATCTCCCAGCATTAGCGTACCATAGACCATGATATGATCATGACTTATAACATCCTGTGCCATAACCTTGACATTAATCCCAGCAATTTATTCCAACTTTGTACATCTAGTTCTACACATGGACACAACTATAAAATCCCAAATTTCATACTGCTAGGAACATCAGAAATCACTTTTTTGCCATCAGAGTAGTAAATCACTAGTACTGGAACAATTTACCCTGGGCTGCTGTCAACTCACCTTCTGTTAATGATTTCAAGAACATAGATAATCACTATACTACCCCCAATCACTTGACTACAATAATTAATAACTATTATTTGTTTATTATTAGTATTGTATGACTTTTATTGTAATTAGGTAATTTTGTGTAAAGAGCAGGACTCACAGGCATTTGCCTTTTTTACCTGTATGATTAGGCCCGGGGCACATACAACCACCACAGGACAACCTACCGATAATAAGGCAGTGCATGAATATTACAGTGTGTGTGTTTGTGTGTGTGTGTGTGTTAGACTGTTAGTGTTGTGAACCAGTTTGACAAAAATTGGTTAACAACTGGTATTGTACTAGGTTGGTCAGTAACTGGTTAAGAAACCTTTAAACGGGTTTTGCCCACCCACCTGGTAAACCATAAATACAAGTGTTAACATCATAACATAACCTCAAAGAATGTGTATTATGTGATTGTAATAACTATTATTGTAATTAAGACAGGATGTTGATGGTCACTTTGGTACCACCCTAAAACTCCCAGCAGGCATGTCAAGTACCATTATGTCTGCCAATACCCCTGTATTACACAAAAACCAGTTAACCAGTTAACTGCCAGTTAGTGGTTACCAGTTAACCAGTTTTGAATTTGTTGTCAGGTTAACAGTTCGTGTGTGTGTATGTGTGTGTGTGCGTGTGTGTGCGTGTGTGTGTGTGTGTGTGTGCGTGTGTGTGTGTGTTTGTGTGTGGGTGTGTGGGTGGTGGGTGGGTGGGTGGGAAAGATGCAATTTTAGAGGAACTGATTGGCACATAAATGCAATTATAATCAGATTGGGTAATCAAGACAACAGTTACATGCACTCTAATATAATTATATATAGCAGGCCCTCAGAATTCATACTGACCAACAAACACTTAATTAAGTCTGGGATATTAATTTATGTATCTGTACACAATTTGTGTCCTCCTCATGTGATACCAGTTGTTTAAATGAGGATGATGGATAGGCAGGAGTTGCCAAGGGCAGACCACAGTGATACCTGAGACAAAAGAAGCCGAGTATTTCCACTATATGTCATACACAACCATTATCTGACTCATCCGCTGAGTTACATTTTTAAGTATAAGATGGGCCGATATGTCAAAAAATGAAAAATGGTCACAAGGTGTCTTGGATACACTGCAAGATGAAATAAAATGTGTAGCAGATTGCTGTGAAAAGGTGGCAGTGCGCATGCCTTCAAAAGAACACCTGATGAGCCATGTGCAAGGCCATGTGTGACTTCTCTGGGGAGGCCGGCTATTTTTAAGCCTATAAGAATATAGCCTCCACGAAAGTAAACTGACACTGTAGCTACAGTATTTGTTGCTAGTCTGTTGCCAGTTGTTGCTAGGTGTCACTGAGCTGCTAATCTGAGCAAGAAATTTTTTGGAAGGATAGTTAGCTATTGCTGCATGCTGGAGCCAAAACATTGTTTCAGTGTGTAACCAACGGCAGACTGATCAAATTAACTAACACTTTCTTTTGATACAGATCAAGGAAAATGGCCAGTAAAAAATAATTGCTATGGCTTATGGCCTTTTTATAATACTTACAATCGTGTTTTATGTACATAACTATAGCATGCTAGACTAAAAACTGCACAGTAAGCTATACTGTAACATTTTCATGTGATATTGGTTCGTATAATTATACAACAGAGGACTGGAAATTTGACCATGCCCATGCATGCACTCACTCGAAAAATTTCAAATCACGCAATGGTTACAAAAAACACACTCAGGTACATCCCCACTTCGAATGGGACACAGCAGCATGAAACTGCAGCAATTCTTACATAACTGAAACTAAGTTGTATTACATCAAGGTGCATGTGATTTGGTGTAATTAAAATTAATAGTATGCATGAATTATTACAAGTCATTAGCTACATCTCTTCCTCCTTTAATTGACGGAGCAATTATAATTAAATAGTAGATACCTTTTATAGGTTTAGTACAATTACGTCTTGGGTTATGGAGTGGTAGAAGGGAGGGAACAGTCTCTGATATTGGGTCTTCCTCAGGTAATCCAAATGGCTCAGTGACAGTGGCTTCTTGATGTCATCTTAAATGGTCTTGATGTCTCCTCCATATCAGGTCCCCATCTAACAAGCAAACTTTAATTGACAATGGGCCACTCATGATTGGGTGTAATTACAATTAATAATAATAGAGTGCGTGCATTATTATACAAGTCACTATACTCAGGGTTTCTGATAAAGCATGCAGTGATCACCACAGGAGCTGCAGTACTATCAATGCCAGCCAGTTTACCCTGTGCAATCAGCCAAGATGTTTTTAATGGACTCACAATGAACTATACGTACTCAACAGTCAGTGCTAGTTATATCCAAATATTTAATGCTACATGATGGTGACAGACATCACTGGCTAACTGTCAGTAACCTGATCAGGAATTACATGTGTTTATGTTATAAAAGTATGTAGCTAGCTCTCATGTTTCAGCTCAAATGGCTTGTTTGCTACAGATAGAGAGTCTATGCATATTCTAAATTTTGCAGACATACAACCATACACGAGAATCTTGATGACTGTGACATATAAATTATTAGCAATATATACTTATTCCATTGCTTTGTGACTTGGTTGACAACCTAGATCTTTACTTTATGACCAGCTGTGGAAATTTATTGAAATGTCTTCAAAAACATCACTATAATTTTCAATGTTTCCTAGCTATATAGCTAGTAAAGGAAACTTCTATAAGAAGAGGGCATATATTTTTAGATAAATTATAACTGACTCTTATCTATGTGATTTGTAATGTTTTCCTTACCTGAACATATCAGTTTGTAACTGTGTTTTCAGTAATCATAATCATAATCATAAAGTCTGACAGCAAAACAGTACATTCCAAGGCAACCAGATATCAGTGGTCTGATGAAAAGTGGTACCCTTGGGCCTCGGTGGTAGCTACTATGGCAATAAAGATGCTTGGAACAGATATGTACCTTGGTCAGTATTGCTTACAAATTCAGGCTGTGCTTCAAATCATTATCTTTACACATGCTTGACAATGATTATTTGGAGCTTTCAAGCTGCTACATGTACAGACTGATATGTTGTTGAGTAGCCATTTTTTTGCAATCATTTGATTTGTTCTATCACCTGAACAGTATGCTCGACACTATACTAGCTAAACGTTTACTGCTGCCAGCATAGATAATGTATGTTACATGGATTGGAAACGCCCGTATTATTTACATAGTGACGTCATGGGCTATCCTTGTTTCGCTGCACGTAAACTTTATGGCCTCGACAGGAGTTGTACCTGTAACCAGCAAATTAGTGTTTGTTGTTTACAGCTGGGTTAGTTACCACCTACACTAATTGGAGGCTGGACTGGGTAGGGACGCTGGAGAGCAGTAAACAATAGCGTAAGAAAATTCAGGTTCAAAGGTGAAATATGGGGTTTCAAAACAATTGTGCAAATTTCTTGAAGAAACAGAAAGTGTAGCATTGTTTCTTTGTTGCTGTTTACACCACTTGTAGCAGGCAGAGTGTAATAGGCTAGCTAGATATTCACTGCTTCGCTGTATATTTCCACTACTTCGATAAAACTTCAGAAAACAGGCACTACTTTGTGCTATTGTTTAGCTCAAGCTGAGCAGTACTGTAGCTTAAAATTTATTTCAATGTATCATACATTTCTTTGGTTGTGTAAATGCGGTGACGAGAAGTTGGCAAATAGTACTGCTGTTGAATTATTAGCTAGTGCGTACCTGCCATTGTCACCTGTCGCAAACAATATTTCTCCCAGTATCCACAGACACGCTGTGTTCTTGTTCAGTACACAACGCAACGCAATAAACAATGTAAAAGGAATGTCCACGCCTACGAACCGGCCTTCAAACAAGCCAGAGAAAGCCAAACAGTCACTCAACAAGTTTCCCAATGTATTGGCGCACCGTAACTAGGATAGGAAAATAATTTAACTGGCGTTTCTAATCCAGTAGGAACTCATACATTATCTATGCTGCCAGGTAGCTAAGGGTATTAGCTAACAAGATTGCTAAGATAATTGTCGTCTCTGATATGAACGAGCAAGCTTCACCCGTGAACAGTTGCTTTCGAGGTTGCACTGTAAGCTACAGTTACTGTAGTTAAAATGGATTTTGCAGGGTTATAGCATAGATCCTTACAGGATCTATGGTTATAGCTACGTAGCTAGCTAGTAGATACGTACGCCCAGCACGAGAGTGCAGGGGCGGATACGGGGGAGGGGGGGGGGGGGGGGGCTTTGGGGGCCCCCCTTCATATTTAGGCTTTACTTGATCAATATGCTGAGTATTATAATGAAATTTTGTCTTAGCATAATTATATGATCACTAATAATACAAATACTCATAAAACCACCTTATAAACATCTTTCCAAGGTATTATCAGTGGATTTATGCTAAAGTTTATGTAACAAGGACCCGGATCAGCATTGGAGGTGTACAAGATCGAGATACTCTAATAGAGCAGTCAGCTAACTACTCTAATAGAACATTCACTGGAAACATGTAGTTGGTTCTGTTATGGAATTTTTCCAAATCTGCCTGCACCTATACATAATATATACAATGAAGTGCATTGGTTTGTTTAAAGGGCTTCATTCATCCACTTGTGTAGTTAATATATATGGCAATACTTAATTCAGGTAGCTACACAATTTTCATTGAAAATGCTTTCAGATTCAATCTAATTTTCCACGTTCAACATTATATTATTCTAACATGCACGTATTCGGTGTTGTGCAATTGTGAGAGAGGTGCATCGTGTACTTGGTTGTCTGTACCCAAACATTTTGATTTAGCAAAATGCTTTAGAAAGCCATACCTATAATCTAAAGGCAGTATATGAAATATCTACAGGCAGAAAATATTATGAATTTTATGTGGAAATGTTCCAAATTGCAGTATTTTAGCATCTATTTTTCAAAAATTTCCTGGGGGGCATGCCCCCAGACCCCCCTAGTTACAGCATGCTTCGCATGCTGGGAAGTGTGATTTGCACACCTCTACCCAACAGATTAGTACCTAGAGTTAGCCCCCCCTTTTATAAATCCTAGATCCGCCCCTGGAGTGATCAGACCAATGCGAAGCTACAGTCATCCGGACACGACAGAGCTGGCAAAATGCTCGTTGGCTGGCACACAGACTATTTCTAGTCTGGTCCGTAAAATAGACTTGAATGTATTAAACACTTAGCTTGCCAAACAGGAACTTCCGGTCCGACTGTCCGGTCCGGTCCGTAAAATAGAAATTCCCTGACCTGCAGCGTGTGCCGGCGTGACACCCCCTTGCCTTCCGGTTGTCTATTGTCTAGATCACGGGCTGCAGTACGACATATGTGACCCGGTCTGCGAAAAGGGCTCTTATAGCCTTTCCAATTGCATATATATGGTAACCCATAACTTGACTGGTGAATATGGTACAAGTCTACAATTTGGTCACTCAACAACCCTAACCTGGCAGTAGCTGTGGGTGTAATTACATGGTGATAGCTTTAGTAGATTAGGAGTTATGATTAGCCAAACATGGATAATTGGAAAGGCTATAAGAGCCCTTTTCGCAGACCGGGTCACATATTATAAATTGTCTAGAACAATATCGTAATTTTCCCTTGACAGAGGATGTCCCCGCCGTTAGTGAAATTGGGCTAATCATCTAGGACAATCGTCTAGGAGGTGCGTGTAACTGTTTTATATGTATTGTGTGTAGGCAATAACCGAACAATAATACGGTTCGTGTTGGCTTTCAAACGGAGCGGCTTCTATAGAAATAAAATCACCCGTTGATCATTCACAGAATCATAATCATAGCTAATCACAAGATAAACGGGTGATTATCTTGATCATTCACAAAATCATAATCTTAATCACAAGATAAACGGGTGATTATCTTGATCATTCACAAGATAAACGGGTGAGTGGTATGCTTAGTCTTCGATTACTAATTGGAGAAGCGAAGAAATAATTTGAGAGCCTCACTAATGTATAAAATAATTAATGACATGGTAGATATAAATGTGCACCAACAGTTTAGACCAAGCAACACCACAACTAGAGGTCACCATCAAAGATTTCTGCAGTTGACAACAAGGGTAGATGCTTATATGAACTCCTTCTTTCCTTTTACAATAAAATTATGGAACCAACTAGATTATCATATTATCCAAGCTCCATCTCTTGATTTATTTAACAATTATATAAATTTGTAAATAAGTAGCTAACTACATATGTACGAATATACTCATGATTGAGTTTGTACATTAACAAATATATATATATATATATATATATATATATATATATATATATATATATATAATAATCTATGACTTATTTTATTATTTATTTATTTAATTTAAAACTTTTTGGTGTAAACACACCAAAGGCCTGAAGGTAACATGCACCAACAGCCTTGTACATTACCCTATGTTACTTATTTACATATTTATTTACATACATACATACATACGTACAGTTGCTAAGGAGAGTTTAGATTGAAGGTGGGTGGCTGTAACTGATAAATTCTTGAGAAAGAAGTTAAGTGACATGTACAGTTGCTCTTATCGTCAAAGTTAATAACTTAATGATCATTGGTAGTAATAGGAGTCATTACATATGATTCGGTGCTGCTGGACCTTTCAATTGTCCCAAAGAGACTCTTGTTGACATAAATGTTGTTTCCTCTTAGCTTGACAAAATTCTTGTCAGTGCCATTCTGAGCTAATTGCCACCTTGTTCTCAGATAGACTGCTTCGATTGCTCTTTCTTCTCTGGTCATGACAGGTTTGATTAGAATTGCATGGTCTTGGTACTGAGGATCTTTTAGATAAGACAGATGTTGCATCAAAAGTGTGAAGAAATTTAATTAATATAGGTCTGGGTTTTGGATTGGAGGTATTGTATTTTCCTAGTCGATGGAAATCCCTAATAGATGACTTAGAGAGAGCAGGATCAATATTAGTAAGCACATTTTGCATGGCTTCCATGTCATGTTTTAGTCTAGTGGCTCGTGAACTGTTTGGTTGGGATTCTTTAATTCCATACTTAGTAGTATAGGGTCTCTACAAATAATTCTGAGTAAGTGAAAGGGATTCTGTCTGACATGTTAAAATGTTCACACTAGCTAGCAGAACAAGATGTAAGGTCGCCAAACTAAAGCTAAGATACTTTGCTCCAACTCGCAAGTAGATTGATAACAACACTCATCATAATAAGGAAGTACAATACACATATACACAAGAAATACAAAAGAACAAAAGACCAGTAAAAAGAATATGGTTACAAGGCAATTACAAGTACATGAATACAATGAGCTAAATGAATTACAAAACGTAAAGGTTAACTACTAACAATAGATACATGATAATTAAAACTGAGTGTGTGCGTGATGAAGTCACTTGTTTGTGCAATAGAGTTTGCAGTCAGATGGCTTCAATGCAACTGCTACAATACTCTCCTCCGTTCCAGTGAACTGCTATGCGAGCAGTCTGTAGTCTGCCAACCGTCACGGTTTAGGCCAATGTACATGGCGACCATATCGAGTTCTGAATGTTTGTTGTGATGTTGACTGGGATGATAGGGGAGTAGCAGCAGTAGCGTAGCCAAACCCGGGCAAGCCAGGGCATTGCCCTGGCATCAGACTATTTTGCACCACCATTAGCCACCCAGAGCAATTAAAGACGTGGGAGTTAGCTAGCTACTCTATTATTGTACAAGAATGCCAGTAGATAGTATAACTTACACAATACTAACCTCTTTCTTTCCGACCAGTAGATGGCCAGAGATGGGATTATCCAAGGGATTTTCCCTATGAGCAACTTGTGTACAAATAATAGGAGGCAATAAATAGAAGCGAGATCATGTGATTACAAAAAAGAAATGCGCAGCATTGTGACAAGGAGTGAAGGACAAGGATTACTATTAGCTCTTCCAGTATAGCGGGATGATAGTAGGATGGACAGTTAACAATTGGATTAACTTGTGCTATTGACTATCGGTGCAGTCAAAACTCGAATCAGAGCATAGAGGCGAGATGTTTGAGGCATTAGCACCCGCCTAGCCACGTAGATACTACTAAGTGATAGTTCAAACGGTATGGAATGCTTATTCAGTCAGCAATTGTTTTCTTTTTGTTATTTCTAGGCTGTGGCACTGGCAGAGCATAGTCATCATGTGATACAACACTGAAAGTGCCTCGTGCTTTAATTAAGATTTCATCCTAGTCTAGTATTAAGACACAGATGTGTATATGGAATAAGGCCAATAGCTAGCTAACGTTCAAAATTAAAGTACGTTAGTCATGCATGCAGTAGTGTAGGTAAAGTATAGATGTATACATATTTTTTTAATGCTGTATTGATGTCCATATGAAAATGGGCATGTGTATATGTGTTGCATGGTTGGAAGGGCTTCATGGCAAAAAGATCTGGCTTCGCCACTGAGTAGCAGGCCTTGATGACTGTAGGGTGGTAAGAATGATTGGTGAAGATGAAATGTTAGAGTCAATAGCTGTATCAGAACAACTGTTGTCATTTATATAGGCTGGTTTAAGTCTGTCAAATGAAATATCTTTAGACTATCCAGAAATGTCCAGGGTGTAGTGTTTGTGATGTCTCTTCAAAACCCGGAATGGTCCATCGTAAGGAACTTGTAGTGATCTTTTTACTCCATCATACCTCACAAAAACATGGATATGTAGACAAATCTGTACTTACATATAATTTTTTTGTTGTCGCACGAGACTTGGTTGGATCTGTTGCATGAAGATTTGAGGTGTGTAGCATAAGATGTAGGAACTAAAATGTCATTGGAAGTATCACTTGTGAGGAATTCACCTGGAAGACGTAGGGTAGTTCCATAAACTAATTCAGCAGGGGTACACTTCAAGTCTTGCTTAAGGGTGGTACGGATGCCCAAAAGCACAAGTGGTAGTGCTCTAGTCCAATGAATGGTGTCAGTTAAACACTTCAGTACACTCTTCAACTGGCGATAGAATCATTCTACTAAACCATTGGGTGGTATAATGTAGTTCGTATTCCTTGTGTGCCTAGGGGTCTCATCAACTGTGTCCATAAGAATGATTCAAATTGAGACCCTCTGTCAGTAGTAATAGTGGAAGGTACACCAAATCTAGCAATCCAGCTACTGACAAAGGCTTGCGCTACTGTTTCAGCTGAGATATCTGTAATTGGTACTGCTTCTGGCCATCTGGTAAATCGGTCTACACAAGTAAGTAAATAAGTGAATCCCTGTGATGTTGGTAGTGGTCCTACTAGATCAATATGTACTTGGTCAAGCGGACATCTGGGGTGTTAAAGGTAGCAAGTGGTGTGACAGTGTGGTGATGAATCTTGGCTTTTTGGCACTGGATACAGTAATGGGTCCAATTTTGTATGTCTGAATTCATTCTGGGCCAAAAGAAACGAGTTGTTATCAGGTGTTATGTGGCTTTGATCAGGGGTGTAGCAGTAAGATTTGAACTGGTCAGATTACTGACCTAGACAGAGGAGATCTTGGGGATACAGCCCCCCATAAATCAGGGGGTTAGAAAAATTTAAACATTTTTTCGTTGCCAAATAGCAAAATTAGAGTATTTTTGGACAATTTGTATTAATTTCATTGATATATATCTGCATCATAGCTACTTTTTACGGCAATATAACCCAATGCATGCAAGACTGCGCATGCAGAGATCATATAAATCAACCTTCATTAATTGTTCTGAAGCCAACAATGATTTACTATACAAATGCAGTTCAAACCTTTACGGCTAACAAAATGCCTAGCTACATGTCAGCAGTGGAAAATGTCCCAAACACTGATTTTCTATATTCACTATTTACAAAAGCGTGTGCTATTTTCAATAAAAAAATTTGAGCAGTTTTCTTCTTGTGAACATGTAACACCATTAATCGAGCTTGTACCATTATGGAATGCAAATACGTCTTTATCCTCCTCAAGCAGAAAAGGCCCTTACACTTGTAGAATTAGTTGCTGGGTTGACCAAGATCAACTTAAGCAGTGATACAACTTCGGAATAATAGATAGTTCAGCTCCAGTGAACGATTTGAGATGCGTCATAATGTCTGGTAATGTGACAGAACCTTTACCTTCAATCTGTGTTGTCAATATCTGCAGTTGAACTTGAAGTGTGGATGGTGAAAAGTCATCACCGTAATGAGGTAACAGATGCAAGGTCTTCACTGTAACTCTCACCCTGTACAGCTTTCATTAGTAGGCTTTCTGTCATTTGGTATGTTCTGAAACCAAACCTTGCTTGTATACAGCTAATTGCCAAGTCCAAGATTTCAAAATACATCAGATGGAAGTGGTCCTCAACTTCACTTGGAAAATAGGAATCCCCTGTGCTAGTTTCATATCTGCTAGGAGCACTTCTTTTCCTTGGCAAAGTTGGTTCAGAAACATCAAAAGTTGAAGACCTCTGGACAACAAGCTTCCAAAATAATTTGAATTGTTCAGAGCTTCAGATTCTATTTAGAGTGGTAACAGTCAACTTGGCTACCTTCTGTGCCTCAGCTGCCGATATAGTCTTGCTCTGAAGTGTCTTGGACAGATTATCACCATGGCTAAGCACAAGCTCTCCAATGTAAACTTCAAAAAAGAAATTGAAATTTTCCATCTGAGCTTTCACACCAGTAATACGTGATCTCACCTCTGCATCCAACCCAGTTTCCAGTGCAGCATCCCAAAGCTCCTGCATCAGTATACTCTTTAAACTCGCTGCTCTTACTGTCCACCTGGTGGGACACAACACATGAATAGAGACCAGTCTATTTTTGCTTTTTTTTCCACCTATTTTTCTTTCCAGCAATTCTTTTATTTTTCACCTATTATGCTCCATATTTTGCTCAAGAACTATAAATTTTGCTCAGAACTGATCTTTGTTAATTGAATATTTCCAAGTGCAAAGCTATAGTTTCGCCTAAAGTGACTGTTCTATTAGAGTATTTCGAACAGCAATTACTTCTATAATGTAAAGCAAGAAGCTAGCTAATATTGCTGAACATGTATGACTGTTTTATTAGGGTATCTCGATTGTCACTTGTTGTTCCTGTAACAATTAGCTATGCATTGTCGATATTTTAGCGTGTCTGACTGTTCTATTAGAGTATCTCGATCTTTTGTGCAATTTTTATCCACTTCACAAAAATTGCACCTATTATGCCAGCATTTTGCTCATTGCTTTTACCCACCCATTATGCCAAACATTTTGCCGGCAAAATCTACGGGCCCCTACACATGAAATCCTGGAGTCTCAGGAGTAAGCTGTGTTCAAATATGTGGTTGCATTTGGGTGAAAACTTAATCAGCTTGCTAATCTCATTGGTTGTGTCTAATGCATCATGAGCTAATTTACAGTTTTTCAATGTATCACACATAGCCAAATTCAGAGAGTGTCCATAGTAATGTGTAAATAATGCTCTGCTTTCCTCATCTAAAATTTGATGAGCAACTCCCTGTCTAGAACCAGCCGTGCTAGAAGCACCATCACAGCACTGTACCCTATACCTCTGAATTTGAAACTTCATATCACTCAACACATCTTTAATGCCGGTTGTTATGGTATCTGCTGTTGTGTCTGGTATTTTATACAAACACAAGGAATCCTCATGGACTTCCAAAGAATCATCGACCTAGCAAAGACAGATAGTAAGCTGCTCGCAATTTGACACATCAACACATCTGTCTGCCATGATTGAAAAGTTCTTGGCACTCTGTATATCTGAAGCAATTGACTCTAACATACTTGATGACATCAGTTGAATCAATTCATTCTGAATGTCAGGGCTCGGATACTTGTCACCATTTTTACATCTGTTGAGCTCTAACAGTGAAAATATCAAGCCCGTAGCCATTATTGAGTTACGCTTGTCTGAGGAATGAGTCCATCAGTAAGCCCATCAGTCAATCATTGAGCAGGACTGACTGACTGACTGGCCAGCATTCTTCTGTACTTGGGAGTGATTTTAGAGCAGGGAGGGCCCATGTAAAGCCCAAATTGGACCTCTGTATTATACATGCCCTTCTACTCAATTTTATACTCTATAAGAACCCAATTCCCCAATTCACCACACCTATTATTATTTAACCTGTAATATTACTACACCCAGATGAGGAATGTTCTTTCAAATGGCATATTTCACCTGCACAGTGGTAGCCAATAACTTACCACTCCCCTTAACCCCTATAATAGCATAGGCTTATGCATTAGCCCTTTTAAAGTATGTAAAATGCATGATTACTACAAGTAATGCATGCTTAAAGAATGGTTTATTAACTCTCAGCTTAGACAAGCTTGTCTATTGTTATTAACTGAAGCCATAGTCAATAGAAACTTGGTTTATTGGGCTACTTGGACAAGTATGAATAGTCATTGTGACAATAATAGCTCATTGATCACTTGTTATGATGTTATGTGTCTGCAGTTCCTATTGCTTCACACATATCGGTAAACAATGTTATGCTTTATATGGTGTGATTTTCATTTATTAATAGTTGCATGTGACTTGAAAGATTCAAACCTTCCTTAAAATAATTATTTCTTTATGCTTGCGCTTATTATCCCACCATAATTTTGAGAATTATATGTCACCAATTTTAATCGGGTTTACTGTATATCACAACCACTTTACTGAGTATTATGCATACAAAATCACTTATCTTTTTTACCTTAGTATACTAGCCCAAGATTCTTCATGGTTTTTGAATCCAAGGTGAAGCAAAAAGTTCTAAAATTATGAAGAACTAAGGGCACGGTTCCTAATTGACTTAGGACATGGCACACCAAAGCAATTAAAACATGCCAGGGGCTTAGGGAGGGGGGTTCCAAGGGATTCAGGACCCCTCTGAAAATTTAGACTTCTGAACTTACAGCAGGACCCTAACACACCATTTAGTGTGGCAGGACAAAATGAGTGAGTAATATAGTGTATGGCACAGCACAATAATTGATAAAGCTTGCATTCATCTCTCAGGGAAGGAGAGGTAACATGAGTCCTCTTCAAAACTTGTTAAAAAGATCAATATACTCTAATAGAGCAGTCTGGTATATACTCTAATACCATACCTGTTTCACTGCCCATACAAAAGTCTCAATAGTAGCAGTGAAATTTATCCCGTATTTCACTGGTAGCAGTGAAAAAGTTGTAATTGCAATTTCATTGGCTAGAATTTATGTTAACTATGTAGCACCAATTAGTGTTGACATGTGTTTAGTACATAGTGACAAATTGCGTACATAGCAACGCTAATGCACAGCATGCGTATATGCAGCGAGTATGGTATTAACTGGGAATAGCATGGGTATTACAGTGAAATTTGGGATAAATACCACTCTTGTTGTATTGGAAATGGTAAATTTCACTCGGCTTCGCCTCATGAAATTTATTCCCATTTCCAATACAACACTCGTGGTATTTATCCCAAATTTCACTGCTACCCATGCTATTACTAGTGCTAATAGAGCAGTCAGGTATACTCTAATAGAACATGCATGTGAATCTCCATATCCATATATATGTTAAGGAATTCAGACATTCTATCATTAAATACAAAACTGAGCATGACCTTATACTGCTATAGCTTTGGTGTGCAGTACTGCATGATGATTAACCTAGAACCTGGGACTAGTGCTAGGCGGTATTAAAAGTTTACAGACGGTATCCGGTATATGGATAATACCACGGTGTGGCGGTATATAGTGCATTCTTCAATATCATTAACAGTTCACATTAAACATCAAATTAATGTCATGCGCATAGTAAATTTAGTAGCCATTGTAAACTTCTAAATTTATATTGCATAAAAGGTAAAATAAAGAGTTATTACAAATGTTTGTTGTAATCACAACAATAGTACTTTTAGAACAGTAGTGTAAGTACACTATAGATTGTGTGCCAAGAACACTAATTCATCAACTTTGAGAGGCTTTAGACAACTTCTCATTTTTGAAACAATGTTACCTGAGGTACTAAACACACTTTCAGAAGCAGAACTAGATGCTGGAATACACAAATATTTCTTAGCTAGTGCTGCCAACATTGAGTAAGATGACGCATGCACAGACCACCACTTCAGCGGATTAGCTTTTTCATCTAAACGAGGTAATCTTTGAAATTTTTCAATTTTTCTTCACCTTTTCTGTAAAACTTCCTGCTTTAGGTAAACTTGCTTGTTTAGTAGACTTAAACCAGCTTGATAACTTCCTTTGTTTATTGGAGGTACCAGAAGTAGTAAGTTCGGAAGTATTTGTATTTACTGTATCATTGTTTCCTGTAAACTCTGTGGTGTCTGTGCTTTCAATACTGTTTTTTTGGTCTTCAGCATCACCACTTTCATCTATCAGCCTATCTAGTACACCAGGCAATTCTGAATCTTCATATATGTAATCAGCGATAAACCGTGGATCAAAGAAACTCAAGTGTTCCACTTTTAGAAAACTTTGCTTCTAAGTAGGTAAGTATTTGCTTTTTGATATCTTTGGTTAGTGTAGTATCTGTGGAAGATTCAATGAGGACTTGATTTTTAAGGATGTGAAGTACTGAATTAAGAGCAGACAAAGTGGTCCGATCCTCTCCTGATAATGTGTCAGTAAATTCAGCCAAATCTTTAATTGCAGAATGTACAGACTACAACACATCCATGTTAGGTGTGAAATGAGATGTTTTGTGATCTGTACCTACTACTTGTCAAATAGCCTTTTCTTGCTCTAAACCTCTTGCAACCATTTTTTCTTTAGACACCCACCGAGTAGCACAGTCAGACACCAATGAGTGATTTGGAAACTTCAACTGTATCTGTGCTTCACACAATTCAGGTTTCTTCCAACAATGGGCAAACAGCTCCACTAATTTGTGACAAACTCTTGCTACTTGTCTGTCATCTTCATCAAGTTGGTCACTGCCAAGTGCAGATTATGCCCAAAACAACTTAAACGATTCCAATTAAGATGTTCTGAAGTAGCAAAACTATGTTACTTTCATTGTCTGTTGTTAAGCACACTTGATTACATGGATCAATGCTCCAATTGTCAAGGGTTTCCACCATAACATCAGCAAGGTTGTTAGCATCATGATCCTATGGAACAAAAAGGGTTTACAGACACCCTGAAGATTTCATTCCTGATCTATGAAATGCACAATATATGACATGTAAGGGGCAGATATTACACTGGACCACATGCAGATCTGTAGTGGCAGCATAGTGCTTAGTAACTGATATACTATCAGACACTTTCTCTCTAGTTGAAACATAAAGAGCAGGTATAGCAGTGTTGGAAAAATAGTTTTTATTTGGTAATTGGTATTGGGAATCAAATGTCAGAGGTTTTGAAAACCTTTCTTTTCAATTATATACATGGGAAGCATATCTTTTGCAAGACAGTATGTTACCAAGTCAGTTAGTTGTTTCCACTTCTTTGATGAATGATCATAATTTCTTGAGTTTCTTGTTATAGTTGGTTACCCTTTATCAGTAAGTTTGCTAGCCTTGTCTTTCTTAGCCTTTTCATCTTGAATCCTCTTTTGTAGTTCAGCATAACGTAATGGGTGATGCATACAAAGGCGAGATTTCAAGTTACCTGTATTGCTTCCTTTTGCTATCACTTCATTACTACACAGCCGACAAATGACAGTATAATGGCTCTTACAATGTCCTTGCTCATCACACTCAGGTGCAAAATATTTCCACACAGGTGAGGTGGTATTTGGCTTCGACACCAGTTGTAACTTGCTTGGTTTTGACACCAGTTATAACTTGCTTGGCTTTGACACCAGTTGTAACTGTACTGGTTGAGACATTGTGTCAGAGAGTAATGGTGATGAAGCCATTGTGTTGACAGCTGCTGTTTTAAGGCTTTTGCCACCTGGTATGCATGTCAAAAGAAGGCACACCTGGAAGCCACACCATAAGCAACCACGAACCTCCACATGAACAACAAAACTTTCACCACCTTAGTTATTTAGAAAGGCTTTCTTTTACCAAGATAATAGACATTTCTACATGCCACGCTATTTTACCTTTTTAAACTGGATTAACAAGCTAACTTACTATCCGGGCATATCCTGCCATATCTGGTGTACCGGTATGATCAAAGTTTGCTCTGGTTTAATAAGCATACCGCAGTATATTAAATACTGGTACACCTCCCAGCACTGCCTGGAACCCTCCTGAAGTAGACCACTACACAGAAAATTATCCAGAATCAGTCTCTAGAGGTATCCTGTAAGGAACGGTAATGGTACATGGAAGAGTCAACTTAAGTAAAGCTTGAGAACAAGCTTCTATTAAGGGAGAGACATAAGTAGAACTGACTACATGCATACACTTCTCAAATAGATGTAATAGTTCGTACTGATAATTAGTAGGCCTGAGCCTATTATGCTTTTGAACTATGCTCCAAAATGTCCCCTATTATGCTCCAATTATGCCCAATAGTGTCCCATTATGCTCCAAATATGCTCATACGAAATTGTGTCATGACTGCTCTATTAGAGTATCTAATGCATCTGTGAATGTTCTATTAGGATATTTCCACATGCGGTGACTGTTCTTTAACTAATCTTTCTTTCACGAGTATGTAACTTTTCTACTGTGTTTGCACACTATCCAATACTGCATTATGCAAAATAAGCAGAGTTTCAGATTCTGTGATAACCAAAGTACAAAAATTGCATTTGTTATGCTGGCACTATGCTCAATGCTTTGGCTACCCATTATGCCCCAATTTAATCAGTGCAGGCCTAATAATTAGAAAAATATATGTATGAACATTCTAGATTGTACACATGCTACTTGACTGTAGTGTTCCTTTGTTGTGAGTGTTATTAAGATTGTTACATAAATACATAATATTTAAGTACCCCAAATCTTCCAATTAAAGTATGGTAGTAATATGTATATTTCACAAATTAGTGATGGCTCTATTAGAGTAGTAGTTATTCTTCAACCACTTTCACGAAAGTATACAAAATTCTTAGTGTTCAAGATTGCATCTATCATGCCAGCATTATTTTATAATTACTTATACAGAAGCTTGTAAAAGGCCTAATGTAGTATTTGGGGAACTAGATCATAGATAGTATACTATGTACCGTAGTATACTATCTATGACTAGACTCATGGACTGGACTCACAGAGTTGACTCATGAACTGAGCTGGAAACCGCTTCTTTACGCAATATCTATCCCCTTTAATGCTGAAAATGCCATTATTGAGCATCAACTGCTGGTACTGCTCTTCCTTACAAGTCACTAAGGTCACGCATGCACTAATTTATTAGAATATTTACAAAACTTATGTAATCTTGTGTGTACTTGTGCATAGTAGTAGCAGCGATAGAGGCTATTGTTGTAGCACAGATTTATTATGTATTTTGCTGCTCCAGTATTTAGCACTTAGCTAGTGATGAGCCAGTAGTTGGATGGCTACACACTCTTACGCTGTCTTCCTACTCAATATCAAATAATAGGTTTTATGCCAATCTGCAGGTGTGTATTATGGCTAAACCATGTGTAGGAATAGCCATGCCACCCTGCAAGATTATATAGATCAAGTACTGCTGTACAGTTTTGAAAAATTTAGTGCACTGTCATGCAAAAACTGGACTGCCTTTTATGTTCCCCCTATTCCAACTATTTCAGTATTTGGAACAGCAGATAAATTATCTTGGACCCCTTCTGAATTATGGAGGAACTGAGGGGTAACTGATATATGTTTCAGAGGATTGGCTATACTGAACTATTTGGACCCCTGACATAGATGACTGATACTTCAGAGAATTACAGTAGCTATATTGAAATATTTGGACTACCAGTCAATTTTTTCTGAAATTATGTTTGGATTCATTCATTCTTCTTTTAGCTCTTTCAGAGTCAGAAATATTTGGTCTCCTTCTAAACCATGAGGGAAACTGATATTTTATACAGAGATACCTATACATAGCTAGTTAGCTAATAGCTGTACTGAAATATTTGGGCCCCAAATTCAATTTATTCTACGAAAGTGGGTAATCTTAGGCTCTTGCAATATTGAATGACCATCACTATGTAGGATTTTTTTGATAGTCGTACAGTATATGTACCCTAGATATGATAAATTTTAAAATTAGATCATCCTGAGAACACCTTAATGCTGCATGTGCATTTTTGTAATTTTAGCCTAGATTTTACGCATTACACCTGAGCCTGAGGGCATTTTTATGAATTTTTTGCTCCATTTTTCAATCAGTATACACTGTGTAGTTGTCACTCACAATTTTAGGGATATATGTCTGAGATTTTAGGAGGAAGGCCCCCAACATCATGCCTGGAAAGCAAGTTGCAAGCAAGAAAGGAGAGACGAAAGCTGGTGGATAAGCCAAGAATACTAGCAGCAATGCCAAAGAGGAGGAAGAGAGCTACTCCATTTAGCTAAGGTGTTGAAGCAGGCCCACTCTGGCACCGGCACCTTGAGAAAGGCCATGAGCATAATGAATATTCTCCCGTTTTGTCACTACAACAAGAAGTCCATCATCCCCAGCTGGGAGTTCTAGACCGCTATGATCCTGACTTCTCCTTCATGGAAAATTTGCAGCAAATGTGACACATCGCGGTGTCTGAAAGCATGCACCAAAGCCACATCCAAGAACTTGCATGCATCTCTAATATAACAGTCAACCTCTTTATATTTTATTCATAATGTTGACAAGTATATCACCAATTTCTCAGCAGTTCACCAATGTTACGGCAGCTTTCCCTGATAGATTTGTAATGTTAAATTATTTTTAGTGGTCTCTTTTATTGGCTTCATACCTGTGGAATGTACTGGTTGAATGGTGTTGTGTGTGTGTGCGTGTGTGTGTGTGTGCATGTGTGTGTGCATGTGTGTGTGCATGCGTGTGTGCATGTGTATATACATGTGTGTGAGTCAGTGACTCATTGACTGAGTATGGTTAGTGAGTGAATGAGTGAGTGAGTTAGTGAGTAGTATGTGTGTGTATGCGTGAGTGGCTTGTGTAGTGTTTGTGCATGTGTAAGTGTGGTCATAAATACATGTGCTTTTGTAAGCGCATTCTACTTTATTCAACAACAGTAGTAAGAATGCGATTTATTTTTGCCTAAGTTGTTCTGGAGAATACGATGTTCTAAAGACGTTTAAGAGACTGATTCATCAGGATTCATGTTGTTGTTTTTTATACAATATGTTGTATTTGAACTGAAGTGGTAAGTGTTTAATCTAGTTTGTGGGCAGAGACTCTATCCTGGTCATGTGATCTGTATGTTGTGTAAAAATAGCAACACACTGACCTTTGAGCTGCCACAAAGCATCTTTGTGCATATGTGACTGAATTTGACAAAACAAGGCTTCGACGCACAAAGCTTTGTTAGGAGATATGGCGATTTTAAGGAATCATTGTGTAATAACTTCCCAGTGCCTACAGCTGTGCAAACAAAATTTGCACCAATTGTTCATCTGTTCACTAGCTATCACTGAGTGGGTGTATACATTTCTGATACCCAAAATTTGCCCTGTTTTGAGCAGCTTTTTTCGAGCGGGTAATAATATCACAGGTGGTAGTAATAGGGTGGGAGGGTGGGGGTGGACGGTGGTAGTAATAGGGTGGGAGGGTGGGGGTGGACGGTGGTAGTAATAGGGTGGGAGGGTGGGGGTGGACGGTGGTAGTAATAGGGTGGGAGGGTGGGGGTGGACGGTGGTAGTAATAGGGTGGGAGGGTGGGGGTGGACGGTGGTAGTAATAGGGTGGGAGGGTGGGGGTGGACGGTGGTAGTAATAGGGTGGGAGGGTGGGGGTGGACGGTGGTAGTAATAGGGTGGGAGGGTGGGGGTGGACGGTGGTAGTAATAGGGTGGGAGGGTGGGGGTGGACGGTGGTCTTAATATACGGGTATAAAATGAGGTAAGAAGACGATTGGAATCCAGAGGCCAAGTTTGGGCTCTCCATGGCCCTCCATGGCCCTCAAATTACTCCAAATTGACTGAGAACACTATTGGCGAGCTCTCTGTGAAGTTCCAGCTCACTTCCCACCATTATCACAAAGCCATGGCCATTTAATGGTGCCAATCTCACACTCGTGGCTTTGACAGGGTCGGAAGAAAGCTGCTACAGAAGCCAGACTTGTCAGTGCTGAAGGAAGTACAGTGTGAAATATGATGGTGTATTAGACCAGCAATCCATTTCTGGTAAAATCATAAGTTTGATTTTGTGTGTGTGGAAGCCTTGTTATGTGAAATCCGGTCACATATAACGATAATAATTAGATCACACATACTGATTTTAGTGGGATAGTGCCTATAGAATTTAATTGGATCAAAGGCAGTCACCATGACAGGCCTTTTTTCCCAGTGGTTTGGACATGTTGCTATGCATGGTTGCACCAATAATATATGTGGGCTGTTATACAATGCAGTGTACGTTTATTGCAGTTCTCCTGTTTTTGTTTTTTTTTGGTTGTTTTTCTGTGGGTAAATCAGCTAGCTGCCCTCTGAAAAGCTAATGTATCAAACATTCGCTAATACCTATCATTTGTTGGATTGAGCTTGGGAAGCATGATTCACCTAGAACACGATGCGCACATGATTTGAGTTCTAATCCCACAATAAAATATTCTACATGGCATTGTGTAGTGAAGCGAGACCCTTATTGCTTGCCACTTTAAAGACTCCCAAATGGCTGTGTCATCATTTCAGTGAGTTTCTTCCATGTACACGTTGTAAACAGTATGTGACCAGATTTTACAAAACCAATCCAAATCGCACATCAGGAAAAATCAAACTAGCTAACACCACCAGTGCATGGATAACCACACTATTATATTGACACTCAGTGCTACTCAAACTGCTTGAGGCTGGTTTTAACAGATGTCTTTTCTGGGTGGTGTAGAGATCTCAAATGGCAGCATCTGGTCTTGTGAGAAGGGTCTGGCTTGGCAAGAATCAGTGGTACACTGATGGATGGCCTGATAATGTTGGCCAGACATATTTTCTGTTCATTTTGCTACATATCAGCCACTACGGAGCCAGTACAGCCCTGTAATCTTGTGTCTGGACTCCAATCATAGTCTGCCTCCATTTTGAAGTCTATCTTTTGCCCTCCCCGCCACCCCCCAGCCTCCACCCCTTTGTGAGCACTCGTGATACTACTTCGCTCATCAAACTGTTCAGATTTTCTATCTTATTTGGTGGGAAATTCTGCAAGCAGCTACAAGTACTGGAAGTGATCTAAAAGGTAATATAGATTGATGCATCTTTTGTGTAAATTTCATACACGTGCTTGCTATCCTTGGCAAGTTATGCTGACTTGAATTCTTTACAACCATTTATCTTGAAACTTCTAATGTGCGATTGGGATTTTATTTTCCAAAATTCAATCTCATAATTATGTTGTGTGGTTTGTTCATTTTGAATGCCAGTGGCTTGATATCCATGGCGAAAGTGCTGTGTGATGAAAACAAGGCTATTAATATTTCAATTACCGTTGTTTTACACCAATAAGAAATGATGAAAAGTAATGCCTTGCCATTTAATAAACATTTTTGAAGTAAAATTATCCTATGATACTAACCCTACAAAAGAAGTGGTAAAGTATCCATGGACAAAGTGTCACTGTGTATATTTATACACAAAGGGGCATAGATGAATAAAGTAGGACTTCTGTTATGCGTCCAAATTCTGCTGCTCCAATGATTGCCTTTAGTTCCCTACGGATGCTGTACATTGGATAAAATCTCAGCAATGTGACTACTAACACTGGAAGAATACTAAAATTTCCTGGGATCAGGAAACATGCAGTACAGGGCAGAATTTCCTATAGAATTTCCTGAAAAACCAGGAAAGTCTATAGGAAATTCTGTCCTGTACTGCATATTTCCTGATCCAGGAAATTTTAGTATTCTTCCAGTGTAATTCTTGTGACCCGACAAGTACACCAGAAACAAGTGAATTGTTAGTGAAGCCAGTGTACACCCAATGTGCTTGTATTGCAGCGAACTTGCTGTATACAGAGCAAAGAAGGTATTAAGTGTAGTGATAAAAAATAATATATTTTAGCCGTTTTCATTATAGCCCTATGCAGCAATGGCTATAAGGGTGAGAAAATATTTCAAGTATGTCAGTGAAATCTGGACCTTAATAATTTGGGGTCTAAATAATTATTTCCTGACAGCACATGAAACCTTTTTGACTTGTAAGGAAGAGCAGTACCAGCATTTTAAGCTTGATAATGGTGTCTTCATTGTTACAAGAGATAGAAAATGCCCTGATTATTGTTAAGAAGCTGTTTCTGTCAGTCCAGTCTACGGGTCCAGTCTGTGAGTCTAGTATGTGAATCCAGTCCACAAAATACATTAGGCCTGTGTAAATAGCTTCGTTGTGTGAATTCATTGTAATGCTTTTTTTAGTGATCCCTACTAGTTTTTGAAATCCAATTCTGGTGTTGCTGTGATGTCACAATAGTTAACTAAGGTAGTTTAATTGTAATGATATAGTAATCATGTATGTTGTGCACAAAGGATAGTGATATGTCTGGAAAGAAGAAGATTCCACCTTTAGTGAAGTTATCATTTTTAGTGAGTATACACTGATATTATACCTGAATTGTATATTGCATCGTGTATTTGTGATGTCTTGTTGCATGTGCCACTTACAAACATCAAATGCTGTATTAAAATGAAGACAAACACTTACATAAAATTCACACAAAAGGTTAATTCGCTAGTAAAACAGTCACACGAGATAACATATTAGAAATACATAGCTAACTATTATGTAAGCAAGTAGCAATCGAGACACTGTAATAGAACAGATCATGCATGTTATTGCTACACAGTTAAAATTTCCGATTAAAAAAAGATTAATGCTGAGCAAAATGGATAACTTTTGAGCAAAATATGGAGCACGATAGGTGGAAAATAAGAGTCGCTAGAAAGAAAAATAGGTGAAATAAATGATTCCCTATTCCTGATTTAAATATTAGTGGATTTAAGGTTTGTATTAACAAGCCTTATTCTGCTCACAGTGCTGATTGATGAGTTTTTATAGGTATGTACTTTGTGAGATATTGGAATTTTGGTTTGCTACAGTGGGTGGGAAGCTAGCAGAGAATAAGGGAACTAAATGGCATGGAAAAACATGACTGGCTGTGTCAAGTCAGTTATGCTTATTTTAGACTGCGAATCTAGTGAATGCCATATATTATATCTGTGTGCCATATACTCTGTATAGAGTTTTACACAGTAACAATTATACATAAATAAATGTGCTTTGTAAATAGCCTATTATGCTTTTGAGCAGTACGCCTATTATGCAAAAGTATGCTTCCAAAATCACCATTATGCGTGAGAGCTGACTGTTTTATTACAGTATATTTGGTAGTAGTTTTACTGACTGTTGTATTGGAGTAAGTGACTACTCTATTAGAGTATCTCGATCATTAATTATATTTAATGCAGTAATAATGTGTAGCATGCTCACTGTGTTCCGTATTTTGGCATCGTACATCAATAACTTATGGAATCACTTCAACCCAACATTTTAACCCAACTGATATCTGTACATTTCATTTTGATGAAATTCCATGCAGTGTTTGTACAGTATATAAAATAAACATAAACGCAATTATTTCAAATTGTACATATGTATAAAATGCAGTGTATAGACTGTGATATCCACTTGAGGACTAGTAGTCTAGTAATGGCCATATTGTGTTGTGGCATTAATGATTTTGTTATGGTTAATGTGTGTATTAGGTGTTGCATAAATAACATGTCATACATTAGGAGCAGCGGGGGAGACTTGAACAAGCTATACGTAATGATGATGTGAACACTATCAAGACCATAATAGAGGAGGGATGCATTACTGTTAATTCTTGGATGCATGTAAGTCTAGTTCTGGTTAACATTCACAATTACAGTCAATGTGATATAATGGTTGCAGTTAAAATCTCGTCACTTAGGCAATACCCATCCTAACATGGTCACCAATGGACCTGATTGTTCAAAGAACCAGAGCTCCCTTGAGTATGGAAAGAATCTTTACCCTCTTTCACAACTTTTCATAAAGTCCTTTGATTCCTGAGAACCCTGCAACAATTGAAATTGGCTAGTGCTTTTCCGGGATTAGACTCTGCTACATTCCAGATACTTATGAACAGACAAATAATGCAATTGTCTGGTAATTATCCAACCTTCATTTCACATACTGCTTATGGTACAGCAGTGTTACATATGTGACCTAATTTTAGAAAACCATTGATATCTGAACATTTTTAAAACCTGCTTTGTGTTGGTTCTTTGTTGTCTTTAAGGACAGAGGAATGGACTGGCTAAGTTTCAGCTTCATAAGTTAAGCACTGTGGGAAATACAGCATTTGACAGACGGACAAGCAAATAACTCAAAAGCCATTGGAAAATAATCTACAGGCAATTACTTACATAAACCATCATAATGTACTGATACAATGGCCTACAGAGTTGATTCTTTGCTCATATGAATGTTATTTCATTGTGTTAACATACAAGGGGAGACGTATACATGTATTGTTACTGTATGTGCATAACATAATATGGACACTTTGATGATGGCTCTATGTGATGTGTTCTTTGTACTACTTTCAAATGTGTGACTTGAAATTGACTTTCTTTATTTCATGTTGATTTCATCAAATCTGATGGATGCATAGCAAGTAAGTTATTATAACGTAGAGAATTCAGTTGTTACTGTGTGTACATAACATGTGTACGCATTGATAATAGTTAAGGTTACAGTATAGTCACGGGCAATCATTCAAAATTTTGAATGCCTATCGATACTTTTTGAGAAGCCCATAAAACCAGTCTAGCAGCGTGAAAAGTTTTAAATGAAGGTGAAGCCCTTCATATTTAATGTTTTTATGTAGCTACAGTGTAGTTTGAGGCAGGTGTAACACTACAGTTTGTTGTAGTAACACAGGTAAGCCAGTCCGCACATCGCTCAGCTCCAGCTGTCACTACCATGTTTTTCCGCCGCCAAATACAGCAAAAGCTGTTGGCTCTACTGGCATTTCTGGGGCATAGTGATACTGTATATTAAATTTATTAGGTCTTGTGGAAGCGTTTTTGGCGTGTTTCTTCCCAGTGACTCAGATACAAGCCTTCAAAGAGCTTGTTTCACTCGAAAAAACTACTAAAAGTTCAATAAAACGTCTATACAACCAGTAACTTTAAAAAACGCTTCCACAGGACCTAGATATTTTAGTTGTTTAGTCACTTGTGTTGAAATTATAAGGATTTAGTAATCTGTTAGTCTGGTTTCTGGCGGCGCGTTTTTATAAAACATCGCTCTATTGTGGACCACACACCCAAGAACAGTCGTTGTTCTACAGTAAAAACAAACAAGCACAATTGGTTGTATTGCTAACACAATACAGTTGTTGAAATTATTTATCCCTGCTTAGTTTAAAGCAGGTTTTGTAATTTGTTCCGCCCATGCATTTTAAACTATTCCGTAACCTTAAATGTGCTGTGTTCTTTAAAATGTGTGACTTGTAATCGTATTAGTTGCACATAATATTATACATACCATACAATATGAGATCTGCAAGAATCCCACATGCTAGTGCATTTAATTTTCTTTATCTAAAGGAATGGCCAACCAAAGTTTCAGCTCTAGAAGCCTTTAAACTTTCAAAGATACAGTGCTACAAAGTGGCAACAGCAGAAAAATTGATTTGTATGGTGACAATATGGAAAATGTACTACAAGTATTTAATTAAATGGTCATAATTTACAAGTGCAGTGCCCCACTGTGATGCAATTTACACCGTTGGCTTCTCCATGTACTGGCACATCCATTACCCAGTAAGTTTTGTCTTCCAGGCCCTTTCTATGACCACGGTGAAGGTGAAAATGTGAGAAGAAAAAATTATAGTGAATTGCTCATCCAGTGTGAAGCAGACTAACGCTCATATCTTCTGTCCCCTTGAAAGTACTGACACGAAGCAAAGATGTTCCAACTCCTCTTGCTTTTGGGAACACAATGCTACCAAGGGTTTTGCTGTTATCACTCTACTTCAACAAGCGCTAAAATTTTTTACAGAATTTTCTTTGATTTCATAAATATTCACCCATTTCGTTTATTGCATTCTGCTGTAAAATTAGGCTTGTGCTAACATGTGGGATTCTTGTAGATCCAGTCACATGTACAGCAGAACCTTTACAGTATGGACACATTGGGATCAACTATACGTAGTTGTCCTGATTATAGAGGTGTACCAATTTTCCAGGTTTTATTTATATAGCAGCAATTGACAAAATATTTTGTTTTTACAGCTATTGTAAATTTTTATTGTTGATGATAACCAGACACATGGTAGTGTGTCATGCAGCCAAGAATGCTGGCATGCCACACCGTGGGTATATTCACAGGAAGAAACAAAATACAATTTTCATACATACGTAGCCCTTTCTGGTTAAAAAGCAATTGCATTGACATAACATACAGAGCTACAAGGCAAGAACCAATCAACTGTAAATCGTGGGGTTGAAATATTCTAATAGAACAGTTTCTGTGGGATTAAAAGGTACATAAAATGTTGAAAAAACATAATAATATGTTTGTTCTATTAGAAATCATCAAAAAAATGTGTGTTCTATTATGACATTACAAAAGTAATCAAATAAACTCTGCAATACAATACTATTGCAACTTCTCTAGTGATCCATCAAATCAAATCTGATATTATAGCCATTTTGGTACAGATTGGTGAGGTAGACTACTATTAACTATTGTTACTGAAAATGTGAATGCATGCAGGGCCATGGGCTACAGGGCTAAAACTATTGTCATTTTATTCAGGGGGCCAAGTGTTTGAAACGGAGTATCATGTGAAGTTAAGAAAACCAGCCAGGGAAACAAACATCACTTAGAATACACACAAGAAGTATAAAAATACATGATGTTTACATACCTGTGAAAAATGGGCCATAACTTTTGTCTTGGTAGTGGTATACTATTTTAATATAGATTAAACAATTTCTCATGTGATGGTGATTTGATTGGTACAGTATAATTTCATCACACTTTACAAGATGGTGGTGCAATTTTTATTTTCACATGACAAAGAAGAAACAGCCTACTCCTTTTGCTTCACAGCGCATGAGTTCTGTTTGTTACTTAGAAACTTTTTATAGGTATAAATAGGGTAAAAGAAGTGTTTTAAATGGTACTTTTTGTTTAGTGTTAATTAAAAGATGGCCCTCACACGTTTCACACAAAGTTCCCACAAGCCATTATTGTTTTGTCTTTTGCGGTTTTTGTTGTCTTATAATTTAGGTAACAAAAGGATTTATTGAGACCTACTCACGCCAATTGTCATTACCATAATCATCATAATAAGTGCTATGTATGCTATTATAACTTGCGACAATAGGCTGTAAATTGTAGTCTAGCATAAAAAAGTGCTGGATTTACTTTGTATAAAGGATACTCTAATAGAACAGTCTCTGCAAAATCTTAATTGACAAATAGCACAATCATGTAATCATGTGTACCTACGTTACAACTTGTTTACTTTGTTACAAAACACTAAATGCAGGCACTACAACTTTATATAAGCAAGCACAAAAATAATTATGTATCAGCACAAGCTTTGGTATCATATCGGTGTATTTTGTTCTGAATTGGTAAAGCAGCTAGCTTGTCTTATATAATCTTCATTGCATTTGTGGATAAGAAGAACAGTAATTTGTATAAAGGCAAACTTTATGGTTGGCTTTGGGGTATATACTATTTAAAATACAAAAATAAGTGAAATCCACGCAATCCACGTAAGTTGTATAAAAGGTGCAGCCTTCAAAAAACTGTGTAAAAAAAGTTGTGAATTCAAAGGTGGTGGCAATGAAATGGCTGCAATGATATGAATTATAATAACTTTTATTATCATCAACGTCATTGCATCCATTTTATGGCTGCCACATTTGATTTCACAACCTTTTGCATCCAGGCTTTTTGAAAGGCCACACCCTTTTATACAGTTTGATCTTTTTTGTGGATTATATTGATGATGAAAACCCATTCATCGTTTTCCAGCTCTCTACACACCAGGATATTATCTTCACCAGAGATCAGCTCCTGCACAGAACAGCTGTTTTCTGTCTGCTCCCTTATTATTACATCATTCAACACAGTATCATTACACATCTTTTGCTTGATATCCAACTAAAATTTCTGGGAGCCCTTCTTTCCAGGAGGAAACAATCTCACCACTCACATCACCTGACTCTCCACTAACAACATCTTGCTTAGTGTTGTGTCTTTTCTTCCAGGACTCCAGTCAACCATTTGACACACTAAATGACCCCATCAGTATACCCAAGCTACCTTGCTATCTGCTTAGCCTTTTCTTTTAAAAGAGTGTAAACATTTCTCGAAATGGCTTTGCAATATACTCAAGCCTAATTTCATTATATCTGGTAGCTTAGGAGGCCAACTACATTATTTTTGGATGTTTGGTGCCCATACAACCCATTGAGAAAAGCTTTCACAATGTCCTTATAAACTCGTTTCATTGGTATTTTAAACTGGCAAGACTTGACAGCTCTAAACCAAAGCTTACCCACATTCCTGGAAGTTTAATACAGGCTCTATGCCTTCATTTCTCACATACAGGCTGCTTTTATTGTACAAAGTTTTGCTCTCATGGGTGCAGAAAGACAATGGAAAACAATTTCAGTAAACGAGGTGTGTGCCCACAGCCCACAGCCAGCCTTCATAGCGCCAGCCTTCATAGTGCCAGCCTTCATAGCACCAGCCTTCATAGTGCCAGCCTTCATAGTGCCAACCTTCATAGCACCAGCCTTCAACTGGCTATGGGCATGCGCTTGGTTTAATAATCTTCATAGAAGCATTTTATCCATTAGAATTATATACCATAGTTTTATGTAAGAGTACAAGTATACTTGTGCCAAGTCTTGCATTAAAGCATCCTTGCAGATGTACCAATATAATTTTCAGTTGAATAACTCAGCTGCCCTCTGTGGAAACATATGTGTACATATGGTTAATTGCGTATTCATAGGGAGTATATTATGCATCTTCTACAGAACTTATTAATGAGTCTTACTCGTACATTCGTATGTATGTCTAGTTCCTTTGCATGTGTTATGATAAAATTCACCAAGTTCAATTATGTGTGAGTCAAGCTTGATCGTGATCCCAACAAAAGTATGCATTCTCACAAAAATGTCACTGGAATATTTACATGATACATGTATTATGATGGCTACACGTGATGTGTTATTTGTACTAGGTATACTTTGAAATGTGTTCTGTTCTTTTTATTTTATGTTGATTTGATCAATTCTGATTGATGAATAGCCGGTGAGTTATAATGTAGTGTAGTAATCTCAATTTCAATTGATAATATTGTGATTGAACACATGTAAGTTTTACAAAATTTCACTGTGATAACTATTATCAGTCATTATACTTTTGGGTTGTTTTAGAGTTTATATAGAATCTATTTCAGTGCCAGAAATAACAAATGGCCATCAGCCATTTTCCGATCAATATCACGTTTTGACTGAATATTTGGAGGTTTGTTCGGTCAAACGTCTGACAAGCAGCAAGACACAGTCGGTAAAACCTCACTCAATTAAAAATCAATCAAGCTAAAGCGGATGTCATGCACCAGGGGATGTCACATCAAGTTTATAGGGTACCTCACAACTGCTCAATGTCCCAGCGATGATGCGACTCATAGGATGTTACCACGTGATTACAGATGACAGGAGACTTATTCTAATAGTTTGGTGCACACATTGGTGGATTTAAACTTAAGTTGTTTTGTGAAGACTTTGGAAGAGTAGAAGGATTTTAGACTATCTACATTTCAGGATATTCGAGTCTACTGAGCAAATGATGACTTGTGTTTAGATTTTGGCGGGATCCAGTTGATGCAGATTGGCCAGGAGTGATGCCTCGAGTGATGCGCCTTTGGTGTTACTGACATGAATATACTTAATGATTAATCTTGAAGTAAAAGAACTTAGCGATTATTCTCGAATTAAAACAGTGGAAACCAGTAAAACAGTGGAAACTAGCAATATCACACGATAACTGGTAAACTGGCTCGACATGAATAACTTAAAGGATGGTAGTGGTTGTTGCTGTTGGTGGTTAGTATGTTTAATCTATGTACTGGAGCAAGTTTCTTAGATGAGGTGTGGCTATTACCAAAGCTGTGGCATTTAACCTGGTAAATATTCGTAGCTCACGTGCTTTATCATAGTCATCATGCTGTAAGGTAGCTATTCATACACATTAGAGTGGTTGGTTAATGCACACATTTTTGATTAGCAAAATTTAATAGGAGTCTATATGAAAATGGGCTCCTAAAATGTATGTGGTGGAGTCAGAAGTGTTTCTAGGTGTTCCATGTGCTGGTGACCTGTAAAGGATTGCTCATGGTGTCCAATAGTATATATCCTGTGATCCTGTCCTCTGAAGCACATCAGTTACATATCACTTGCTGTTCCCAGGAGACAAGATGACCAATCAAATCTGGAAATGGCCTACCAAATTTAATCTTGCTATATAGGACATTTGACCAGTCAATGGTGAATTCTTATTTCTGGCACTACTATTTTATATTAAAGACTTATACTTGTGACTGGATTTTGGAAAATCAATCCATCTAGCACATCCGTAGTTTTTGAGATAAATGGGGAAGCTACAAAATTTTGGAATATTCTTAAATGTATAACAAATTTCATACTTGTGCAAAAGATATAATGGCTTGGATTGCTGCATGTGCAGTTTTTTGTCAACCATGTTAGAAAACCTGACTACAATATCACAAGTGCTTGGTGTAGGGGAGAGATATACTTCAAATTGGAGGACCACAATTGAAGTTCATACATGAGATTTCAGAGATGTATCAGCTCCTTAGTTCCTGATATGTAGAAGAATCAACAAGGAAAATATTTGGCCAACTGTATCTGTTGGCGCAACACTTAGTCAGAGAATATTGTTAAAATGGGAATAAATTGCTTACCAAGAAATTTTTTCACCAATGTATTTGTAAAGGTGCCTGTTGACATATTTCAAAAAATTTACACTCAACTCCTGTGGGGGAGCCCGTGACAGCTGCTGGAATGTTAGGTACCCGAAACTGTATCATGAAAATTAAAAAGTTTAATTTTGCCTTGCGTGGAGTCAAAATAGAGGTTTGTCATGATTCTGAATTAAATAAAAGCATTTGTTTTGTACCAAAACCACTCCTTGGTGGAAAAAGAACGCACCTACTTTCCGCTATTTACAACCCTCCCCCTCCCCTTTACTACTGTAAGTATATGTATTTGTTTGAATAGACACTTCAATTTAACATGGCTCCGATTGTCAAACACCTAAATGTCTGAGTCTTCTCTAACCTCTATGCCATCATTGATGTATTCTTGCATGTAATGCCTTTGCAAATTCCACATGTGGAGATACACTGGACGCCGTTCTTCTTGTAACTGCACTGTTGGGTGCTGCAATCCCCATGACAATTACAGCTTGTGAACCGGAGTAGCTCCTCAGGAGTCATGGGGGAACTGGCTTCATAACCATGAACCCCTACAGTCCATCCATACTCATTGGGGTTCAAAGACATGCTTCGCAACTGCATCCAGTCCTGGGTTTTGAGATAGGCATGAAGAGAATGCTGTGCAGCTGCCCCTTCTGTTGGAGGTAGAGTATCTGGCTTGATCAGTCCAGCTGCTGCCTTATGGGCAAACATGTTGTATTGAATTTCTCCAAAAGTAGTACCTGGTGAATTGTAAATGTACTTGAAAATGGCAATACCACCCCTAATCACTGTGTCTTTAGTACTCTGTATGTCAAGGAAGATGTCCATGTGCTCATCAATATCCCCTGCATGAAATTTGTCAAATAAGGTACTTTTCCCTTGGCCTGCAATTGAAGAAACGGTATCACAACCAGCGAATGCATGGCAAAAGAGCAAGTAGCGCCTCTGTCTTTCAGAGAGTGCTTCTCAGATCATCTTCACATTGTAAGAGCCCTTAGACGTGGTGAAAAAATGTGGATGGTTGGTATTTGAGCAGCACCAGCATTATCAGCAAATCTGCATCTTCTGCCCACACCTGTAAAATCAACATCCGTGCAAAAAGGTGCAAGTAAAAAGATGTACTGACCTCTTCAGAGTCATCTGTAGCATCAGTCGATGCTACTATCACAATTGAAGTGTCAGCATCATTGTCACACTGCACCACGGTGATCTGATATTTCCGGGATGTTAAAGAGAGGAGATAGATGAGCTCACTTTTGTTGTGAGTGTTGTCCATGAACTTTTCCATTGGTGTCTATATTTGGTACAATCTGTAGATTATAGCAGGAGTTCTTGGTACGTCGGATGTGGTTGTGATCTTTTGGTGAGGTGCTATAGCCATCGAAAACAACAGTCGTCTTTTGAGAGTGTCTACCAAGATACCGAACATAGCTGAAGTAGCTGTCAGCAATCTCCTGCCAAGTCTGACCTTGCTCCCACTTCACCATATGAAGCAGCCATCCACCATCAACCACCAGGCTGGAGCAGAGTTGGTCAGTGAGGTTAAGTGGATCAGTCAACCCCTTCAGGCTAGTGTTGGAAAAGCCGGCCTTGTTTGCTTTGTTCACTTTCTGGTCTTTGTTGCTAGACAAGGACAATGGGAAGGGAGTCAGCCCATACTCTAAGCTTTTCTCGACTGTCATATCCCTTTGAGAAATAATTATCGGTCGGTTGAACAACTTAAGTGAGTTTATGTGAAGCTTCTTTTCAGTGACCTTGGAGATCTTTCTGAGCGATGAAAAGGCCTGTACCTTGAACTTTACCTGCATGATAGATGCACTGACTTTTCATCAAAGTTTATCTGCATCTTCCTCCCTACTTCAGCTGCTCTCTCAGCATTGACCACATCATCTACAGTGCTTGTGAATCCTGTTGAGAAGTATACAAGCAACTGTTTGTCACAATCAAGGTCAAAGGTTTTTTTTCCTCTAGCCATTTGAGGACAAGTCCAATTGCTTCAGTGTCTTGCTTCATCCATGTTTTTGCAAGGTCTTTGTGGAGTGGACCATGTTTCTTGATACCCTCTTTCATGCAGTCATTGATATAGCAAAAGTGGTTGAGGGTTTGTATCCAACACTTGTGGCCAGAATCACAATTCCTCATCCTCCCTCTGCTCAACCCACCTTCTGATTTTGCTGTCTTCATCAGTCTCTGCTCAATACAGATGTCACACCAGGTACTGGACCATTCATGATAAGAGTAACAGACAACATGGTTCTCATGGGCTGTAAAACTTTCAAAGATTTCCTTGTATTTAGGTGAAATTTCAAGTTGCTTCATCAGCTGGCAATACAGTTGTGCACCCTTGGCATACTGGTGTTGGCCTGCAGCTGAAAAGATGTCCAGCATCTTGGTAACAATGTAGGGAATGTGCCCATTGTAGTCTACAAGCCTTTCAGTTCTGATGAAGATTTTGATGATATCAACCATGTAGTGGTATTGCACCCACAGTGTAGATGTTTTTCCTCCGTCGGCAAGTCTCTAAAAATTTTCTTCAAACTTCTATTCAAACACCACAACTATTGGTGCTGTGTGTTTGACTTTTTCTCATCTTCTCGTGTACAAGGTATATGCATATACAGGAGAGAACTATACATTATTGCAGTATTGTATGCAGCAATACATTATAGGCAACATCACCAGATAAAAATTATTAGCCAATATACAGCACAGTATATCAACATCAACTAGAGCTACATAGGGTTCATCAGTGGTGTAGCAATGGCACAGTGATGGGTGACATACTATAATTGTGACCCAGTCTGAGAGAACCGGTCTTATCGCCCATGTCAGCAGATTCGATTTTTCACCCAGGACACAAAGCTACATGAATAAACTATCTAATTCCACATTTAAAATCAGCTAGACTTGAGTGGTCTGGTTTTGCTGGCTGATTTTCCCAAGCCCAGTGGCGATCCATACGTGTGGTGTGGGGCCTTAATGGAGCTCTGGTCAGCCTGGGAATGACAGTATGTGGCTGTACAGCTCTGTGGTATTGAATAAGTACCTCTGCTGTGAATTTCCTTTCATTTTAGCCAGTTTTGAGACCTCAATGGCTCAAAACTTGGCCTAATTCATCCCTTGGCCTTCCTTTTCAATTTTTGAACACCATCTTTCCCGCCTTCCAGGCCCCCACCTCCCACCCAATTTGCAGCTTGCCTGATACAGTCAACCTCGGTTTAAAAACTATCTAAAATGGCAGGAAACTTAGTTGTTGGCTACTTGCACAGTGGGTGCTCTGGAAAGTAAGGAATTGGTGTAAAATGTGTGAAAATTTGGTATACATAGCTTCAACCATTGGCGAGCTACAACACACTAAATACTTAAAACCGGCATTTCTCAATACTTTTAAATAGGTGATAAGCCCGGTTTTGTCAGACTGGGTCACAATTATGCATACACAACTTGCAGGAGATAGCTACACAATACTGTAGGAGTATGCAAGCCATATGAACCAGATAAAGGAAGCCAGCCAAGCCATCCAGAGCCTAGTAGCTACGCCAGTTGAAGGCAAAAAAGATTAAGCACGTATTGAATTGCCTGACACCAACACAAAGGAAGTTCGCCATGCCAGCCATGCCAGCTGCACAAGACAAAATGTTTACTTGTATATTATATGTATCTGTATTGTAAAGAGCGTGGCCTATGTTTTAATGTTTTCTTGTATTGTTTATTTACGTGAATGAATCCACTGGCAGCTGGCATGGAGACTTGAGGTGTTACAAACATAAAAACTTACTTGTAATCTTCTTCTTTACACGTAAAGTGGCCTCTGGCTCTCCTGCACGGGCATCGCTGATCTTCTCCTTCGCGCAATCTGTAAATAATTGAGCAAGGGTGTGGTACTGGGCGTTATATAGAATTAGATGTATGCTCAAGTCATCAGCATGAACAAGAGCTACGATTATACATTTGTGCCTTCATTCACAGGCGAATCTATCCCCGGTTAGTTCATGTCTTTAGACCTCGTAGTTTTCGAGAACATTATTTATTAATTATTATTTATTTATTTATTTATGATGTAATTTTAACCGCATTTCGTATTATCTTTACTACTTGGTTGTATAATTATTGTTTACTGAGCAATCAGCCCTGCTGGTGAGCTCAGGAATCACATAAGCACAATACATTAGGTACAATAATATGATTGGAGTTTAGTCATAAATAGATCAGTATCTGCAATTTCAATTGTATCAGTTGGTAGTTTGATTTGCCTAATGTGCAATTTGTATTGGTTTTGTGAAATCTGATCACAGTTTGATCTAGTTTGGATAAAAGAAAAACAATTTTGTTGTCACTCCTACCAGACAAACAACTGAAGGGAATGAGTTGAAAATTTGAATGTAAGTGGATTCATCACAGTAGAAGACCCTTTTAGTAGTAAATAAGAAATCAGATCAAAAACTACTGAGCTATAATGCAAAATCCAACCATGTGTAATCAGTGCACAATCGATATACTCTAATAATACAGTCACCCTATGTATAAAGTTATCTTATTGTATCAGAGAGTTCAGCTATAATTATAACAAGTCACCGTGTATAGAGAGTTCAGAGTTCAGCCACATTACATGTCATCCGATAGGGAGAGTCAAGTTACAATGCAAGTATCCTTGTAGAGTGTTTAGCCACATACTAGTCTCCCTGTAAAGCGTTCAGCTGCATACATTATAAGTCACCCGTAGGAGAGTTCATACAAACAAGACACTTTATGGAGAGCTCCACAGGAGATCTAGTTTACTGGATTATGCATTTTCAGTGCTTACATTTTATAAAACAGCTGCAGGTTTAAGGGTTAAACCATCTTTCTTTATACCTGCTAAAAAACTGTAAGACCACTTTCCCACATTATATTACACTCTTACCTTACACTCTGTACTAGTATTCCTTTACCTTGTGTCATATTATCCCATTGTTATAATCATAGCAATTATTGCGCATTAACAATTAAGTCTTATTAATACTTTGAGAAACACGTATATATGTATACTATCACTTAATTAGTATTAAATTTGTACTTCGTGTCAGGTTGGTATCAGAAACTGCATGAACGTTATTTTTGTCATGGTGATGACATAGACATTGTTAATGTATGTACATGTCATGTGTATGCACGTTGATGCTGTATGCATGTACTTTAATATAATTATGACATGTATTTGTATTTCTTATTTCATGTTGGTTTCATCAAATCTTATGGATTCCATAGTATGTAAGTTGTCATAATGTACATTGATGATGACTAAATGTTATCTGCTGAGCAAAAACCAGCCGTTTTTGCAATAAAAACCTATTGAAATAAATTGGGGGGAAATACTTGTGCTAGTTACATAAAATATGCATGTTTTAATTGCTTTGGTTTGTACTGAAACAAAGCTCAAATCAATAAAACCTGCACACCATCAGATTTGCCTGTTCACGAAAGTCTATGTTTTGTGTTTGTACAACGTATGGCATGTACGTAAGTTATTGTTGCTTATTTACGATGTGGTAGAAATAAAGTTTACTGTCGCCATTTCATTAATGCGATGGCCTTCTTCTTTGTTACACAGAAATGTACAGGGAAAACAGCATACCTTGCCAGTTCATGGTGAACAGACTGTGTCAAACCCCATCTTTGTAGCTTGTTTCAGTCATGAGTTATGATCGATTAAATAAACATTTGTAATTTTTTGCCATATTGTTGCTGAACAAATTGAATTTATTCCTGTTCCAACTGTCTAGCACTATAACACCAAGACTATTCATCGCAAAAGGCTGAAACTTAGGCTATCTGCTTCTTTGTTACAGAGAAGTGATAAAATGAAATTCAATGAATGTGCAAAAATAAACAGTTTTTGCTCGGCGGGTCACAGATGTGATGTGTTTGTTTTGCTACTTTCAAATGTTTGATCTATTATTGTAACCAGATCTGCAAGAATCCCATGTGTTAGCGCAAGCCTAATTTTACAGTAGAATGCAATGCAATGTGTGAAATCGAAAAGATTCCCTAAATGTTTGAGCACTTGTTTCACAGTGAGGAAAGGTGATAACAGCAAACACCTTGGTAGCATCGTGATCCCAAAAGCAAGAGGAATTTGGAAATTGTTGTTTTATATCAGTACTCCCAACGAGATGGAAGATATGAGCGATGGAAGATATAAGCATTAGTCTGCCTTGCATTAGACAAGCAGTTCACTATCAATTATTTCTCATGTTTTTGCCTTTGCCCTGGTCATACGATGGGTCTGGAAGACAAAATATTCCCAGCAATGGATTTGCCTTGTCATGGAAAATCCGATGGTATAAGTTGCATCTCAGGAGAGCATAGCATTTGTAAGTTATGGCTGTTTCATTAAGTGCCTGCAGTTTATTTCTGCATTGTCATTGTACAAATCAATTTTTCTGTTGTTGCCAATTTATAGTCGAAAGTTTAGTCGAAAGTTCAAGGATTCTATAGCTGAAACTTTGATACTTTGGTTAATCCAAAAATGTATTAACATGTGGGGTTTTTGCAAATCCAGTCAGAATTATATGTGACAATCTCAGCAAACACCCACCTAGTTCACACAAGCATGCATTTTGAGGAAAACGAAATTTAAAAAATAGTGAAATTGCGCATACTACAATGAAAAAATAATTGTGGAAGTTTTAATCAATCCGTTACTCAAGTAAGTCAGTCTCAAATCAATTAAACCAATACATCATCTTATTTGCCTGCTCACAGAGAGTGTAAAAATGTTTTTTTTTGTTTCTGTAGCCCAATGATATGTTATGGTGGACGTAAGCAAGATTGTTGTCTATCTACAGGGCTAAAACTTGGTTGATTTGCTTATCCATGCATGGTGAACATTTTAAGCTAAATCCAAATACTGTACACTATAATGCAAACGGATCTGGCAGTCTTGAATGTGAGTACCTGTAGTTTGTTTTCATCATAATTGCTGTACAAATCGATTTCCCTGCTCTTCCTACTTTCTAGCACCATACGTAATTTCAAGACGATTTACCAAAAAAAGCTGAAACTTAGGTGATCTATTCTTTGTACACAGTAGAAAATGCTGAGTAAATAAAAAGAAATTCAGAAGCTGTGCTTACTAGGCAGGGTTTTGCTGAGACATTCACATAACTATTTATTTCATGCTGATTATTATTTCATGTTGATTTCATTTCATGTTGATTCATCAAACTTGGTAATTGCATAGGGAGTAAGTTATCATAATGTAGTAATTCCAAATTCATTTAATAATGTTGTTATTGTATGTACATGACATGTGTATTGATGATGGTTACATGTGACATGTTCTTTGTACCACTTTGAAATGTAATTGAGTCGTGTATAGGAGGGATTCTTTCCACAAAAATGTCATCTTAAAAATGTTCATAGAAATATTTTGCAATTTGAAAATTATTTTCCCGGAACAGTTTAACCCTTAAACCCGCATAGGCCAGAAAATTGTTCCAAGTGTGTGTGCCTGAAGAACTACATAGAAAGGAAGGCCATACAGTTTTTATCCCCAAAAATTTAACAGATTTTCAAAAAGTGAATAGATTTGTCTACAGATCAGTGTATGAAAAAATAAAACAGACTGACATATTTCAGTCCTTTAATAAAGCACCTTTATAAGTTCCTTTTCACTCCATATTATACTAGTAATCCAACATCTCCCAAATTAACTTCTAAAGCTTCTTTAGTGGTTGGGGAAGCTTTCTGTGAGTGTTCTATTAGGATATTGGCAAAAACATAGGCTGTCCCTATAAACAAGCTGACGAAAATTAACACTGATTACTACTACCTATAATTAGGTATAAAGTTATTGGATTTCTATACACCTAGCTGTAAAACAACAGTTTTAAGTACATAAATGGCTACTTTTATGCTAAATTGTCAACCCCTAACTGCTTGTGTGTTCCAAAATGGCAAGTATCTTGCTATGAAATATAAACAAACAGCAACAATTAGATAAATTGATAAGAATTTGTCTTTTATAGTCAATAAATGGTGGTATTGAGTCATTCTCTATCTCATGTTATGTATATAGGAGTATACTGGGCTGCACTATTCAGTGCAGCAGAACAAGATTAACTGTGTCAGGTTATATTTGAACCTAGGAGCTGATATTACTATAAAGGATCGAGTGAGTAACTGTTGTAAATTTAAATGTTACTGAATACACTAAACTTTTATGTACATATTCAAGAGCCTTATATGTACCACTCTGGTATTGGCTAATACAAACTTTATTATAATTATTATTGTGTTTTAGGGATGCTACGACATAGAAAATTTTATGTCACATGTCATAGAGGTTTATGTCATGAAAATTAATGTTGTGTGTCACGGCATAAACAATTTTTAAAATTTCGCAACTGAAGCTGTTACTTATGAAACTGTATAGCTATTTTGATTCAAACATGCAAAAATGTCAACTTAAACATCAGCAACAGTAACCATGACATCAACAACAGTAACCATGACAGCAACAACCAACATTGCTCATACTTATTTATTGCATCAAATTTGATCAAAATGAATAGAAAAGTGTGCTTTATTAGGAGGTATTTATATTACTACACAAAGAAGGCTATGTCATAATTATTAACATATCATGGAGCTTTATATCACGACATGTTGTACGTCATGACTATTGTGGTTATATGTGACTGGATCTCTGAAAACCTGACACAATCATAAAATTTTTTTAATAATATACTTAGCCATGTGCATGCTCTGGTAAAAGTTTCCGCCTTATATGACAATAGCCTATTGGAGCTACAGCCCTACAAATTAGCAACAACAGAAAAGTTCTATCTAGAAAAATGCTAACTACGTACCGTAGATTCCCTAAAATTTTGGCATCTCTAAATATTCGGCACTTCCCGTGCTTTGAACGCAATGTGCTCTAAATTTCGGCAAGCACAGGAAAATTTCTGATTATAAGCGCGCTCATTTTTCAGCACTCGGATTACTAGTTGACGAAGGTCTCTTGAGTCCTGAGGATTCCCAGTGATCTCACACAATATGCTACCTCGATGCTGGATGAAGCACCAAGTGTGAAATTGTTCAGGGAACGTACCCAACAATATCATCATGTGACATCACGGCGGGGCTTAGTACCACAAAACGATCTTCGTTTCATAACTCTCCTGGCCTCACATCTCCTTGTAACATGATACACCCTCAGATAACGCTTTGTTAAGCCATGAAACACTTCATGCAGCATCTGGTAGCGAGATTTGTCACGAGATAGTTCATAATATTAGCTATTGATTGTGGTTTCTATTTTTTATTACTTGTTGAAATCCTTAATATTATGCCTGGGTGATTGTATTCAAAAGTGATGTAATGAATTGACCATCCTCCCGGATAATGTAGACAATAATAGTATATAGCGCTGCGGCAAAGTGAGTGTAGTGGTATCGTCATCTCCGCCTCAAGGCGTTCCTGTTGGTACCTGTAGAAATAAATCCAGAAAGTAAGCAGTAAACGGATCGCAAATAACATAGCCATGAAGCGAGCTGACTGTATTAGGAATAGATCCCTAAAAATTCGACAATAGCACCGGGTTGGTACATTTTTTTCCTAATTGTTCGGCCAGACACGAACAGAATTAATTTATTTCTGCCGAATTTTTAGGGAATTTACGGTAATATTGTGTAGTGTGATTTTCACCCATATGCAATATGTGACTGTCTCAGTTAAACCCGTCTAGTTTGCTCAAGCATGCATTTTGAGTAAAACAAAATTAAAAATGGTGAAATTACGAATGTTATATAAAAAATATGCTAGGTTTAATCAAGCCATTACTCAGGAAAGAAAGTCTTCAATCAATTAAACCTATACACCATCTTATTCGCCTACTCATGGGGAGTTCGAATATCTTTGTTTCATTTCTGTAACCACAATGGTTTGCATCTCAAATGAGTTTGTTTATGATGCGGTAGATGTAAACAAATCGTTGCTGTTTCTTCAACAAAACTACCTTCATACGCCTATACACAAGTGACTGCAGGGCTAAAACTATACCTTGGTTGATCTGCCAATCCATGGTGAATATTATAAGCCAAATTCTAACATTCTAGACTAATCCAAACAGAACTTATGGCTGCAAATGTAAGCACCTGTGGTTTATTTTTAGTATAGTCACTGTACAAATTGATTTTCTTGTTCTACCTACTTTGTAGAGCAGCTATAATTCCATACCTACTCACCATAATTGACTGAAAGTTTGGTGAACCATTCCTCGGACAATATAGATAATTTTGAGAAATTAAAAGAAAAATTGGAGGTAGTGCAAACTAGATGGGTTTTCGCTGAGATGGTCACATAATTATACAAATTACACACAAACTGTAGCTAGCTGGTAATTAATACAAAGTACACAAGCAGTGGTTTGTGCTACAAAAGTAGAATGGTAGTACTGTATAGTAGCGATCCCAAAAATAATGTATGTTCCCTAAATAAGTAAAGCTTAATAATTATACAACCAAATACTAAGAATAATAAGAAATGCAGTTAAATTTATGTTATAAATAAATAATAATGAATAAATAATAATAATTAATATTCTCAAAAACTATGAGGCCTAGAGACATGCACTAACTAGGGATAGATTTGCCTATGAACAAAGGCACAAACGTATAATACTTACTCCAGTATTTATACCTCAGTTCCCATGTTTTTCTAGTAAATTTGCCCTTTATGCTGCAAACCATGATATAGATCAATGTACTCTAATAGAATGCTCAAATACCCTAATAGAGCAGTCAAGGCCTTCATAAAAATGTGTTCCTAAACGTAGCTTTTTAAAAAATTAAAATTTTGCCTACAGTGGGAATCGAACCAGGTACTTTTTATTTTAAGAGTTGGTGTATTACCACTGTATCAAGTGTTTCCAGGTCAATATAGGCTATTTTGTACTGCTAATAAATGCTATTATGTTCATTAACCCTGTAGTCAACAGCTAAATGCTTTGCTAAAAAAGTTTCTAACTGACAAACTGCCTGTTTTAAATATATAGTTCTGACTAAAGTTGGTGTTTTAATTAAAATGCTTTAAATTGTATACCTATAAAATTGCTATAAATTAATTTTCATGAACTTTGATGAGTCATTGTGAAAGCTAAAATGGCTACAGCTTCTGGGGGCACAGCCCCGCAGACCTCCTGCTGCCAGAGACTCTATACTCCGTAGGTCACCCTCATATCAACTACTTCCTCCGCCACAGCTGCAGATTGCTAGTTTTTAACCATTTGTGAGGATTAGCCATGTATGAGCACTTCAGTGACTTCACTCAATGACCAATGATAGTATATTTTTTTGAAACTGGACCTTAACAGCCTGCCATGTCTGTAGATATTCTTCTTGATAAAGTTCTTTATAGTGTTGCCACAATATAGAAAAACTCTATAATCATATGTCGCCAAGATTTATGTCACATGACCGTATATCATGATACAGATTGAACTAACTGTAACATTTGCAAGGCAATGTACTGCTCATTGTAAGTTAAAATTTAAGGTGGACGTATACCACAAGTAAAAGCTACTCATGTTTACAAGGTAATAAATACATTTACTATATACTATTGAGACAAGTGGCTGACATGTCATTCAAACCTTAAAACCTCACAGTTTACTTTATTGTTGGCATATGTCCATCACTAAACCATCAACACATAAATGCCAAATACCATATGTTTGGCCTCCCCAACATCATTATAATGTGACCAAATTTCATATAACCTGGCTTCACACACGCACACAAAATCAAACTTACATTTTACCAGAAATGGATTGCTGGTCTAATACACTATTATATTCCACTCTGTATTTCCTTCAGGTCTGGCAAGTCTGGTTTCTGCAGCAGCTTTCTTCTGACCCTGTCAAAGCTACAAGTGGAAGATTGGCACTATTAAATGGCCATGGCTTTGTTGTAATGGTGTGTAGTGAGTTCGGACTTCACAGAGAACTCGCCAATCAATCTGGAGTGATTTGAGTGCCATGGAGGGCCCAAGCCTGGCCTCTGGGTTCCATTTATCTTCTTGCTCCATTTTATACTCCTATATTAATCCCACCCACAACCACCACCCACCGCCCCTATTACTACCACCTGTGATATTACTACCTGCTCGGAGAAAGGTTCCCAAAACGGAATATTTTGTGTATCAGAAACTTATACACCCACACAGTGTTAGCTAGTAAATAGATGAATAATTTGTGCAAATTTTGTTTGCACAGCTGTAGGCACTGGGAAGTTACTGCACAATGAGTATTTAAAATTGCCATATCTCCTAACGAAGCTTTGTGCGTCAAAGCCAGATTTTGTCAAATCCAGTCACACATCATGATACATCGATATAACTGATTGGCTATACCACTACCTTGTTATATCAATACTATCAATCATAGGCAGCGGAAAGGGGGGGGCATACCACGCCGAAGTTATCCTTCTTGGAGTGGGGCTGAAAACTGCAATAAAGATTGAGATACTCTAATAGAGCAGTCACTCTAATAAAGCAGTCACAGTATTAGAACAGTGTGTAGCAAGCTATATATGTAAGGGTTTTTATGTAGTTTATCAGCTATGAATGCGTAGCTGGTGAGGTGGGCAGCTATTGTCAGCTGGTTGTGACTTTTTTTTTTTTTTTTGGTCTCACCATACCAAACCAGAGACTAAGTCTGGGTCAGCCCAGTTCCCCTCCTATCAACTACTTCCTCCACCCCTGCTGTCAATAATTATATCGGATATATCGTGGCAGTACTAGTTTTTTTGAAATACACCATGTTCAAATGCCAAATAACCAGTTTTGTGTGATAAAAGCTATGCAAAATGGTTAACCTTTATTTCACCCCAAAGCATACTTAGTTGACCCAAGTAAAATTATTCTTTAAAGGTACTATTTAACAGTACATGACTTGTAGTAGTGAAATGAATACTTATTGTTACAGTTAATGACATGTTCATTTATTACAACTTTGACCACAAAATAAAAAACAATTATTATGTGTCTTCATCTGTAATATACATCTTTAATTGTAATGTGATTGCTCCATAATTATAGTAGTGTCTGTTTCATTCTATATACTATTGTATGTAGATGTCTGATGGTAGTAGAAAGACACCACTGCAAAGAGCAGCTGATGACAACAAGTTGGACATCGTGTATTGTATGATCAAAGAATTCAATAAAGATGTTGATCAGGTATTATTATTATAATCCAACAAGTGAAAAAATGTGTTACAATAATACTCTCAATAGGCACCTTGACATAATTATTATTTGAAATAATTACGTACTAGTAATATAGTGACAAATTGCGTACATAGCAACGCTAAGGCACAACATGCGAAGCCGAGTGAAATTTATCCCCATTTCCAATACAACAAGAGTGGTATTTATCCCAAATTTCACTGCTACCCATGCTATTCCCAGTTAATACCATACTTGCTGCATATACGCATGCTGTGTATTAGCGTTGCTATGTACACAATTTGTCACTATGTACTAAACATGCGTCGACACTAATTGGCGCTACACTGTTAACATAAATTCTAGCCAATGAAATTACAATTACGACTTTTTCACTGCTGTCAGTGAAATATGGGATAAATTTCACTGCTACTATTGAGACTTTTGTATGGGCAGTGAAACAGGTATGATATTAGTCAAACGATTAGCCAATAATTAGTATTAAAACTACTTTGATTGGCTAAAATAGTGTGGTGTGTTTCTATTATAAGTAAATGTCCGACTTGACAACTAGTGTTACCATAGTGATAGATGCCTATGGCATAGCAACAATATGGTTGCTTAGCAGCAGTTGCTGAGTAACCGTAGCTAAAGTAAACATCATTTAGAGACCATAGCAATAGTTGCTAGGCAACAGTTACTAAGTGTGATTGTTCTTTTGTAGTGGTTATTTTTGGAATTCTGCTGCCAAGTAGCGATTGCTATGGTTGTTAGATTAATTTGCAATAGGACGGATGGCTGTGGTATTTGGGATTAATAGTTCTCACATTGTAAACAGGAAGGAAATAGCGCTCAACTTCGCCTTGCACTATTTTACTCCTTCCTGCTTATAATACTTGCACTATTAATCCTGAATACCACAGCCACCCATCCTATTATACTTATACAATAATAATCCTTGCCCTGTACAGAGTTCAATGACAAATAAGTCATCCTCAGCTACAAAAAGTCATTTTTCAGAGAGTTCAGTTATAAACAAATCATCTTGAATATTTGTAGCATGTGCGTAATATTTCTGTGTGACTACTCATTGTTCCTTTATAACTTTAGCCAAGCTTGAATTAAGATGATGTATCTAGGGATCAATCTTTTAATTTTGTTAGAGCTATCACTTAGCTATCCACAAAATTTTAATCCTGGCCCTATATGCTATGTGACAGGTAACCTGAGCAAAAAGTTACTAGTCCTAGAAAATACAACCATATGCATGAAATTCCTGAAATCTGTTATTCCGCAAATATTACATACCTTGAAACGGTCAGTTAACTCAAACTTCTCTACTGATGGAGATTCAAGTAAATACCTAATCAAGCATAATCGATTATTTTCAGTTTTTCTCATATTGTTAGTTTTCTCTGTGAATTTGGTCTTACCAAACTACCATTGTTCAAAAGTTAATGCATTGATTTCAACTGTAAGACTGATTTTATAGAGAGAGTTACATACATATTCAAATTCACAAACACCTAGTAGCTCTTTCCTTACTCTCCCACACGTTTGATTATATGTTTCTTCATGCTTTCTCACAATTAGTAAAAAGTTTGTGCAATGTGAAATAACCCTTTGTTATGTTTTATTGACATTATGAATATGATTCTGATGTGTGAAAGATTAAGCCAACTAATTTCTCTGTGATTATAATGAATTAATTACATGCTCAATTTCAAATATTATTGTAAATGAGTCCAATTATAAAGTGTTTGCAATAAAGTTTTTAACTAAACATATCGGTATTAAGGTTACAGTATACCAGAACTAATCAACTTATAATTGACCAATGTATTAAAACATGATAGTCACTGTACTGTACAATAGTTACTCTTATTATAAATCCAAGTTTATAGCAAAGCAATGAGTATGCTGCAATACTGCCGCCTAGTTGCACTACAATTTTACCTTGCCAGGGGATGGCAGACTCCATTGATGTAGTTACCATCACTGAAGAGAAAGACCTCGATAGACTAGCTTCGGTCATGAGCTACAAATTTAATGGCTGTGGTCAGCAGATCACTTTTTTTAACATCAACCAAAACAACTGGTATAACTGGCAGAGCACACTGGACCAATAACTTAGCAACTGTTTGGGGACAAATGGCAATAGGTGGTGGCTTCAATTCATTGGAAGAATCAATGAATGTTCTTGGTGTTCCTGTAATGATGAAATCACATTCATCCACACAGAACAATTGCAAGTTGCAATACAAAACAAAAAAAAACAGCTATAACAGCCATCGTTGATGAGGGATGGTGCAAATGCACACACAAACATTCATACAATGCTTTGTCTGGAGTTGGTGTCATTTTTGGCAAAGAAGCTTTTGTATGTTGGTGTACGAAAACAAGTTTTGTGCAGTATGTGCTAAGGGTGGTGTCAAGGAACATGAATACTTTAACTGAATCATCATCCTCCATGGAGTCAGACATTATATTGGAAGGGTTTCGCATGGCTGAAAAACAGCATGGTTTACACTACACCAACTTCATTGGTGATGGAGACAGTTCAGTCCAGTCCACATTTAGAGACAATGTCCATGAATGGGGACGTGACTTGACCAAGCAAGAATGTGTAAACCATGCTGTAAAGTATTTCAGTTCTTCCTTAGAGAATTTGTGACTGAATTTGACAAAACAAGGCTTCGACGCACAAAGCTTTGTTAGGAGATATGGCGATTTTAAGGAATCATTGTGTAATAACTTCCCAGTGCCTACAGCTGTGCAAACAAAATTTGCACCAATTGTTCATCTGTTCACTAGCTATCACTGAGTGGGTGTATACATTTCTGATACCCAACAGTGTGAAATATGATAGTGTATTAGACCAGCAATCCATTTCTGGTAAAATCGTAAGTTTGATTTTGTGTGTGTGGAAGCCTTGTTATGTGAAATCCGGTCACATTTAATATTATGAGAGGCATCATGTGAGATCACGTGATCTAACAACAATACAGATTGCTTGTTTGGCTGCCTCTTGCTATTCCCTGTGTTCCATGGGTTGGTATTAAAGTGTGGCCCTGTTTTCAAGCGTCAATTGGTAAGTTACACTTTATATGGGCTATAATGTATTCATATGTGACTGAATTTGACAAAACAAGGCTTCGACGCACAAAGCTTTGTTAGGAGATATGGCGATTTTAAGGAATCATTGTGTAATAACTTCCCAGTGCCTACAACTGTGCAAACAAAATTTGACCCAATTGTTCATCTGTTCACTAGCTATCACTGAGTGGGTGTATACATTTCTGATACCCAAAATTTGCCCTGTTTTGAGCAGCTTTTTTCGAGCGGGTAATAATATCACAGATGGTAGTAATAGGGTGGGAGGGTGGGGGTGGACGGTGGTCTTAATATACGGGTATAAAATGGAGTAAGAAGACGATTGGAATCCAGAGGCCAAGTTTGGGCTCTCCATGGCCCTCAAATTACTCCAAATTGACTGAGAACACTATTGGCGAGCTCTCTGTGAAGTCACAGCTCACTACACACCATTATCACAACCCCATGGCCATTTAATGGTGCCAATCTCACACTCGTGGCTTTGACAGGGTCGGAAGAAAGCTGCTACAGAAACCAGACTTGTCAGTGCTGAAGGAAGTACAGTGTGAAATATGATAGTGTATTAGACCAGCAATCCATTTCTGGTAAAATCGTAAGTTTGATTTTGTGTGTGTGGAAGCCTTGTTATGTGAAATCCGGTCACATTTAGTGAAAACCAATCCCTCATTACAAGGGTAGACACAAGCTTATGAAAGGCATGCGAAAATGACTGGCTTCATCAGCTAGATGTGCAATCATAATGAAGAGCAAAGATGTAGCAGAAAAGAAAAGTGATTATGCAACCACTGCCACACATTTGAACTACATTACACTGCTTTGACAGTCATCACAAATGATTACTGCAAAACTGAATGCAGAGAAAAGTACAAGGAGCCAAAGCTGACTACTTCAGCTGACTACTCAGCTGTACAGTGTGAATTAGTAAACATCCCTGGCTTGCAGCTAGACCAGATGGTTTTGTTTATGATTCCACAAACAACTCACCAGAGAACTTAGTTGAATTCAAAAATTGTTACTCTGCTAAGGACAATACATTAGTACAAGCAGCAAGCTCTAAGACCTTTTGTCTTCAAATTGATAAAAAAGGCAAACTTATTTTAAAACCTAACCATGATTACTAGCTACTAACAAATACAATGTGCAATGTTTTGTACAAACCATGATCTGGTTGTAATGACTATGGATCTACATAATGATAGAAAGGATTTATTTTGACTTAAACGTTTGTGAAAAATTTTTTCCTAAGCTACCTGAATTCTACTTCACATCAATTTTGATGAAGTTGGCACCTGAGCTGGGTGTAATACGTGAACCAGACCAGTGGTTAACAGATGAATGGACAGAAACATATTTACAATTGGACAGGAACTAGTATATTTACTATATTATTGTATGTATACTATTATTAGATTCCTAGGATACATATACTTTAAATTAACAAGAAGACATCCTGACCGCCTGGCAGACTGTTGTAAATGTTTAAGCATTAATCGAATGGCTGCAGGTTCAAGGCTGCCCAAGTCCAATGATGGATTTTTCTTCTTTCTGCACCTTTTCAAACATACTTTCTGTAACAGCTTTAAACAGGCTGTAGGACTAGGAGTCCTACAAACCTTCAGCACTTGTGCTGTTAAGTCTTAAGTAAATTAAAATAACTGTTCTACTATTGTCCCATAATGTCATGCTCCACATAACCCAGGTTGGGTAGTGGGTGGGAAGTTGTAGTGGAATTGTAACTGTGAGGGTAGATGAATTTTCAATTTATAGCCATTATCAATGAATTCCAAGATAAATAGCATGAACTAGTGGGATTTGTAACTCAAAGTTGTCCTCAGGGGTGGAAATTTGTGATCTATTGTTTGCAAACACCACCAATCTTTACCTCTGTCTGACTTGAGGTAAGTGGAGCATGACATTGATAGGTGCATAAATGCTGAGTTAGAAACTACACATAATCTTGTTGAATACAGAAAAAATCCTATGTATACCCAAGCGATGACTTTATCCCCCAGACGTATGCAGTATCAAGCATGTATGTACAAAGGAGCCATAACAACTGATTGTAGAACTTCTTAAACACATACGTAACATTGTAAAATTAATGTACCTTTTATAGCTACCTACACCAGCATAGTTGAATGACAATTGTTTAAAACACAGCTTACTTAAAACACCGTGCTTTACATACATATAACAAACCTTATTCTTCCCTTTTTTAATCTTCTCTTACTAACACACACCTTAGAGAAACAGTTTACCACTGGTTTTCCATCTGTCACCTTTGTTCATAACCTGATCCTTCACAGGAAGTTACCAAATAGAGAACCAAATGAATGGGCTGAAAAGTAGTGCACTTTTCATGCAATCACTACCCATTGATTACCTTTGACTAAATAATGCATGATGCAATCTTAGGTTTTTAAGTCATATGAATTGAATTCCATGTTTCCGGTATACCACAACCTTAAGAGTAGGCTTCAGCCAATTATATTTTGAAAATAGCCTATTATACTTTTGAACAGTGCTCCAAAATTAAGCCTATTATGCTCAAATGATGCTTTAAAATGAAAGAGTATCTCAATCTTACTAAACAAAGTGTGTGCAGACAGCCAGCGAACAGTAAAAATAATATCATGTTTTTAATGCAGTAATACTGTGTAGTGTGTGCATGTTTTGCCATATTTTTGGCACACACATTGAGCATTTAAATAAAATTTGAAGATTATGATGGTGTAGTGTTTGATGCTTTTGCCAGCCTAATATGTTTGAAATTATGCCAGCATAATTGGTGCAAGCCCTATCAAGGGCTAAACATATTAAAGTTGCACTAATTACAAAATTTTAGATTATAAACAGTCATATAATTATCAAGACACACAGTAGTGTGTCGTGCGGCCCAAGAAGCCGGCATGCCACACTGTGGGTATATTTAAAAGAAGAAAGAAAATGCGATTTTCACACCTATGTAGCTCCATGATCCCTTATCCGATTCGAATTACTTTCACTACAGAGGTGCCCACCAAGTAGGCCACGCCACATACCAAATGTGAAGGAAATCGCCCCAGCCATTTCTTCTGAGATATGAGTGGCCAAAATTTTGTTTTAATTTCTTTGTTTTTTTTCTTTGCCATAGGGGGGCTACAGGGGTTTCAATTTCTTTCTGCACACTTTGCAAAACTTGCTATAAAACACAAACGTTTGACTCCATTGTATCGATACTTGGCACAAATAAAGAGCGTATAAAGGTGCATTCGCTTACCAAGTTTGCTATTAATCTGATAGATATATCCAAGGAGTTATAAGCGTTTATTCACGTAAAAATATGAAACTTTGTCACGGCTACAGGGTAAACCGAGTAGAGGAATACCTTGAAACTTCGTGCGTACATATGCTGATCATCGTAGGAGTGCCTTTTGGTGGTTAGAACAGCAACAGACTTACAGCTACAAAGTTATAAAGCAAAAACCAAGCAAGTGTAAAATTACGGGATCGAGATACTCTAATAGAGCAGTCACTGGGGGGAAGGTGCATAAAAAAATCAACTGATCATGACCAGAGTTCGAACCAAGGACCTCCATACCTAATACCTGCATCCTTACCACTGTTATCACTGATCACTTCACTTACTTTCTACCTTATAAATGAACATTCTAGCTTATTAAGTAAAACTGATCTACCAATAGAAAATCTAGATTGGCCTAGAACATTCTATGTGTGTTCTATTAGATGATTTCAGCAAAAGCAAAAACGTGCGCTCTATTAGAGCATTAGCACCATACTATTGTTGCAACACTTTGAGGATCAGTCTAGTAGCTATTTCATCAAATCAGAGCCATTTTCATATCGATCAGTGGTATATTTGTAGTATTACCTTAGTTTCGCCCCCAGGCAGTCTGCGAGCAGACTAGTATGACCGACTCGCGCCAATCATCATAATCATCACAATAAGTGCTATGCTAGCAAAACTTGTGATACAACAGCCTGGAAATCATATCCATGTAAAAAGGTACAGGATTTGCTTTGTTTAAAGTTGAGCAACTGCATCTTTTCATGTTTGCATGAAAAATCGTGATACTCTAATAGAACAGTCACTGCAAAACTATGATTGAATGCTCTGATTGATTTATCTGTGACTGGGATAGGCAGCTTGTTTCCTGATAGTATCCCAGGGAGCTGGAACATCACAGCTCCAGCACAACAATGTACAGTAACTAAATAGGTAACTACACAAATAAGACAATTATAATTAATATACATAAAATAATAAGTAGCTAGGTCCAGCTTTGGGTGTCAGTGAAAATAATCAGAAAATTCATTGAGTGAATCAGATTCAATAATTCAGTGGGGTAATTTGTTCCAATCTCGGATGGTCTCTAAGGTCTATGTCATTAATGTATAGTAAGAACATTAGGGGTGCCCTGGGGGACACCAAACAATACTTTCTTTGTACTAGATGTGTAACCTTCAACTAATACTCTTTGTGCTCTGGAGGTGAGCCAGGTAGAAATCCACTTGCTCTAGTCAATGCTATGGCTTAAAGTAGCATCCTTTGGCTTCTTCTAGAAATATAGGAGCGAAGCATTGCTTGGTTATCTACAGTTCTTTGTTACAACAGGCTATTCTACTTTGGATGATCCTCGTTTCATCACCTGTGATAACACACAATATATACAAGCGGAGTCCACATAAATTACAGGAACATGCACTCAGCTCATTTTAGGGAAACTTTAATTGTTTCAAAAACATGCAAAAGTTTTCAATATGAATATCCTACGATCATGCATACCAATTCACTTCATAAAAATCACTGTAGTGGAAATGAATACATATAGACCTAATACAACTTTATATTCAAGTATAGCCATCATGCATGCATGAACTAGCAACAATGTTTGTGGTACCATGTGTCCAAGGACACCTGTGTCTAAATTGTTTGTTTTTCATCAGTAATGGTTTTCTCGCTGTGTTGGTAACTGTCTTGGATAAGTAGGTAATTTATAATTTTCTGTATCACTTGTATGGTTATCATTGTTCCTGTAGCAGTTAGCTATGATCCATAGATAAAGAGAAATAACAAACGTCAAAACCTTCCTTGGTTTTGAAAATACAAAAAGAAGTGAAATCCACTCAAAAACAACCAAGCTGTAAAAAAAAAGAGTGCAGCCCTCAAAATCCTGGGTGAAAAAAGTTGTGAAATCAAAGGTGGCAGCCAAGAAATGGCTGCAATGATGTTAGTGCTAAAAATTTTTAATAATGGCTGTGTGCATTGTTAAAATTTATTAGCTTTAACATCATTGCAGCCATTTCTTGGCTGCCACCTTTGATTTCACAACTTTTTTCACCCAGGCTTTTGAGGGCCGCACTCTTTTTTTACAGCTTGGCTGTTTTTGAGTGGTTATAAATATGCAGTCTATACATTTACTGTATAGCAGGAAAGTTTGGCAGGGATAAAGTTTGGCAAATTTGGCGAATGACCAGCCATTTGCCAAACTAAAACCAACCAAACTTTCCGACTTGTCCACTTTTAATATCATGTGAATTGGAATACACACACATCTTGGGAATCTTGAAGTATTTTCGAGTTGTTAAGAAAACCGAGCAGTCAACTCCATCAAGAGATACTGGATCCCAAATTAATGGACCATTATGTAAGGTGATAGTTACCGTCACCCACCATTGCTGAGGTAAATGAAAAGTTCAATGAAAAGGTCAGTGCTGCAAGTGTCTGCCATATTTTCTTTCTCCATGGAGGGATTTGGCTACAGTTACTGCTAGTGGGTCATGTCCGTTTCCAGTTTCTAGCTCTCTCAGTGCCCAACTCTTCACCAAGAGCAATAATTGCCTTGTATATATGGAATCCACGGATCACGTCATCTGTACAACATAGCTCATCCTCACAGCATGCAAGTCCATGCATGTAGTGGTGTCACTATAATGAAGAATGCTGATATGCAGTTCAAGAAATGAAATAAATTAGTGAAGCGGCGCCAATTGGTTCAATAATTCACCAAACTTTTTTTTCGCCATTTACATTTGATGGAGAGATTCGCCAAACTTTATTCCCCCCAAACCTTCCCGCTATGTGGTATATAGCTCCTATTAATGTAGATAACTTAAATTTGTGTTTATATATAGGTAGCTACGTAAGTATGCTCTACCACCATTACAATGTTTTCTTGTCATCTAGGGTTACCATTACCAATCAAAGATTACAACTATGATTCAAGATTATGAAAGTTCTAATCCAAAATTGGTGTCTTCATCAAAAGGTATATTATATTATGTGATCAAGTTTGAATATCCAATCTGTTTGCATATTTCATTACATTTGTTCATCTACGTAGTTATAGCACATTGAAAAGGGCTGAGCTACATAAAACTGTTATTATTGTTCAAATTAATAGTGTTGCAAAGCATTATCAACAGAAAACAGCAACAATGAACTATTAGTAGGAACCGGTTAGGTTATGATATAGTTACCCAATGATTTGGTGTATTGTTATGGATGCAAATGAATGAAGAACCTTATAGTAGTGGCTAAGAAAATTGTTCACTTTTTGATAAAAGCACCAAACTTATATTAGTACAAATTTTGTTAGATTCATGCTATTTCATATTGTGATGGTGCCATTAGAATTACCAATTGTGTCACACTCAAAGAACCTGACGATCAAAACCAACAGAAAATGTATTTGGGAAGCCATAAAATGCTCAACAGTAAATAATTATGTAACCAGGCCTGTGAAAATAAGGCATGTGGGTACATAACATTAGCTAACTTTTTCAAACTTTACTGATTCATAACTTTGCAAGTTGGTATGTTATAACCATTCAATTTCCATCACTTATTTCATATTTAATTGGCATTATAGTACAAGTTACCAATAGTATTGATATATGATTCATTATGAGATGGGGTGTAGTTTGTGCACACATGACCTATTTTCGCAGGCCTGGTTGCATAATAAACTTTGCATCTGCATAGACAAGCAAGGGGTGGTCATATCCAGAAACTGATCAAGGGAGGTGTGAATCCAGGTCATTAACAGCAATTTTGAAAGGCATGGAGGTTCAATGTATATGAAGCCATATATATGTGATATATTATTTCTATTGGGTTGTCCCTGTGCTTTTGCACTGAAATAATATTATTGGCTCCATTAGAAGTCTTTAAAAACAGACCTAATTGCACTTGTAAATTTGAAATACATTCATGCTATTTAAGCAAAATGTATGATTTCCTGACGAGCTAGAAAATATGGGCTTATAACCTAGTTTTAAAATAGCTTCCAAAAATTCCCTTAGACAATGATTTTGATGTGGCACCATATTTCAAATTATTTAGTATGCCTTACTCAGCTTCCACAGAAAATTGGTGCTTTTATCACTAGGGACCCGCCGATTATGCTGGAATAATAATGAGCATAATATAGGTGCCTGAAAGCATTGAGCATAATGCTAGAATAATAGGCAGAACACCTGTGCATTACCATAAATTCTTGCTTATCAAAATACATATCACAGAGAAACATTGATATACTCTAATAGAACAGTCAGAATAATCAGACAGCTGACTGTTCTATTAGAGTATACCGATCTTTTCTGTAACATGCATTTTGACAAGCAAAGATTTAGAGTTTGTGCTTCTGCAACTTACTGTTTTCCCATAAAGAGCAAATTTTACTAGAAAACATAGGAACTTAGGTATAAATATTGAGCGTAATAGGTAAATATTGAGCATTAATTTAAGCATAATAGGCAAAATTTTGTGCAGTGCAGCATAGCATAATAGTTATAATAATGAGCATAATTGATGGGTCCCTATTTATCACAAAGTAAACAAATCAAAATGTGTTGCTTAGCTGCTCTACCATTAGGGTTAGCAGTGATAATTATGAAAGCTTACTGGAAAATTCTTGTAGCAGGCTGGAAAATGATGCATGTAGGTGATGGAGAAAGGTATTAAGCTTAGTGCACAGGTAGCTATATATATGTGGGCAGCTGTTTGGAATATCATTAATACTGTAATGGAGCAGTCACATAGATACTATAATAAGCAATCGAGTTTATCTAAGAACAAGCAAGCATGCATTAACAGCTACTGAAGTCACCAATAATCTAACTTCAAGCTATTATTAAGAGACTCTAGATCTACACTGCATATAGAATACAAATTCAGAACAATTACTAATGAAAAATTATACTAATTCATAAAATGTGACCCGGTCTGCGAAAAGGGCTCTTATAGCCTTTCCAATTGTCCAAGTTTGGCAAATCATAACTCCTGATCAGCTAAATCTATCATCTTGTAATTACACCCTCAGCTAGTGCTATGTTAGGAGTGTACAGTGACCAAATTGTAGGCTTGTATCTTATTCACAAGCTAAGTTATTGGTTACCATGTTTACATAATTGAAAAGGCGATAAGAGCCCTTTTCGCAGACCAGGTCACAAATATTGAATTATCCCATTTGGCATGTAGACTGCCTACCTAGTAAAGACTTCTCTTATAAAATAGTGTACTATAATATTTGTCTTGGAACATATGCAGTAGATGTGCAAAGTGATGTCATTCTTATTCTACAGTTCCATCTGCACCTACTGACCTGATTGCAAAGGCACTGTCACATGATCAGATCAAGATCGCATGGAGATCAGTTGCTGACAGTGGTGGTGCTGATGTGAGCAACTTTGAGTTGAAAGTTACTGAAATGGATACTGGAGCACTGGCTAATAATGATAGACAGCTTCAAGGAAATCAAATGGAAAATACAATTGATGGTCTTAAGAGTAACACTAATTATCGGTGAGTCTGTTAGATGATAAAATTAATGGCTAATGAACACTAGCTTGACTTACATAGTTTATACTTTTTTTGCTATCACGCACCATTGTGATTGTTTCTTGCATTTTAGTACAGTATATGCGTGATGCTTATTTTCATGATCTTCCAATATTGACTTAAGCCACAGTGAGAATGTCTGTACTGATGTTATCTGGTGTTTGCATTATTTAGGATTCAACTTGCTGCTGTGAACTGTGCAGGGCAAAGTAACTTTGCTGAAGCTTCTGTGAGAACCCCAGCATCATGTAAGTACATAATACAATTCCAGAAACTACATTTCACGATACATACCATTATCCATTATTTATGGCCTTCTCTAAAGGTAAAAGCTTTTTGGTTAACTGAAGATACAGCTAACATTTTAAATGTATAACGCATTATCTACAAAAACAGGGAAGCTGTGATAAAAGGGTGAGGTCTCCTGAAAAGCCAGAATTAAGAAAAACGGCAGCCAAGAAACAGCTGTCATAGTGAGCTAATGATAAAAAGTTTAATTATGACGATTCTAATGTACTGCATGTGTGTTTTCTCCTTCAACTTTCACTATATATGTAGAAGAGTTGGCACCAAATTTTAAATGAATTGTTGTTCTTAAATATTTTTTGCTGTTAAGTGTTACCTTACAATCGAAACCATTTCTTGGCCATCACTTTGCAGTTGGATACATATCTTGTTCACCCTGTCTGTTTTGGAAAGCCATACCCTTTTTCACAGCTTGGATACATATTATATCAACAACACACATTAATGTTTAATTTTGGAAACAATTGTATTATTTGTACCATATAGCCACACCACAAAATGTGATGGCTGGTGTTCATCAGTCTAAAGTGGTGGATATCATTCGACAGCACAAGAGCCAGTTTCAACATGAACCACAAGACCAGAATCTAGTACAACAGCGAAGGAGCCAGCAACTACACCGTCACCTAAATAACCAGCAGCAAGAACCACAGCAAGGGAGCCAACTTCCGCAGAATCAACCACAAGGACAACACCAAATAAATCAAACCCAACAACAGATAAAAAATTTAATGAAACAGTTACAGCAAGTGCAAGCCACCATCATAACGGAACAAGAAAAGTCACAGTCACTGTGGAAGAGATGCGAGTTGCTTGAATCTACTTCAGCTGCTGAACAGGAAAAGTCACAGTCACTACAGAAGAGATCTGAATTGCTTGAATCTGCTTCAGCTGCTGAACAGGAAAAGTTAGAATCACTGCGAAAAAGATGTGAGTTGCTTGAATCTACTTCAGCTGCTGAACAGGGAAAGTCACAGTCACTGCAGAAGAGATGCGAGTTGCTTGAATCTACTTCAGTTGCTGAACAGGAAAAGTCACAGTCACTACGAAAGAGATGCAAGTTGCTTGAATCTACTTCAGCTGCTGAACAGGAAAAGTCACGGTCACTGCAGAAGAGATATGAGTTGCTTGAGTCTACTTTAGCTGCTGAACAGGAAAAGTCACAGTCACTGCGGAAGAGATGTGAGTTGCTTGAGTCTACTTCAGCTGCTGAACAGGAAAAGTCACAGTCACTACGAAATAGATGCGAGTTGCTTGAGTTTACTTCAGCAGCTGAACAGAAAAAGTCACAGTCACTGCGGAAGAGATGTGAGTTGCTTGAATCTACTTCAGCTGCTGAGCAGGAAAATTTACAGTCACTGCAGAAGAGATGCGAATTGCTTGAATCTACTTTAGGTGCCGAACAGGAAAAGTCACAGTCACTGCAGAAGAGTTGCGAGTTGCCTGGATCTACTTCAGCTGCTGAACAGGAAAAGTTGCAGTCACTAGAGAGAAGATGTCAAACTTTGGAATCTAATTTGGCCACTGAACAGCAGAAGTCCCAGACAAGGTATCAGAATCATGAGGAGAGGCTCAAAGAAGTAGAGGATACAGTTGAACGATTGTGGTCAATTTCAAAGGATGAGCTCAGCTTCACTAACAAGATTATTGGCACAGGAGGATGGGGATATGTCACTGAAGCTAATTACAGAGGAAGAAAAGTGGCAGCTAAATGTCTTCATACAGCCATCACATCTTCACATAACCAGCAACTGTTTGTTAAAGAGATGAAGATCTTTGCTCGTTGCAGACATCGCAATCTGTTACAGTTTATTGGAGCTGTTCCTGATCACCCAGCTATCATAGTCACAGAGCTGATGGATACCAACCTCAGAGAAGCATTGACTAATGGAAGAGCCACTCCAAGTCATGTTTATCCCATCTGCATGGACATAGCTCAGGCACTATCATATCTGCATGGCATTCAGCCCCACCCCCTAATCCATCGTGATGTCAGTGCCCCCAATGTTCTGCTGAAGTCTAGTGATTCAGGGTGGGTAGCCAAGTTGTCTGATCTTGGCTCAGCACAGTTCGCTAACATTGCACAGACCCTTGCCCCTGGATGTGTGGTGTATGCTGCTCCTGAAGTTCGTCATGAAAGTTCTGCTCGTAATCAGACCACAAAGATGGATGTCTACAGTTATGGTGTGTTATTAATAGAGGTCCTCATAAGGAAGATGCCTATTGGTGATGTTGAGGACCTGATTGCTACTATCCAACCAAAGTGGTCGAGTTATGTTTCACTGATAAGACAGTGTACTACCAATGAGCCATCAAGGAGACCAACTATGACAAAAGTGATTGATACACTGAATACCATTACTATCTGAACTGAACAACTTGTTTAGCTAACTGGTTTAGTTTATTTGATTTCTAGCAAGTTAAAAAGTTCGATATTGTTTGTACTGAGTAGTTTTTTGATCTTTTTTTGGTTTATGGTTTAATTGTAGGTGTTTGTTATGGGATTGTTTGCACCTAAAAGGTGTCATGACATCTTGTAATCACCTAAACTGGTGGATATACAATGCAAGCGATAAAAGAAGTGAAGTCCTGGACTTACAAGTTGTACAATAATTCCAGTTTTGTTAGGGTTAGTGTTCATTACTGTTCAACCATCTTCTGTTGTGCGTTTGTTATGTGGGCAGATCAAAGGCTGCCACCGGCAATGATACAAACCAACTGTACATATAATTGTACCGACATAACAATGGTTGTACCCTTACTGAGCACCACCTTAGGCCACACAGTCTGGCCATGGATTACATAGAAACCATACACCATGCCACAATAATACGTACAATTGCAATCTATCAATAATAGTACTTTATACTCCCAAGACTCCTACAGTGCTATATTACTCAGTAATGAATGCTCAAAGTTTAAATAGGAAGCAGTACAATAGCTGAACCTGCATGATATGCATTAAGCTAAAGACTATATAAGATTTTTATCGCTGTATTACTCAGGAATGAATATGTGAAACACCTAGCTATGCTCTGAATGGGAAACAATACAATCACTAGGCTGAATCAGCCATCAACAGATTCAATACACCGTGCACTGGTTCATGCCTACTACTAAGGTATTAGCAAACCACCAACAGTGAAGTCAGTAGCACTGCATGGTGATTGGTGACCAGACCATAGCCACTAGGCTTGAGTCAATTATGCTTTGAAAATTGCCTATTATGCTTTTGAGCAGTGCTCAAAAATCCAGCCTATTATGCTCAAAATTATGTTCTCAAAATTAAGATTATGCTCAAGAGCTGACTGTTTTATTACAGTGTATTTCCTACTGCCGTAATAGAGTAAGTGACTGTTCTATTAGAGTATCTCGATCTTATTTCCATAAAGTGTAAATAATCAGTCAAGAAATGGTAAAATAATAACACTGCAAGGTTTCTGGTATGAATGTGCAGTGTGTTCATGTTGTGCAGTATTTTTGGCACACACATTGTGTATTTTAATTAAACGTCTTGAAAATTGTCCTATTATGCTGACATAATGCTTGATGTTTGTGCTAGCCTATTATGCTCAAAAGCATGCCGGCATAATTGGCACAAACCTAATAGCCACACACTCAAGCTGTGACCTTATCCTTATGTTAGTCTTAAGTTTAATATAACACTTCATTGTAACATATAGAGTTGTTTAGGCTTGAGTCTATTATGCTTCAAAATTTGCCTATTATGTTGTTTGTCATTTCTCCAATTTTCTGCCTATTATGCTTGTTTTTATGCTTTTCAGAAATGCATAATGCTTTTATTTGTGTTTTTTTCTAAATAAGAGAAGTTCTTCATATGATAGAACATGAATGAAAAGTGTCACTTCAACTTCAACATACAAAAATTAGCAATAGCTTGAAATTGGGATGTGCTCCAGAGTTTGTAAGCATTTTAGAGCAAGGGATCTGAGGGCAAATCTATAGTCCCTTAGAAACTGTAGACATTAATTTTTATTGTCTAATATCTTTGTAATTTTTATGCAAATAATTATTGATAAAAATAATATTATGATAGATATTCTGAGCTTTAGCAATTGGTATTCAAAGGACAGCAACTGCTCAGTATAATATTATGCAACTTGCATTTGCACCACCATGCCAAGAACTTATTAGCCTCCTGGAGTAAACACTAAAATAATGGTTCTCATTCTCTCTGTTGCATGCTTTGACTGCTCTATTTTAGAATCTCGATTTTTTTGAAATATTTTCCTGGTTTGATATGAACCTCTGCCTCACTGCAGACCTGCAGATTCTTGACTATTTTCAATTTCCAGACATTCACTAGCTATACTGACTCATCACTAACCTTATTATTATCGGAGCTTCTCTTGTAGCTATTGTCTTCCAATCGAACTTTCAATAATCATAATCATCATATCACATTTTATTTAAAATCAGACGATGAGACACATTAGATATAGCTATAAACTGCTTTGCCATGCCTTGGTACTAATTGACACATGACTGCATGTAGGGACCCGCCGATTATGCTCACAATTTTACCTATTATGCTATGCTGCACTGCTCAAAAATTTACCTATTATGCTCAAAGTTATGCTCAATACTTACCTATTATGCTCAAATTATGCTATGCCTCAGTTCTCATGCTCTGCTAATAATTTCCAGTTTATGGATAAATGATAAGTGGCTGAAGCACTAACTTACTTGTCAAAATGCATATCACAGAAAAGATCGATATACTCTAATAGAACAGTCAGCTATGTGATTGTTCTATTAGAGTTACTGATTGTTCTATTAGAGTATATCGATCTTTCTGTGATAACTATTTTAATAAGCTAGAATTCACAAATATTCTACCTATTATGCTAGCATTATGCTCAATGCTTTCAGGCACCTATTATGCTCATAATTATGCCAGCATAATCGGCGGGTCCCTAACTGCATGTGTCCTACAAAACTCAAACCCACAATGAAAAGCACTAACTGGTTCCATCTAGTGTACGCTTGTCAGTGAGAAGACTGTAGCTAGTGCATTTACTACTCGCTGTCAGGAATCGTTTCACCATTCAAAACAGGTTAGCCCTTGACTTTGTGATTGTTACAGCAGAAGTTATACTTATGGTGGTGTGGGAAATTTGCCTGTTATGCTCCTGATTATGCTCCATTATGCTAGCATTATGCTGTATGCTCAAGTTTCCATCCCCTATTATGCCAAAAAGTATGCTGCCATAATTGACACAAGCCTAGAGTTGTTGACATTGCTTGTAATAAGATCAGATTAAATTGTAGCACCTAAGTATATATTTGCAATGGGTATGTATAACAGTATGGTTATAATAATAGAGTGTTATACGTGATTATGAAACATTTTCACAATGCTTAAAGTTTCTTAGTTTACTAAAGTGGTATATCACCAGTATATGGAACAGTTAATTGTTTGTTATTTTAGTAGCTTTTCAGCAACCCTCATTCACTGATGTTGAGAGTTTAAAACTTAGTAAAACAATATGTTCCATATACTTTAAGTTACTGATAATTTGCTATCAGTATAACCAAGAGCACTGAAGGTCTGACAGCAAGTATGGCTACAGTACATTACAGTAAAAGCAGTTAATATTCAGCAAGTCATTACATTACTAGCATACTGTCGTGAGTTACAAGTTCAGCAATTTTCTCTTTATGCAATGCAGTTAACTCTCTATACAGAAATGGTCAATTATGATCACTTAAGTTTGTTGTGTGTGCCTCACTTCTTGTCTTTTTCATGAACTTTTAACAATTCTTTAATATTTGCTTTGTGTAGTTCTAGTATCTATGGTACGCAAGATAGGTTTTCATGTATAGCATTACATAATGTGTACCTTCTTCTCTTCTGCCTGTTGTTCATGCTTTTGCTTTTGCTCTTCCAACTTGACAATTGCCTCACTCAAAGACGGATGTAACTTTTCTTTTCTTGTACTTGTGTACTGTAAAACACAGGTGAAACCTATAAAAGTTTATATCAATTGTGCATATAAAGAGATGGTGACATCAAGTCTGACCTTTGCTTTTGACGATTCTCTGTGATGGGTAGTGATTTTGCCATCTTCATTTCCACACCACGATTAGGAAAAACTTTTAGTGGCATTAGTTTGTCATCAAAGAAAACATCAGAGTTGATTTCCACTGTAAACGTGTTGTTGTGTCTTGTGAAAGTGTATATCCTCATCCATTCACAGTGTACTGTTTCATACATACACAAATGCATACATACGTATATATATGCATACATTTAATTCGACACTTTATATACAGTATTTGTGCAGATAGCTAAGTATAAAGCTTAGCTTACCTCAGCATTAGGAGAAGCATTACACTCATATTCAATACCATACTTCCTATGCAAATTATATATATATATATATATATATATATATATATATGTGACCGGATTTGTGAAAAGCGGTCTTCCACACACATCCAATTCTATGAACTCAGAAGACCATAACTCAGAATTCAAGAAAAATATTAACCTGAACTTTTTTTAACTACTAAGCTATGTTGGTTTACGATACTGATCAAATTTCAAATCAATATAGTGGTATTTGCAATCTGAAGTTATGAGTTGTCAAAGTTGATAAACTGGATGTGTGTGGAAGACTCTTTTTCGCAAATCAGGTCACATTATATAAAAATTATACAACGCTGACCTCATTTTCTTAATGGATACATAACCCTGCATATGTAAACATATCAATTGACACTAATTACATAATAAATTCAGTGACTTACTACTTGTAGTGTGGCTTGGTGGTGGTCAGTTGTGTTCTTCCAGCTTGACTTGTAGATGGAGCTGAGCTGGAGTGTAGATGACTGTTTCATAAGGAGTTAGAACGAGTCCTCTTTGGAGCATACAAATCCAATCAGCCAAGTTAAAAGCAACCACAATCTCTTTCATAGAATGAAGTAAGAAAACAGTAACCCATTTATTTTATATGGTGGACCAATGTTGAACTAAACTACATTATAGTGTCAAAACCTTATTACCCAGTAAGAATGTTTTTGTTGCTTAGTTCTAGTTATAAATAACACATGAGAACAAATAAAACATGTAATTTACAGAAATTTGTATGATCAAAAGCCACTTCTTAAGTGCACTTGATGATTAAACATCCTTTGCAATCAAGATCAAAAGCACATCAAAGAATCAGATAGCTAACATTAGAATAAATGAAGTACAGTCATCACAATCACAAATGTACATAATGTTTGACCAGGCCTTGAAAAGGAGCATGTGCACAAACTGCACCCATCATTTTGCAATCATACTGGGAGAGACTATTTGTATTCTGTAACTTGCTATTTAATGTTTAGTAGTAAACACTGCAAATCGTGTGGCCAATACTTACTAAAGTTATGAGACATGAAAATATGATACAGTAGACATGCCCACTTGCCCTATTCTCACAGGCCTGATCACATTACCACTGATGTGAGGTCTACCACAGTCCACAAAGTTAATATGTGCACATAAAATATATTCTATGGTTAGCACCCCATGAAATGTTAACCAAAAGCATTGCCATAGGTATACCATCGGTTAAAAATCTGCACTTGTCTGTGATGGTTACATAGTATGTAATTATGAATGCAGGAGTGCATGTATTAAGGTATTTTCTTTCATTCAGAATAAATATTTGTCAACATAAGCATGTATATACCTATACTCTATAAAATATCCTCTCCACACAGTTAGCTATACATTGGTACACACTTACAGTACAAACTATAACCTGGACTGAAATTACAGTCCCATTCTTGTAGTGGCAATTAAATTTTCCAGAAGTCAGGTCTTCAATGTTCATGTAGACATCTCTTGTTATCTTAATCCCATTAGTACCTGAATGTTTCCTATAGGTGAGGTGTAGCAACAGGGGTTCAAAGGAAGTTGAACCACTCCACTTTGCAAGATGAAGACTCTCTAATAGATCTAGATCAGTCAGCTACTCAATAAAACTGTCATTCACTCAAATAAGGCATTCTGATGCAATTTTAAATATAACTCAGCCAAAAGTTGCCTTATAATTACTTAGTTTGATAAAGATAACTTCAAAGACATTTCCTGTGGAAGGATAACCGACGACCTAGATGCAATATGCTTTACATGTTGAGTATTACTTTTGCACACTGTACAAATTTGATTCTATGAACCAGTAACCACCTTGTTTAGACCCCTCATGATCAGTTAAAAGTTTTATGCTATGCCCCAAAATGATGCCTTTACATTCTGCCAACAAGTAACCATTAGTTAGATGGCATGGCCCTTCTCAATACAAGGTGTAAGCCTAGATGATAAAGGTATATTTGAACTACAGCAAAGCTATAGTTTAGACATATATGTACATGTTATACTACAGCAGCAATGTTTAGAGTTTACATAACAACAATATCCAAAAGGAGGCACTTTAGTGAAGTTCCTATCACTGCCACCAATGCCATAACTATCAATCACTGCCATGCACGTGTTGTTATTATTTGGAAAATAGTACTATAGTTATGCCATTGCTGCAGACTCAGCAGTAATTTTCTTCTTTTAAATATATATGTATATGTGGCTGAGATCATTCTTAAAACTGAAATCCTTCCTGATGACAGAAACTGTTTGCCATATCTATGAGTACACTAACTAGGGCTTTATATTAAAAAAACCTTAATAGACAGTGAATAACTCACTTGTATATAAGCTATACTTTAGTAAAAAAATTCAAATATTTTGCTAAGAGACTGACACACACTTCATTCATTACTATATACAACAAATTATTAACATACTAAAATTACTAGACAATGGCTTTTGGAGAAAGCTTTATATTTTTTTTATTCTGGGTAAGACACCTATAGATAGCCACAAAATTTTGACAAACAAGCTGCATGCTTTGTGGGTTACTAGTTACAGGGAGGGGGCCATTGTCTATATACCAGTAACTAATTAAGACATGTATTAACAGGATTCTTCAGTGGTTAGATACCATTCAGGAATGCTATAATAATCATCTCAGCTCTGCCTCAGTGATTATTACATCATTCCTTCAGGGTTGTTTATCCACTGGCACTGCATGTCTTACCTGTACATAGCTACCAGGTATGCATGCATAATCTTTAGATTTTACTAGGGATAATTAAACTTCTATCATAATAGATTAATTTCAGTGTGCTACAGAACATTACCAAGGGAAATGTCTTATCATCATTGTACTCCCAGCACAACTGCACAAAGTTATTCTTGGAAGCAGATTTATTATCTTTTGGATGAACACAAAGACTTGTGTCGTGCTACTATTAATTTATCCCATCATCCTTAATTCACTTGATAGAATCAAAGGACAAAATTAGTATACAAGAACTGGATCAAGTGTAAAGAAGGATTTGGAGAGCTTGATGGGGGAATTTTGGTATGGTTTGGAAGCAATTCATTGCATGACACAATCTGGTAGAGGTATACCGATATAGATGCAACCAAAAGAAGCCGATAACCGATAATCGATTCGATATTTGCATTAATATTTTAAGCCAACGAAAGAGTACATTTACCTACCCTACAACAACATGTGCATGTATTCATTGCTATACTCTGCATGTGGTGGTATACAGGTTGGGTTTCTATTATACAAATCCAGACAATTAGGCACCCACAAACATTTTTATGTACACTCCCATGAAGCCTTAAACGGATATTTCTGCATTACTCCAGATTCTAATGGTTTGTGAGAAAGCTGGTACAACAAGTTTCCTTGGTTATCCTGTGATCCTTCTTTATTACAAAGGCACAGTATAACCGCTTCATTTGTAAAGACTGTGATAAGCTTTCCAGCAACAAACACTAGAATCGCATGTATTTAATTGAATCTGGCCAATGGGAGATGAGAATAGACTTTACAAAGGCAGATGGCTCCTTCTCATATGTCCACTACAACCAGTTCAAGGTGAGAAGTGCCAGTGAAGAATACAAATTAACAGTTGATGGATACACTGGAGTAGATGGTGACTATTTCACAGAAATTAACCTGCCAGCAAGCAATAGAAAGTTTACAACTTTTGATAATGACAATGATTTACAAACTTCTCTAATGTGTACAACTTTCTATGGAGGTGGATGGTGATTTGTACAATCAATGCTATAACATCAATCCCAATTTACAACCATCTAAGTATGATCACCCATACAGTGCACTCCAAATTGAGATGAAGATACATCCTAAGAATTGTACCCTGTAGAAAGATCAGTTAGAAGAAGTTACCTTGTAGAGAGTTCAGCTACAAGAAACCATTCTGTAAAGAGCTCTGCTGCAAACAAATCACCTGTACAGAATTCAGCTACAAACAAATCACCCTGTAGAGAGATCAGCTAGAAGAAGTTAACTTGTAGATCGTTCAGCTACAAAGAAACCATCATGTAGAGAATTCAGCTACAAACAAATCACCCTGTAGAGAGATCAGCTAGAAGAAGTTAACTTGTAGATCGTTCAGCTACAAACAATTCACCCTGTAGAGAGAGCATCTAGATGAAGTCACCTTGTAGAGTGCTCAGTTACAAAGAAACCACCATGGAGATTTCTGTAATCAATATATGTATTATATATATAATTTGTACATTTACTGATAAAATATTTAAAGTACATCTACTTCATCTTTTCTTCTTCCTGTGGTAAAGAAAAAAAGATAGGTTAAAAAAGTCCCAAGGCCGGCTTTGGGGTATACAAATACAAATACAAAAAGAAATGAAATCTAATCCAAAACAGCCAAGCTGTAAAAAAAGTGTGCGGCACTCAAAAAGGCTATGGTGAAAAAAGATGTCCAAGGTGGTGGCCAAGAAATGGCTGTGATGGTAGGTTAATGGTAAAAATTTTAATAATAACAATTCAGGTGAATTTTGTGCCAAGACCAAGGCTTGGCTGTTTTGGATTAGATACTATAATATGAAGTGTTTTATAATCTAGCAGTCATTTTTTTATGATTGGAAGATTGTTTGTGTCACATAAGAAGAGCTTACAATACAAATAAGAGAGGATGGATCCAAATGAAGCTCTTTAAGAATGATCTAAGTTTTGCTAAATCACTTCATGGTATGCATATGTGGCGTACAGGTTATGTAGAAGTAGGACATCTCCTCTTGATCTCTTGAACTCATGCTTATACATTAAGGCTGAACTTCAGTTGTTTCAAGTATCTGATGAGCGATGTGCTATGTAGAAACTCTATATATAATACTTGGCAACTTCGAAGTAGGGACCCGCCGATTATGCTGGCATAATAATGAGCATAATAGGTGCTTGAAAGCATTGAGCATAATGCTAGCATAATAGGTAGAACATTTGTTTATCTAAATACATATCACCGAAAAAAATCGATATACTCTAATAGAACAGTCAGAAAATAATCAGATAGCTGACTGTTCTATTTGAGTATATCGATCTTTTCTGTGACATGCATTTTGACAAACAAGGATAAGTCTGTGCTTCAGTAACTTACTGTTTTCCCATAAATTGCAAATTTATTAGAAAAACATGGGAACTGAGATATAATATTGAGCATAATTTGAGCATAAGGCCACTCCAAGTCATACCTTAGTTTCTGGTCACTCCCTAGCCAACAAAAGGATGCGGGCGGGCGGATGATCAGGACTTCAGGACTATCATAGACTCTTACATATACACCAGTAATACTGTAATGTTATTAATTTTGCTCAATTTACCATTTCATATTGAGTTTACAACCAAGCTTAACCAACATTCTTATAGCATAAGTAGTTAATTATGCTTCTGCAAAGTGCACCAGGAAAATTGTTGATGGCTAGCTACACTGCTGAGCACAACAATGTGTAGCTAACACTAAGGAAAGGTCTGCTCATGTAGCTACTTTTGCTTTACAAATGAAATGTTTCATTAGCTATGTCAGGAAATTATTATTTATTAGCTAGCTAATAATAATCCAAAACTATATTAACACATCAGAAACTCTTTCAAATGTGAAGTCTTAGTCAACTATATATGCATGTGTTTCCAGCCTTCTATACAGTAAACCTTCAGTAAAGTAGCTGTCATAGTTTTGAGTTGAGTTGTTGAGTGCTCCAGGCTAGTGTTTTTCAGTGATCATGTGGGAAAGCTAAGTTAATGTTTTAACTATAAGGGATGCCATGCACTTGTTAATTTAGGACCATAGCTACTTGCAATTATTTAATCATGGAAAAGTTGAAGTTTGAGCTCACCAAATTTTACCGGATTTCTAGTCAGTATATCAGTGATCAGTGATAAGGAAGTCCAAGTTTAGATCCACTAGAAGAGTTACTAGATTAATCATTAGAGGACCACATCTGAATTGTTAGGAAAGTTTAAGCCATCTGATCATTAGGTTAGTGATCAATGCTACATACATACTGTACTGAAGTTACTTACTGGCAACAGAAGCATTACTAATAGCTATATAGCTAATCTAGGACAAGTCAAAAACGTTATCTATTCTAGTATTAAAGTTAAGGGTAGTGTGACTGCTCTATTAGAGTATCTCGATCTTTTGCAGTGTTTAAAAATCACTGTCCTTGTTCAGTGATTTTTAAACACTTAAGCGCCTGTAATATTAATAATAGTCCTCATAAACTGGGGTTCCAGTTTTCCAAGCGGGCGGGTGACCAGAAACTAAGGTTTGACTTGGTGTGGCCTAATAGGTAAATATGGAGCATTAATTTAAGCATAATAGGCAAAATTTAGAGCAGTGCAGCATAGCATAATAGGTAAATTAATGAGCATAATCGGCGGGTCCCTACTTTGAAGTACATGGTAATTTTAACATTTTACTTCTAAAACTGCCTTGCAACAGTTTTAGAGTGATTAGTTTGAGTAGCATAGGACTTTTTACAGTTCCAATAATTCTCTTGCTCACCTGCAATGTTTCTAGTGTCCCTGTGAAATTGTGTAAAGTGCATGGATGTAACAAATGAAAATACAACAAGCTAAGGTAACCATAAATGTGCCCATAATGTTTTAGAATCAGGAAACATTATTTTCATTTGTATTGCATGTACTGTAAATCAGGAAATATTCGTCGTCAAAAAATATTGTCGCTAGCTGTATCAACAAAAATTAAAACGACAAAATTATTTTACTTATATGAAAAATTTGCACAAACTTTTTCATTGATTATGCCAGTGATGGAAATATGTTGTGCCGAAATTTTAATAGACAAAATTTCCTTTGCCGAAATGTTCCTGGTTTACAGTACTACTGTTATGGTGCATACATTTTACATAAATAGTTGACATTTTGTAATAACGACTTTACCAGACTAGCCTTACCAGATTACTGTATATAATATTATAATCATTCCAATCACTAAAAAGAATCCGCTATAAACCCTACAATTACATGGAATCATAATCTAAGCATAATAGTTGTTGACTTTAGAGAATCATCCCAGGGTGCATGTGGTCAGTGGTAATTTGATGAGCAGAAAGTACTTTATTGTATATACAATATGAGATATGCACTAGTATAAAACCAGTGGCCTGTAGCTACTGATATCTGTGTGGAGAATTAAGAATTTACAGATATGTAAGCTTTGCCTATGTATATCTTGTATTATCATTATCATTAAGTATGGACGCTTTCTGAATGGTCATCAATATTTCAAATTTGAGCTAATGGGTACATGTTTGAAGTAATAAAGCAGTGTTTGCATGCACAAAATTCACAATTTGTGGCCAAATTTGACAAAACTAGGCTTCCACACACATCTAATTCTTCAACTTTAACCATTTGTAACTTGACCACTCATTATGCTATTGACCTACAGTTTTTACAACGTTTGTTCACTGCATTATGCAATAACAGGTTAAAATTTGAAAGTGATAGCTTACTCCCACATTGAGTTATGGTCATTCAAAGTCACAAATCTGGATGTCTGTGGAAGCCTGGTTTTATTAAATCCAGAATGATTGTGTAAAGGGGTCTTAAAAACTTTCAAGAGTGACAAAACATAACTCCTCAGGTTTTTAATCTATTACCCTACAATTGCACTCAACAATAGTGCTAGGCTAAGAGTATACTGTAACCAAATTTCAAACTGATTCTCTGTTCACAATTCAAACTATTAACTGCTATGTACCTCCTTTCGTAGATCTAATTAATATACTATAATAAAACAGTAATATAAATACCTCTCTTCTGGAGTTACTGATAGTTAACTATAGTAAAAAAAAGTTTTTTTTGTGATATGCATTTCTATAATTATCATGCCATGTACAGTGAACATTAGTAGTACTAAAGTAGCCATGCTTCCTAGACTTCTACGTCTTGAACCAAGTAAGCATAACTCTTCCTTGTCAGTTCCTGGATCCACCCAAGTCAAATTCCAATCTAACTACTAAAAGAAAACTTTTGAATTATGATTATGTCCTATGTTGATACATATCAACATTTGATCACAAAGTATACACCTTGTAAAAAATGAGAATAGGTATAGGTAATTATAGATTATGTTCTGTGAATTAAGCTATAGTATACTGTATACATTTTCTTCACAACTCAATCCATATACTATAAGTTTATCTTCTCTCATTAGTCCTGCGCCGATTATGCCAGCTTAATTTGGGGCATAATAGGTAGCCAAATTGCATTGGCATAATGCCAGCATAATAGGCACAATTTTTTTGCATTGGTTATCAGATAGGCTGAAACTCTGCTTATTTTGCATGATTCAGAACAAGATAGTGTGCAAACACGGTAAAAATCAGATTTACAGCTACGTTGTGAAGAAAAGATTAGTTAAAGATGGATATACTCTAATAGAACAGTCATTGCATATTGAAATATCCTGATAGAACGATCACAGATGTATTAAATACTCTAATAGAGCAGTCAAGGCACAATTTATGTGAGCATATTTGGAGCATAATGGGACACAACTGGGCATAATTGGAGCATAATAGGGGAAACTCTGGAGCAATGCTCAAAGCATAATAGGCAATTTCAAAAGTATAATAGGCTCAGGCCTATCTCTCATAGCTCCAGACATTGACTATAATATTAAAATGCATAAGTACGTAAGTATATACAAGTTCAATTAAATGTTTAAGTGTAGTTATGACTACTAATAGTTAGCAATATTGAATTGCTAAATAGTTTGCTTGCATTTGATGTAGCAAAAGAAATAATTGCAATCAATCAGTGCTAGGCCTGAGCCTATTATCCTGCTATTATGCTTCCAAATTTGCCTTTTATTCTTTCCAGAATTTCTTAAGATTATTAACCATATTATTCCCAAACATGATTCTTACATAAATTTTGCTGTTTTGTGTACAGTATGTGATATCAACTAAAAAAAAAATTGGATGTTTCAACTGTCATTGAAGAATACATCAATCTAATAAAGCTACATAGCTTTTTAAGCATACATGTATGCTCTTAGTTTCATGCGTGAATCAGAATTTTAAATTTACTTTCATCAGAACCTGTAGCACTTGAGATATCTCTAACCAAGTTGGCCAATTATTCTTGTAATACATCCTATAGCTTCCAGTAAAACTAACCAACCAATATTCTTAAAATTAGTCTGGCATAATAGGCACAGGCCTAACCAGTGCAGTAATTTGTTGTAGCTATCTTATTATATATGAACTCAATCATGCAAAGATTTGACATTCCTCGAACCGTTTTATCCAACTGAGCATCATTTACTTCACTCACAGCATTATTATAGGTCTAACATCAATCTTTGCACTTCACACATAGTGCAGTGATTCTTGCAAATGTCTCATCTTTAGCAAAATGTACATGTATGCACAAGATGATTATAGCTGGTATAGCTATAAACCATGACCATCTGCAGTATATGAAACTGTGTATAAAGCTTACTATTCTTCTTATGTTGTCTACAGGATGTGATCTGTGGTAAACCTCAATAAACTGTTTACGTGAAACAGCTCCAGTTCAAATTCCATTTATATTTATACTAAATTATTTTACTAAATATGGAAATATCTTAATTGTATGAATGCAACAAATATATATATTGAAAGTAACCACACCCTTTGAAAGAATAGTATAAGAGTACATGCTTTAAATAAAGGTACACATTATAGTAGCTGCCATGCTGTTAGAATAGTGGCAATACATCAAGATTGTATCTTTGATAGCTATAAAGTTATTTAAGAGCAGCAATGAATAATCTTGTGACTTTTACATTGGTAACACCGTGCTTGGTTCTGATTAATGCTAATAACCATCAAGACATTGAGGAATACTGTACAAACCTTGTTAGCAAGTGCAACAAAGATTTCACTACAAAGTGTCACCATCGCCAGTATATAATCAAGAACTGTTGCAACCTCAAGATATTTAACTCACCAACCGGATTATATACAATAAGGAGAGAACAATTTGATACAGTCAATATGTGTACTGTGATATGGACTCCTATGGTGGAGGATGGATTGTGATACAGAGAAATAAGAAGGGAAGCACAGTGAGCATGAGTTTCAATAGAGAATGGAGTAGATAATTATGAGATAGGATTTGGCAACCTTTCTGGCAAGTTCTGGTACGGACTGAAAGGAATAAGCTGTTTAACACAAACTGTCCAATGGAAGATGAGATTGGACATTCAAAATGCTGACAAAACCTGGACCTATCTCCATTACAACAACTTTAGAGTGGGAACTGCAAGTGATGGCTATCCATTGAGCATTGGAGGATATACCCTGAGAGGTACTGATTATTTTGCTAGACTTAATGGCAGAAAGTTTAGCACTTCAGATGTAGGCAATGATACTGTTCCTCGCATTAATTGTGCAGCTACACAACAAGCAAGATGGTGGTATTACAATTCCTGCAATGTACTAAACCTTAATAGACAGCCACCTGTGTTGTACCCATAGCCTGTGCTGTTTATCGAGATGAAGATACGCCCAAAAGATTGCATATCCTTGTAACTATCTTGATACGTATATAGCACTAATACAGTACATGCTATGTGTGTAGACTGTTTCGCCACATGAATGTGAATATTGTGAACTGGAGTATTCATTCTTTTATGTAGACTCAATCTGAGTACTGTTGTAATGTAATTTTGTAGCAAACGTATTCAGTGTCTGTGTTTTATGTGGGGTGGTGGCAAGGGCAACTAGCCCGGGAAAAAAACACACTGCAAATGCACTCAAATTCAATTTCAAAGCATCAATTCAAATCTCATAATTTTCCTGTGGGGGCATGCATGCCCGCAGACCCCCTAGTATTGCACTAAGGTGTAACTTACAGGCCACCCCACATGGCTTACCCCTAATTTTGAGTGCTGTTCTTCACCCCTACATGGCTAGGCTCAGGGGAAGACCTACATAACTACAGAGTTTGCAGTGCTTACAGAAATTGTTCAAGTATGCAGTTGACTAGTACACAGGACACACACATACTTTGATAAAACAGTATTATTTTATCTGCATTTATTATGAGAGCAAACAATTTGCTACAAGCTTAGTAGAAGTAGCAACACTCCTTGGTTGGTACATGTAAGTTTATTGTTTGAAGGTTTCTTTAGTCAACAAATATATAGCTAACTACATTGCTCAGCACAACTTCATTAATTATGCTCTTGACTTGGAACAATGGTTACTACACGAAGCCTTTCATAAAATGTTCACATTGGTTGCTCTCCAGAATGCAGTACAGAATGACAAGGAGATTAAAAACAGAGGTGGGTGCACTTGGGATCTGTACTGTGGTTCAGCAAAGTTTATCACTTTTTGTACCTCTTATTACAGCTCTATAGAATAAGTTATAGTTGTGGCCAGGAACCATGCATTGAGTACAAGAGGTGTATGTAATGTAGAGATGTGCTGTGAGAAATGGTAGTGTACAAATTAATTATCAGGACACATTATTGTTAAGAACACAGGACACTTGACTATATAGTCTTTTCCATAATAGTGTACACCGATAGTTGACAACATTGTGGTCTCATTAATTTTATTTATATTTCATAAGTATTAGTCTGCATTCAATAAGTTCCCTGAAACAAAGATACTTTACTATTAAGGACATATAGCAAAGCCCCAGTATGCATAGTATAGAATAGACAGCCACAAGTACAGTTCCATGTACTGTTAGGATTGGTCATATCAATGTGCAATACACCTAATTACAACTGCATTACAAACTTAGTAATCATAGATCATCAGCAATATATATAAATCAATGACAGTAGTTAAATGTCTTTTTATATAAATAGAATTTTATTTCCATATAATTGTACTTCATGTACAGATGCATCCACTAGTTGCTATAATATTTATTATGTAATTAATTTTTGTAGTGAAATTACATAATGTGTCATAAATTGAGTTACAAAACTTTTGTCAATCCTCACATGAAAATTACAAAAATAATAATTATTATAGGTGGTATTATTACAGCATTAGTATAAACAAGCTGCAATAAGCAAACTCTACTTAGCAATGTAGCTGTACAAATAATACAACACAATAGTAAGAAAGGAATAAATACCTTCTACTTTTCTACATTACTGTAATTATAAAACACCATGCACTTGTACTTTTCCTTTTGAGCATTCCAAACAATTTTTCTTCCCTCTTTGGATATGCCAACAACCAGAAGGGTTTCTAGTGTTCCCTTTTTCCTAAGATATTCACTTATGATTACTGCTCCATCATCACAGATGTTGTTAGATGAAATGTTCAATGTTTTTAGTGTTTCATTTAACAAAAGGGCATTGAACAACATTTGTATGCCCTTAGTAGTGATGCTATTATTTGATAAAGTTAGCTCTTCTAGTGTGCTGTTGTTCTTCAAACAGTTACTAATTACTGCTGTCCCATCATCACATAAATTATTAAAAGAAAGATCAATCCGTCTTATCATTTGGTTATTGTACAATAGGTTTGACACTATCAGTCCTCCACTGTTGTCAATATTCTTACTAGACAAGTCACAAATTGGATCTGCTGTATTGACAGTACCTGATCATTGTTCCATGATATTATGAGTTCTTGTAGTGTTTTGTTGTTTTTATATGACTCACTAACAATTACTACTCTATCATCTGGAATATGACAACTGGAAATATCAAGTTTTTGTAACATTGCGTTGACTAGAATAACTTCAGCAATTTTACTGGCTCCTTCAAACATAATATTATTATTATGTGACATATTCAGTTCTTGCAATGTGAAATTATTCCTTAGGGAGTCACTAATAGCATCCATTCTATCACCAGGAATATTACAGTTGGAAATGTTAAGCTTTTGAAGTGTTGTATTATGTTCAATAACTTCAGCAATTTTTGTAGTACTTTCAATGTTAATCTGATTATATGACAAGTTGAGTTCTTGTAATTTGCTATTAGTTTTAAATAGCAGATATATCTGATATATTATTGAGGGAAATATCAAGATTTTTTGTTGTTATAATGTTAAATAAAAGATTTGATATTATTAGTGCTCCACTATTCCCAATGTTCTGACCCGTCAATTCACAATCTTGTACTGATGTATTCACTGTATATCCCTCCTTTTGTTTTGCCGTAATGTTTTCAATATCAATCCATGATAATATGGCCTTCTGTAAAATTTTGCTATGTTTGCAAGACTTACTGATTATCACTGCTCCCTTAACTGTAATACCACAACAAGAAATATCAATAGCTTTTGATCTTGTGCTAAGTTGAATAAGTTTTGCAATTGTATTGGCTCCCTCAACAGTAATATTGTTATATCTGCAGTAGAATTCTTGTAGAACATTGTTACTCTTCAAGCGGTCACTGATGACTATCATCCCTTCATTAGGAATGTTGCAATAGGAAATGTCCAGTCTTAGCAAAGTTGTATTGACTTGAAGAACTTGAGCAATATTGGATGCTCTTTTAATAGTAATTTGATTATGCGAAATGTCGAGTTCTTGTAGTGCATTGTTACGACTTAGGAAATTACAAATTGCCACTACTCCATCATCTGTTATCTCATTGAAGGAAGTATTAAGTTTTAAAACTTTCATGCTGTCATGTAAAAGCTGTGATACTGTTAACATTCCAATATTTTCAATTTTCTTATTATGCAAGTCCCAAAACTGATCTGCAGTATTAACAGTAACTTGATCTTTTTTCCATGACATTATGAGCTCTCGCAATGTTTTATTGCTTTTAGTAGACTCACTGATGTTCAATGCTCCCTTACTATGAATGTTGCAGTAAGATATATCAAGCCTTTGTAGTGTTGTGTTTTTTTGAACAGCATCAGCAATGTTTCTAGCCCCCTCAATTGTGAAATTGTTACGTGATAAAATAAGTTCTTGTAAAGTGTTGTTATTTGTGAGGACTGAACTGATAACTGTTATTCCATTGGCAGGTGGCATCCCATCTTCTACAATGGAAAACAAACAGCTTACTGGCTGAACTTCAAGGGGATCATAATACATTTAATCCAATATGTTGGAGCAAAAGTAACATTGTGTAATGATGTGTATGCCTGGAGATGGAAACCATACTGTGTTTGACTGATGGTTACTATGCATGGTAACTATGGCATGTATGGCTATGATAAAAGTAAGACAATAGTGCATGTATTGTATGGCTATCAATATGCCAAAGGTTTCTATTAAGTGCATGATTTCGAAGTGTTTCTGTGAAAGAAGTATAGTGAGCTGTAGCCACTCTGCTATATTTGACCGAACACATTAGTTAGCTAGGCAGGCAAGCAGGCAGTAGAAATTCCATTAAATAATTAAAAAAAAATTCTGATGAAAGTATTTTGAATTAATCTGAAGGTAATTTTGGGCTTGGTTTTACCCAACCAATACTGTCATATCATCGTGAGGGCAAATCGAGGTAGGTTTTTAGGTAATATATATCACAGACCTTTGTCACCCCTACCATACAGTACTATCATACAGTACTGTATGATATGTATACAGAACTGAAAATAATTTTTTGCAAAGCGGAGCTTCAAGCATATGTTTACTCGTGACATTTGGGATTTATCCACAACGGTACTTCATCAAGGATAAAATTACTTATAACTACACCATCCTACACATATGATGACTTTTTGAAAACTAAGAGTTAATGAGATCCTTAGGAGTAATGCACAAATAAAAATAATTTCCAACTCTCCTACGTAGCTAGGCTGGCCTATTATGCCCAAAATTTACCTATTATGCTTTTGAGCATTGCTCAAAAATTAATCCTATTATGCTCAAAATTATGCTTTCAAAATCAAGATTATGCTCTAGAACTGACTGTTTTATTAGAGTATATCAGCCTTTCCTGACTGCTCTATTAGAGTATCTCGATCTTATTTCTGAAAAGTGTGAATAACCAACAAAGAAATGGTTTAATGAGTTATATTACATGTTTTTAAATATGAAAAGCACTAATAATACTATTAGCAGTGAATATTTGCTTTCTATCAGGCGCGCGTATTGCGCATTTAATTAATTTTTCAAACATCGTCCCTATTATGCTGGCATTATGCTTGATGCTTTTGGTCACCTATTATGCTTTAAATTATGCTGGCATAATCGGCCGGTATAGATGCACTTCTCACATTTATTTGTACAGTGGTGGTATACAAACAGTATATGTTATGGATTAATTAATACATAGCTGTGGTTACTACAACTTTCAACAAGAAAAGTATGCGATGACTACACAAAGGAGCACGAGGCTAGCTACTACCAGAGGCCTACTATCGTACTATGTGCTGGTGTAGCAGCAAGTCCATAGCATTTACATGGATTGACCTTATTTAGGGTCCGCAACGTTAAATAATGACCTCCGAGAAGCAACTACTAAACTACCCACAAATGCTAGGCTAGGTACCACTTAGAAAATGCCAGATTGGTGTTATTTTTCATTAACGTCTTGTCGTGCAAATCGGCGAATGTGCTTACAAATTACGAGATTTTTTGTTATATCTTCAAGTAAATGTCTTTTAAAGCTATAATATGCACTCTCAACCTTTCTTACTAACTGTACTCTAAACTAAAACCATCAGTGGCTGCATTGTCTAGAGCGATTTCCAGCTGCAGCATCGCGAAAATGAAATTTCGGACTCGAAAAAAGTTTCGATGCCACTGAAGCACACAGTAGCGATGCCAAAGTAACCCTCCCAGGTCAAACTGGTCTGGCATGGGTCCAACTACTACCACACCAAATATCATGGAATTCCAAAATTGTTTCCCATCTGGATGAGCTCGACGTCTGTCAAAAATTCGTCAAAAATGCCTATTCTATTCACTGACGGGAATCTTTGCTAGCCAGATGTGCTAGTTTACTTCTCAAAAGCTTACTAGACCCATAGCCAGTAGCTTTCATTCATAGGGTTGGTCTGGCAGCTTTTCTAGCGACCTCAAAAACCGCCAAATGCCGATATCCACGAATTTTTTCCGATATCGACCAATTTACAATGCGTTAAAAAATTTTGTACGTCAATCGTGATGCTTTGCCTCTCTAAAGTCATCCTGCATCCTTGTTTAGTTATATTCGTCCATAGGGTGACACTGGCGGCTCTCTTATCGAGGCCAAAATCCATCAAAATGCCCATCTCACCATTTGTCATCAGTTTTAGGAAGTTTTACAAGTCAAACATGCTGGTTTACCTCTCTGCATCCTTGCTTTTTTTTTAAAATGATATTTAATCAGGGAAAATAGCGTCAGCCAAAGAAGGCTGTTTTTCAGCTATGCCCTGAAGCACAACAAAAAAAATACAATACAATATAAGTACATACATACACAACAAAACAGAATTACATTGTACAAAATAATGTTTTAAAACCATTCACAGGTTTAGCACTGTATAGTGCTTTAGGTAATCTGTTCCATATGACCGTACCCCTGTACGCCAAAGACTGTTTTCCATAATTAGTTCTAACACTTGGAACAAATAATCGGTGTAAATTTCTACCAGAGCGACCAGTAACATCCACAGCATATTAAAAAATCCCATGTAAATAAGGAGGGGAAATCTTGTTGAGAATTTTAAAAACCTGTACAGCTGTGTGAAAAGTATGCCTTTCAGTTAAAGATGATCGGAAGTTAAAGGTATCAGAGGAATGGAAAGATGATGTAAACTTAGAATGGAGTCTTTCCAAACGACGAGTACTACTAGAATTTGATGATAACCACAGTTACCACACAGTATCACAATAATCCAACACCGGTAAAATATAAGCTTGATATAGCAACTGCAGAACTCTAGAGGAAGCCGGCCTAACCCAATTCATAGCAAAAAGTTTCCTTCTAACTCTACCAAGAACATAATCCACGTGAATCTGCCAACTGATCAAAATATACACCCAAATACTTAGTAGAACAAACTTGCTTCAAGATAGCACCATCCAACATTATTGTGAGATTCAGCCCTCCAGTTCTCTGGCGGGAACCAATGAGCATACATAATGATTTAATCACGTTCAATTTGAATCTATTAACAACCACAAACTGCTGGACCATTCAATCACCTTCGTCTGTGTAGGCACCTTTCTTCAGTCTCTTGAAAACGTCAGAGCACGCCAATTTGGCGCAACCACCAATACCAGTTAATGCTTATATTGTTTCATTGGTTCCACGCAAAAATGACAGGAAAACCAGCAGAAATGTAATGGAGCGAAAATGGTAGTTAGTCTAGCTCTAAATATTGTACTCTACAGGTTTATACAAATGATTACCGAAATGAAAATTCCGATTATCAAAAACCACAATCGAAATTTCCATTTGTGTAGAGTTCCGAAGAATGGATATTTAAAACTAGACTAACTCCAGTTAGGTTATGTAATATTTCTGCTGGATTTTCGTGGAATCAATAAAACAAAATGAGCAGTAAGTGGTGTTGATGGTTGCGCCCAATTGGCGTGCTCTGACATTTTCAAGAAACTGAAGAAAGGTGCCTACACAGACGAAGGTGATTGAAATGTCCAGTAAAGATTTAGAGAGGCAAACCAGCATGTTTGACTTGTAAAACTTCCTAAAACTGATGACAAATGGTGAAATGGGCATTTTGATGGATTTTGGCCTCGATAAGAGAGCCGCCAGTGCCACCCACCTTAGGGTATCACTCTTTTCACCCTATTTCATAATTCTACAGAACTTAGACAAAAAAAGGTGAACCAAAAAGGCGAAAAAAAGTACAGTCTTGAAGGGGGATCGAACCCAGGATCCCAGTGTGATGGTCCAGTGTGCTACCAATTATGCTACCGCTGCTAGCTCCGTTGATTCCCTCCTTTTGTATCTTATAAATGTGACTAATGAAATAAGCTGTATATAGTAAGAAGAACCTAACCCTAAAGGTGAAGAAGAAACCAAAGCTGAACTCTAACCCTAACGCTAACACTACTAGACGCTTCCCCTAAAGTCTACTACTCGTGGCAACTACTGGACGCTTCCCCTAAAGTCTACTACTCGCGGCAACTACTGGACGCATCCCCTAAAGTTGACTACTCGCGGCAACTACTAGATGCGTGCCCTAAAGTCCAAGAGAGAAAGAGCAACAACTACAGTAGGAAGTCTGGATGCTTTTGAGCTTAATATTACGTAAGGGTTATGAAAGGTGGTGAAAAGAGTAAAACCCTGCCACCCTATGAACGAATATAACTAAACAAGGATGCAGGATGATTTTAGAGAGGCAAAGCATCACGTTTGATGTGCAAGATTTCTTTAACGCATTGTAAATTGGTCTATATCGGCAAAATTCGTGGATATCGGAATTTGGCGGTTTTTGAGGTCGCTAGAAGAGCTGCCAGACCAACCCTATGAATGAAAGCTACTGGCTATGGGTCTAGTAAGCTTTTGAGAAGTAAACTAGCACATCTGGCTAGCAAAGATTCCCGTCAGTGAATAAAATAGGCATTTTTGACGAATTTTTGACAGACGTCGAGCTCATCCAGATGGGAAACAATTTTGGAATTCCATGATATTTGGTGTGGTAGTAGTTGGACCCATGCCAGACCAGTTTGACCTGGGAGGGTTACTTTGGCATCGCTACTGTGTGCTTCAGTGGCATCGAAACTTTTTTCGAGTCCGAAATTTCATTTTCGCGATGCTGCAGTTGGAAATCGCTCTAGACAATGCAGCCACTGATGGTTTTAGTTTAGAGTACAGTTAGTAAGAAAGGTTGAGAGTGCATATTATAGCTTTAAAAGACATTTACTTGAAGATATAGCAAAAATCTCGTAATTTGTAAGCACATTCGCCGATTTGCACGACAAGACGTTAATGAAAAACTAGTAACACCAATCTGGCATTTTCTAAGTGGTACCTAGCCTAGCATTTGTGGGTGGTTTAGTAGTTGCTTCTCGGAGGTCTTTATTTAACGTTGCGGACCCTACCTTATTAATCCATCTTTTATTACTGTTACTGCACACTTGATTCTTCTCAAATATGTTATTTCACAATTCATTTACCTGTTTTCTACTTCAAACTTGTTTCAATAACAAATCCACCAGCATATTGTGATATAAACTGCAACTTATGACAAAAGGTTGGGATATGGCTATCTGGGGGTGGATATAATACAAGCTGTAGACCAGTTAAATACAATATGTACACATGTTCATGGCATTACATGTATCCCATGCATGAAGAAATATGTAAACTACACAAAAACTATGACAATAAAATATTCCCAAAACCAAGTTATTAGTGTAGCAGCTACAAAGTCAATCATTTTGAACAAGATTAATTGTTCTCAAAACATAACTGCCCAATTATGTGAAACTTAATCACTTTTCCAAACAAAACTTGGAGAGCTTCAAAAACTATTTGTGACTGGATCTTGGAAAACCTACCTTTTGGGCACAAGCAAACTTTTTGGGAAAACTCAAATAAAAATTTCAACAATATTTTTAATTTTGTTTTTGCACATTTGGATAAAGCAGCTATTAAACCTTCTTGCTGTGAAGTTTCACACCCATAGCTTCTTTTTCCTAGGAGATATGGATGATTATATCAGACCATGTAGTAATTTCACATGCGTGGGACAACAATTAACTTACAAATTGGGTGATTTGTTCAGGTGCTGGAATGGTTAAAACTTATAGTCTTAGACAATGTTACATGGGATTTAATTGCAGAAAAGTACCAAGAATACTTCATTAAACTATCAGAAAAGTCTTTTGAAGTACTTTAGATTATAAGAATTGAATTATTGGTAAACAAAGTTATTTGTCACCATTTGTCACCCTTAATCACTCACAGAACTCAATACACTACCATAAAAGTTAGTTTATAATGTACAGGACAGAAAATTGGCCATATCTCAGGAATGCTTACAGATATTAAGCCGAAATTTTAACACAAGATAGATGAGCACCCAATACCTCATTTAAGCTATAAAATAGAAAATTGACCTATGTGCCAAAAAGGTAGGTTTTCCAAGATCAGGTCACATTTTGTGTAACCCAGTCCATTCTGATAAGGTGTCCATCAAATTCAAATCTACTGTAACATATTTTCCCAAAATAATCTAATCCTTTTAATTTCAAAACTTGAGTGAGATACACTGTAGCTACTGTACATGGGTCACACTAAGCACAAGGATCTTGTAGCTTTTACAAGTAAATTACACCAACGGAATCGAAATAATCTAAATATTTCAAAGTAGATTTTGTCCTCAACCCTTATAGTTTGCCTTGAAGCCACCATAAATTCACTTTTATACAAGTATAGTGTGTGATAGTTGAATAAAATTAATTTTGGATTGCTGGTCTACTAGTTGCAAAGTGGCACTGGCACAATATCTACTTTGAAAACTTCATAATTTTGTAAAATTACACAGGAATACATATAGCTAAGCCTCTGAGGACCACCAAGGGACAACTTAGTGATTGGCATCAATTGAAATGTTCATAAGTATCTACAAAGTTATGTGAAACATTATCAATACTATATATATATATATAAAATTGTGTACTTTCACTTGCTCTAATAGAACACTCCAATAGAGCAATGATTTTGACTTTTGTTATCATATTTTCAATGGCATATACAGTAGTAGAGTTTTGTGGTGTACTTGTTTTCATTTGTCATCATGGAAACTTCTGTAAAGAAATTCAATCTTTCATTTTTATTGCATGTACTAGCATAATATTTTTCTTTGGCTTAATGCATTTACTTAGTAGATTATATACAAGGCCAGTCATAGTCTTTTCAGTCACTGAATATCCATAGTCCTGTTGGGAAAAGAGCATTTACAATAATTATAAGCTATTTCAAAGTGTGGCATCAAAACATATCATCACATTCTACCCTATCAAAATATGACTACTGACATACAAAACGTTCTGAAATTATTTCCCAAAAGTTACGAAGGTATGAATTTCAAACGTACACATGCATGGTATGTGATTGTAACTGGATACAGGAGTACTTGGAAGCTTTCCTGTCTAATTCATGACCCTCTACAGTACTATAAATACCAGCATACTTCATCCACTAACAGTTCCAACTGATCAAAGAACAACACAGGAGCACGTTTCTAGCAACCTCTTCAATCTACACTAACTGATCTACCAGATATCATCACCTACAGTAACAACAGCAACAATGAAGATTGTTGTTCAACTCATCACACTGTCACCATTGCTGCTACTGATTGATGCTAATCAATACTGTGATAACCTGGTCAGGGAATGCAATGCAAACTTCAAGACTAGGTGTTTGCTGAACTTCACTATTAATAATTGCTGTGATCTGAAACTTTTCTTATCTCCCTCCGGTATCTACAAACTAAGAAAGGGAGCATTGACACTGGCGATGGCTACTTTGACATGGACAATGCTGAAGGATGATGGTTGGTGATACAGAGAAACAAGAAAGATAGCACAGAGAACTTTAACAGAAAGTGGAAAGATTATGAAGAAGGATTTGGAGATGTCAAGTCAGAATTCTGGTATGGTTTAAAGCAGTTACGTTGCTTAGTAGAACGAGGCCAATGGGAAATGAGAGTTGATTACCAAACATCTAGCAAGGCTTGGGCCTACATCCACTACACTCAGTTCAGCATAGGAAGTACCAGACATGGGGCCAAGTACATGAGTACTTATACTTAAGTATACACTTAAGTACAAATTTGAAAGTACTTGTACTTTACTTAAATACTTTCTTAATTTCCCCAATGTACTTGTACTTATACTCAAGTACTTCACTAAGTACTTGTATGTACTTGAGTACTTAAAGTACTTTTAAGTACTTGTAAGTACTGCAAACATTGTACGTAGTTTGTACACAGTGGGTGTACAATGAGAATAACAAAATTGTATGAAGGTGCAATTTACAACTACTTGTGATTCTTCTACTGCCTTCCCCAACCATACTATGTATCATGTTGCCACGATTAATGATGTCATAGCTTTCTAGCAAACAAAAACAATGCTGCTGTTCAAAGCAGTGCATTTTAAGAGTTTAAGAGAGAGAATGGTTGACAAAAACCTGAAAGTATCAACTCCTCTAGGCACACTTACATACTACAATACACTGAATACAGTGTATATTTTACTACAGCAAAATGTACTTGTACTTTACTTAAGTACTTCCAGCATGTACTTGTACTTTACTTAAGTACTCTCTTGATTGCTGCAGGAGTACTTGTACTTGTACTTGGAAAATTCAAAAGTACTTGTACTTTACTTAAGTACTTTTAAATGTACTTGGCCCCATGTCTGGGAAGTACTAGTGATGAATACCCATTGATGGTAGGAGGCTTCACTGGTATAGGTTCTAATACCTTTGCAACCTCTAACAACATGAAGTTTACCACTGTGGACAATGAAAATGATACATGGAGTGGTGGTAACTGCACAGCAAGGTATGCAAGTGGATGGTGGTTCAACAGTTGTCATGGTATTAATCCTAACCGATGACCACCTTATCCATCACTACTCTTTGTTGAGATGAAGATTCGTCCCAAGAACTGCATAACTCAGTAACTCAGACCCATATTGGTACTGTACAGTGTGTATTTCTGCACTTTTGATTTGTAATAGTCACTGTATACACTTCAAATAATACATATGCTAGCTATGTATTTGCATTATATATACTGGTCCTGTACAACAATATTTGTGTAGTTAACCATTTAATGTTGTACATGTACTAACACATTACTGTTCTGATTAGTGACCATAATAGTTAGTGCTACATACTCTTTAATAAAGCCGCAGCTTGTAAACTGTTACTTTGATAGAAGGAGCAAGCAAGTACGTATATTTTAAATTATGTACTATCTAGAGGAACTTGGAATTCTTTAGTACATATAAGTAAAAGCACTACACATGAGCTGATTGCAGAACTTTATTTGTCTATATATACAGTAGGACCTTGTTTATCTGGACCTCATCATCAAACATCTGGACATTGACTCAGTTAATCAAATGGGTCTGAAGTAATGCACATGATTAATAATTGAAGGGAAGTGGTTGCAGTCAGTGTTGGGACAGTTACTTTAAACATAACTAGTTACATATTACATAAATACTTGCAACTGAATTACTTAGTTACAAATACATATTACCTATAAAATAAACTAACTATAATAATATTACATATATTACTTTGTGTCCACAGCCTTAAGCTGTCATGTGTGAAACTACTACCTTATCACGTGACATGATTGCATTGCTGGACGATGTGCAAATCTTGGTTGTAATTATATAAGTAAGAAGCTGGTGAATAAGCTTCATTCAGTAGGCTTCATTACTTCGTTGCGGCTAAGCGTTACCCAGTGGATCACTGATGAGATAAGTAACTTCATTACTTGTAGCAATAATATTATGTAATATAATAGTTACTATCATTAAGTACGGTAGTACTTAATGGTAGGGATCATCAAGGTTCATCATTTCCCGCCAAAAAAAATCGCACAAAAAGCAGACTTTCTAAGCTATAACGGCGATTTGTCATCATTGTACTATGAAAACAAAACACACCTATGCTTTCAAAACAGCTCGAAACGCATCCAATGGATTTCTACGAATTTAAAAAAATATATTATCCGACCGAATTTTCTACTGACTGACTGACTGCCTGACTGACTGACGCATTCAGTCAAGCGTATCGGAAAACTGGGTACTGCTACAGCCCTAATTCTTTCACAGAAACGCTCAAAATTTCTGCAAGAAGAAACTTTTGACATAGCGCTAAAGATACAGTGTGTGCGCTATTGTCTTACCTTTTATCCTTCCTTACTGCGGCCATCAGCCTTGGTAATCACCAGCATGGTAGGGCTTCACCACCTGGCTTACGCTAGCGCGGGGCCCAAACACTAGCCGGCCAGAAAGGTTGTCGCACTAAATTATTCGAATACAGGTGTTGTTTAGAAGTAGACTTTGAGAAAGAGCAAGTTGTTCAACGTCGAATATATTAGCGATATCTAAGTGTTGTTTTCAAGTAAAGATAGTTGGCAACGTTTTAATTGTGGCTTGCTTTTCTAAATGCATTTCTTTGCTTTGAACAGCACTACCTATTTAGTGTTATTTTCAATTCAGTTATTGTAACAAGATAGCGTTAACTAAGAGTATTGCTGTTATTATCATTTTGTGTGTTTTGTCCGAGGTAATATTGGATTCACCCATGCCTTCAAAGCAAGCCTCACGGAGAAATAAGAGGAAGGAAACTAACAGGGTATACTATGAAACACACAAAGACACTATACTGTTGAATAAGAAAGAGAAATACAGTACCGAAGGTAGATCTGAACGTCATGCTGATGAATACTACAAAAAAGTCGCAGCTTCACGTGTGAAATCAGCTGAAAGCACCAAAGCGGCAAATCAATCAGCTAAGTGAGCTTCTAATGCTGTTTATCCAGTGTACCTGCATGTAATTTATTTATAGAGAAACAGCAGAAGAATAGCACATCAGGAGGTGATAGAGGTTGGGGACGTGGAGGCAGAGGAGGGAGACATGGAGGCAGAGGAAGGGGACATGAAGGCAGAGGAGGAGGACATGGAGGTAGAGGAGGGGGCATGAAGGAAGAAGAGGAGGGCGTAGAGGAAGGGGGCATGGAAACAAAGAAAGCGATGATGGAGGCAGCCAATCTGGGACAGAAGTTACTCACCAGTGACTTACACCACCAGTGACTCAGGAGCATGACACAGGACAGAACATAGCAACACAAGGTTGCAGTATTTTTGTTTATAATTATAAATAGTTGTGTATCAGAGTAATTTGGATGAGGGACAGTGTCTATCTGCACTACAGGCACAGCTCTAAGTATCACCTCTGGCTTCCCTAAATAATTAGCCTAACCTCATCATCAACACCGATCATCACCTATCAACAAATCAGGGTAGATGTGTGGTGATGTGTTAATGCTTTGATGAATCTTAAGCTATAACTGGTAGCTATTATAACAATGCATGGTACTTCTATGCATAATTTACTTCAGCAAAATTAGTACCATGATAAAATTAATTTGCAATTGCATCCTTATGAACTTAGCATTTGTAATAGATTTTGTTGTAGAACTGAGCAGTGCACAGATGGTAGATGAGAATCACATATTAAGATTTCTCAAATTACAAGAAAAAATAAATAAATTACATTTCAATAAAGCAGTCAACAATTTCTGGTAATGAAAATATAAGACAACTATTTCTGCTGAGAAAGATTTCATTCTACATCACACCTCGCTGTATGGTCTGTATAAAAGTCCATTGTACTATGTTACTAGCATTTACATTGAGAACTTGCATGTAATCCTGGAGATTCTGCTAATATGCTGCAGGTGAATAAAAAGTACACAAACAAGTGTAATAAAAAATTTGGAATTTTCAATATGAGTAGGGATCAAAGTAATAAAAAGTACTGAAACAAGTGAGATTTACCACCTGATGCCTTACTACCACACACATATCTTACTAGAACTGCAGAGAGTCTTGAAATGCTGAAACAAGTGACATTATCTACCACCTGAAGTCTTGCTAGTACAGACAATCTCCCTACTTCAGTGCCATTGTCTATAACTTCTCAGGAACTGAAGTAGGGATTGTGTGTACTAGCAAGACTTCAGGTAGTAGATAATGTCACTTGTTTCAGCATTTCAAGACCCTCTGCAGTTCTAGTAAGATATGTGTGTAGTAGTAAGGCATTAGGTGGTAAATCTCACTTGCTTCAGTACTTTTTATTACTTTGATCCCTACTCATATTGAAAATTCCAAATTTTTTGTTACACTTGTATTACTTAGGTAACGCATTACATTTGTAAGTAAAGTAACTTGCATTATATTTACCTGTTTTTATAACGTATTTCATTATATTACTTAGTTACCACAAAAGTAATAATTATTACATAACATGTTACCCCCAACACTGGTTGCAGTTATTAGACTATAGCATGCATAGTATGCTTTAAAGTTTAGTCGCTAATGAGGTATTTAAAATCCAACAGATAGTCTACCTGCATATATGTATCTAAACTGGTTAGATATCCGTGACAAAATATTTTGTCATGTGTGTCACATGTTATTCCACTCATTCCGGTCACAACAGCCATCAGAAATCATCGCTAGAGTGTAAAGAAAGCATCACTGATGATTGTACTCATCCAGGAAGTCTACCAGTAAGTTATTTTAGCGCTAATTTGATCAGGAAGCCACCAGTTAGACAGTTATTTACTACATTCAAGATTAATTTTTGTATAAGACATTGCATTTTTGCTTCAGACAATTCATGCTTCACACTAACCGACACTCATTCTCAATGGTAACTTCTGTCCAGTCATTGTAGTGATCTCTGTTAGTTCACTGAGGATTCGCTGGTGGTGATATCATATAAAAACATGTGATATATCGATACTGCTGATCTATAAGAGTTCACCTTCCCCTCCACTACATATCATTAGCTTTGATGACTCTTCAGTACGCCATGACCCAAATAGATCACAAGATAATCCACTCTAAATCAATGATCAAGTACAAAACTTTTAACATAACACACACACACACAAAGTAAAAAGCAAAGCCTTTTGGCTGCCATATAAACAACCGTATACACAATTAACTGGGCCACCTGTGCATGCACTAATCAGGTACCTATGTGAGTCAGTGCTATCAAATCCTCAGAACTAGCCCTATAGTAACCCACAGGACAAATTTTGTACTCTTGAATACCTATACACTAGTAGAACCATGGCCATGCAGCTATAACTGTAAGTACATGGTGTATACATTTACGTCAGTGTTCAGTCACCTGCAACATTCCTGGACTAGCCATAATCACACATGGACCAGTATCATTAAATGTTCTACAGATTATTTAGATACTATTATGTACTTAGTAATTTTACACTGTGAGATTGGAAATACCCATGAATATGAATTGTTTGAAATTGATACAGCTGTGCCTGTCTTCTGTTGCACTTCTTCATACACCAATGATTGTCTGGTAAGCTATAGAAATATCATAGAATGATACAAACCCACAATCAGTTATCAACACGCCCACAGTAACTTTGCCAGTGCAGAAGCGTAATAGATGAGAATGTCATGTATATAATTATGTCAATACCATAGGTGGCTTTCTGTAGTATAATCTAAGCAAATCACAGCTGTTGGAACAAGTAACATACACAAATCAACACATCTGGAAGGAACATCTGCTACCATGAAGTGACAACCCTTTAGGCAGGAAATATCTCCTGTGTAGAATATCTGTGGAAAATGAAAATTGGCTAAGCGATAAACAAAAAGGTATACTGCCTAAGGATTATTAGTGGTAACTACATTGTATGCTCAAAGCTTACGTACAAAGCAGACTACAATGTATGCTGCAACCTCACGTGTATAGGTAAGTGTTTGACATAGCTGCCAGACCCTTGTCTATGTCAGTGGTAGGTGCAACTGCCTTGTGTTTCTATGAATATAATTGCATTATTAGATTTGTGATTACAGCAGATCATGACCTCAGTTATGAATATGATTAAAACTAGAATTGTGATGTATATATTTATCTAATCCAAAACAGCCAAGCTGTAAAAAAAGAGTGCGGCCCTCAAAAAGGCTATGGTGAAAAAAGATGTGAAATCCAAGGTGGCGGCCAAGAAATGGCTGTGATGGTAGGTTAATGGTAAAAATTTTAATAACAACAATTCAGGTGAATTTTGTGCCAAGACCAAGTGGCACCAAATTCATCTGAATTGTCGTTATTAAAATTTTTACCATTAACCTACCATCACAGCCATTTCTTGGCCGCCACCTTGGATTTCACATCTTTTTTCACCATAGCCTTTTTGAGGGCCGCACTTTTTTTACAGCTTGGCTGTTTTGGATTAGATTTCACTTCTTTTTGTATTTGTATTTGTATTGTATTAATGCTTTACAGTGACCAGCACTGAAGGTCTGCAGCAACATGTGCTGCAGCCTTAGGATTACCTAACCTAAATTAAAGGACTTAGACTTAGTTGCTTATAGCTGAAAAGGTGTAACAGAAAAGGGGCCAAAGTAAGGAAAAAAATCCCTCCAACCCCAGGAATCGAACTGCAGGTCACCCAATGTCTAGTCGGTATCTTTGGGACTTTTTTAACCTATCTTTTTTTCTTTACCACAGGAAGAAGAAAAGATGAAGCAGATGTACTTTAAATATTTCTGATTTTATCAGTAAATGTACAAATTATGTATATAATACATATATTTATTGCAGAACTCTCCATGGTGGTTTCTTTGTAACTGAACACTCTACAAGGTGACATCTTCTAGCTGCTCTCTCTACAGGGTGAATTGTTTGTAGCTGAACTCTCTACAAGGTAATTTCTTCTAGCTGATCTCTCTACAGGGTGATTTGTTTGTAGCTAAATTCTGTACAGGTGATTTGTTTGCAGCTGAGCTCTTTACAGAATGGTTTCTTTGTAGCTGAACTCTCTACAAGGTAACTTCTTCTAGCTGAACTCTCTACATGGTGGTTTGTTTGTAGCTGAACTCTCTACAAGGTGACTTCTTCTAGCTGATCTTTCTACAGGGTGATTTGTTTGTAGCTGAACTATCTACAAGGTAACTTCTTCTAGCTGATCTCTCTACAGGGAGATTTGTTTGTAGCAGAATTCTGTACAGGTGATTTGTTTGTAGCTGAACTCTTTACAGAATAGTTTCTTTGTAGCTGAACTCTCTACAAGGTAACTTCTTCTAACTGATCTTTCTACAGGGCAATCTGTTTGTGGCTGAATTTTCTACAGGGTCATTTCTTTGCAGCTGAACTCTCTACATGGTGGTTTCTTTGTAGCTGAACTCTCTACAAGGTAACTTCTTCTAGCTGAACTCTCTACATGGTGGTTTGTTTGTAGCTGAACTCTCTACAAGGTGACTTCTTCTAGCTGATCTTTCTACAGGGTGATTTGTTTGTAGCTGAACTATCTACAAGGTAACTTCTTCTAGCTGATCTCTCTACAGGGAGATTTGTTTGTAGCGGAATTCTGTTCAGGTGATTTGTTTGCAGCTGAACTCTTTACAGAATAGTTTCTTTGTAGCTGAACTCTCTACAAGGTAACTTCTTCTAACTGATCTTTCTACAGGGCAATCTGTTTGTGGCTGAATTTTCTACAGGGTGATTTCTTTGCAGCTGAACTCTCTACAAAGTAATTTCCTCTAGCTCATCTTTCTACAGGGTGATTTGTTTGTAGCTGAATTCTCTACATGGTGTTTTCTTTGTAACTGAAGTCTCTACAAGGTAACTTCTTCTAGCTGATCTTTCTACAGGGTTATTTGTTTGTACCTGAATTTTGTACAGGTGATTTGTTTGCAGCTGAGTTCTTTACAGAATGGTTTCTTTGTAGCTGAACTCTCTACAAGGTAACTTCTTCTAGCTGATGTCTCTACACGGTATAGTTTATAGCTGAACTCTTTACATGGTGGTTAAGTTGTAACTAAACTCTCTACAAGGTGATTTCTTCTAGCTGATCATTCTACAGGGTGATTTGTTTGTAGCTGAACTCTCTACAAGGAAACTTTTTCTAGCTGATCTCTCTACAGGGAGATTTGTTTGTAGCTGAACTCTCTACAGGTGATTTGTTTGCAGCTGAACTCTCTACATGATGGTTTGTTTGTAGCTGAACTCCCTAATACAAGGTAACTTCTTCTAGCTGAACTCTCTACATGGTGGTTTGTGTGTAGCTGAACTCTCTACAAGGTGACTTCTTCTAGCTGATCTTTCTACAGGGTGATTTGTTTGTAGATGAACTATCTACAAGGTAACATCTTCTAGCTAATCTCTCTACAGGGAGATTTATTTGTAGCTGAACTATCTACAAGATAACTTCTTCTTGCTGATCTCTCTACAGGGTGATTTGTTTGTAGCTGAATTCTGTATATAGGTGATTTGTTTGCAGCTGAGCTCTTTAAAGAATGGTTTCTTGGTAGCTGAACTCTCTACAAGGTAACTTCGTCTGGCTGAACTCTGTACGTGGTGGTTTGTTTGTAGCTGAATTCTCTACATGGTGGTTTCTTTGTAACGGAACTCTCTACAAGGTAACTCCTTCTAGCTACAGGGTGATTTGATTGTAGCTGAATTCTGTACAGGTGATTTGTTTGCAGCTGAGCTCTTTACAGAATGGTTTCTTTGTAGCTGAACTCTCTACAGGTTAACTTCTTCTAGCTGAACTGTCTACGTGGTGGTTTGTTTGTAACTTAACTCTCTACAAGGTGACTTCTTCTAGCTGATCTTTCTACAGGGTGGTTTGTTGTTTGTAGCTGAACTATCTACAAGGTAACATCTTCTAGGAGCTCTCTGTACAGGGTGAATTGTTTGTAGCTGAACTCTCTATAGGGTTATCTGTTTGTAATAGAACTCTCTACAGGATGGTGTCTTTGTAGCTGCTCTCTCTATGGGGTGACTTGTTTCTAGCTGATCTCTCTGCAGGGTGATCTGTTTGTAGCTGAACTTTCTACAGGATGATTTGTTTGCAGCTGAACTCTTTATATGATGGTTTCTTTGTAGCTGAGCTCTGTACAAGGTAACTTCTTCTAGCTGATCTCTCTATATAGGGTGACTTGTTTGTAGCTGAACTATCTGCAGAGTGATTTGTTTGTAGTTGAACTCTCTACAAGGTGATCCTTCTAGCTGATCTCTCTACAGGATGACTTTTTCTAGCTGAACTCTCTACAGGGTGATCTGTTCATAGCTGCACTCTGTACAGGGTGATATGTTTGCAACTGATCTCTCTACAGGGTGATTTGTTTGTAGCTGAATTCTGTATATAGGTGATGTGTTTGCAGCTGAGCTCTTTAAAGAATGGTTTCTTGGTAGCTGAACTCTCTACAAGGTAACTTCGTCTGGCTGAACTCTGTGCGTGGTGGTTTGTTTGTAGCTGAATTCTCTACATGGTGGTTTCTTTGTAACGAAACTCTCTACAAGGTAACTCCTTCTAGCTGATCTTTCTACAGGGTGAATTCTGTACAGGTGATTTGTTTGCAGCTGAGCTCTTTAAAGAATGGTTTCTTGGTAGCTGAACTCTCTACAAGGTAACTTCTGGCTGAACTCTGTACGTGGTGGTTTGTTTGTAGCCGAATTCTCTACATGGTGGTTTCTTTGTAACGGAACTCTCTACAAGGTAACTCCTTCTAGCTGATCTTTCTACAGGGTGATTTGATTGTAGCTGAATTCTGTACAGATGATTTGTTTGCAGCTGAGCTCTTTACAGAATGGTTTCTTTGTAGCTGAACTCTCTACAAGGTAACTTCTTCTAGCTGATCTTTCTACAGGGTGGTTTGTTGTTTGTAGCTGAGCTATCTACAAGGTAACATCTTCTAGGAGCTCTCTCTACAGGGTGAATTGTTTGTAGCTGAACTCTCTATAGGGTTATCTAATCCAAAACAGCCAGCTGTAAAAAAGTGTGCGGCCCTCATAAAGGCTATGGTGAAAAAAGATGTGAAATCCAAGGTGGCGGCCAAGAAATGGCTGTGATGGTAGGTTAATGGTAAAAATTTTAATAACAACAATTCAGGTGAATTTTTGTGCCGCTTGGTCTTGGCAAAAAATTCATCTAAATTGCCGTTATTAAAATTTTTACCATTAACCTACCATCACAGCCATTTCTTGGCCGCCACCTTGGATTTCACATCTTTTTTCACCATAGCCTTTTTGAGGGCCGCACACTTTTTTTACAGCTGGCTGTTTTGGATTAGATTTCACTTCTTTTTGTATTTGTATACCCCAAAGCCGGCCTATCCGGCCATAGGCCGGCTTTGGGACTTTTTTAACCTGTCTTTTTTTCTTTTCCACAGGAAGAAGAAAAGATGAAGCAGATGTACTTTAAATATTTCTGACACTGCTTGAAGTATCTTAGTTTACTAGAGTGGTATATCCCCAGTATATGGAACAGTTAATTGTTTGTTATTTTAGTAGTTTTTCAGTAAACCCGCATTCACTGATGTTTTACTGAGAGTTTAAAACTTAGTAAAATAATTATGTTCCATATACTTAAGTTTACTGACACTTTACTATCAGTATAACTACAGTAAGGCATCTTAACAAATTAGTAAACTAAGAACCTTCAAGCAGTGTGATTGTATCAGTAAATGTACAAATTATATATATAATACATATATTTATTACAGAACTCTCCATGGTGGTTTCTTTGTAACTGAACACTCTACAAAGTGACTTCTTCTTGCTGCTCTCTCTATAGGGTGAATTGTTTGTAGCTGAACAATATACAAGTAACTTCTTCTAGCTGATCTCTCTACAGGGTGGTTTGTTTGTAGCTGAATTCTGTGCAGGTGATTTGTTTGCAGCTGAGCTCTTTACAGAATGGTTTCTTTGTAGCTGAACTCTCTACAAGGTAACTTCTTCTAACTGATCTTTCTACAGGGCAATTTGTTTGTGGCTGAATTTTCTACAGGGTGATTTCTTTGCAGCTGAACTCTCTACATGGTGGTTTCTTTGTAACTGAACTCTCTACAAGGTAATTTCTTCTAGCTGATCTCTCTACAGGGAGATTTGTTTGTAGCTGAACTCTCTACAGGTGATTTGTTTGCAGCTGAACTCTCTACATGATGGTTTCTTTGTAGCTGAACTCTCCACAAGGTAACTTCTTCTACCTGATCTTTCTACAGGGTGATTTGTTGTAGCTGAACTCTCTACAAGGAAACTTCTTCTAGCTGATCTCTCTACAGGGAGATTTGTTTGTAGCTGAACTCTATACAGGTGATTTGTTTGCAGCTGAACTCTCTACATGATGGTTCTTTGTAGCTGAACTCTCTACAAGGTGACTTCTTCTAGCTGACCTTTCTACAGGGAGATTTGTTTGTAGCTGAACTCTCTGCAGGTGATTTGTTTGCAGCTGAACTCTTTACATGATAGTTTCTTTGTAGCTGAGCTCTCCACAAGGTAACTTCTTCTAGCTGATCTCTCTACAGAGAGATTTGTTTGTAGTTGAACTCTCTACAGGTGATTTGTTTGCAGCTGAACTCTCTACATGATGGTTTCTTTGTAGCTGAACTCTCCACAAGGTAACTTCTTCTAGCTGATCTTTCTACAGGGTGATTTGTTAGTAGCTGAACTCTCTACAAGGAAACTTCTTCTAGCTGATCTCTCTACAGGGAGATTTGTTTGTAGCTGAACTCTCTGCAGGTGATTTGTTTGCAGCTGAACTCTTTACATGATAGTTTCTTTGTAGCTGAGCTCTCCACAAGGTAACTTCTTCTAGCTGATCTCTCTACAGAGAGATTTGTTTGTAGTTGAACTCTCTACAGGTGATTTGTTTGCAGCTGAACTCTCTACATGATGGTTTCTTTGTAGCTGAACTCTCCACAAGGTAACTTCTTCTAGCTGATCTTTCTACAGGGTGATTTGTTAGTAGCTGAACTCTCTACAAGGAAACTTCTTCTAGCTGATCTCTCTACAGGGAGATTTGTTTGTAGCTGAACTCTCTACAGGTGATTTGTTTGCAGTTGAACTCTCTACATGATGGTTTCTTTGTAGCTGAACTCTCTACAAGGTAACTTCTTCTAGTTGACCTCTCTACAGAGAGATTTGTTTGTAGTTGAACTCTCTGCAGGTGATTTGTTTGCACCTTAACTCTCTACATGATGGTTTCTTTGTAGCTGAATTCTCCACAAGGTAACTTCTTCTACCTGATCTCTCTACAGGGAGATTTGTTTGTAGCTGAACTCTATATAGGTGATTTGTTTGCAGCTGAACTCTCTACATGATGGTTTCTTTGTAGCTGAACTCTCTACACAAGGTAACTTCTTCTAGCTGATCTCTCTACAGGGAGGATTTGTTTGTAGCTGAACTCTATACAGGTGATTTGTTGCAGCTGAACTCTCTACATGATGGTTCTTTGTAGCTGAACTCTCTACAAGGTGACTTCTTCCAGCTGACCTTTCTATAGGGAGATTTGTTTGTAGCTGAACTCTACAGGTGATTTGTTTGCAGCTGAACTCTCTACATGATGGTTTTTTTGTAGCTGAACTCTCTACAAGGTAACTGATGTCTCTACAAGGTCACTAGTTTGTAGCTGAACTCTCTACATGGTGGTTTCTTTGTAACTGAACTCTCTACAGGGTGATTTCTTTTAGCTGATCTTTCTAGAGGGTGATTTGTTTGTAGCTGAACTTTCTACAGGTGATTTCTTTGCAGCTGAACTCTCTACATGATGGTTTCTTTGTAGCTGAACTCTCTACAAGGTAACTTCTTCTAGCTGATCTCTATACAGGGAGATTTGTTTGTAGCTGACCTCTCTACAGGTGATTTTTTTTTTGTAGCTGAACTTTCCACATACAAAGTGACTTGTTCTAGCTGGTCTCTCTACAGGATGACTTGTTTCTAGCTGATCTCTCTGCAGGGTGACTTGTTTCTAGCTGAACTCTACCGGGTGATCTGTTTGTAGCTGAACTCTCTACAGGATGATTTGTTTACAGCTGAACTATCTACATGGTGGTTTCTTTGCAGCTGAATTCTCTGCAAGGTGACTTCTTCTAGCTGAACTCTCTATAGGGTGATGTTCTCGTAGCTGAACTCTCTGCAGGGTGATTCGTTTGCAGCTAAACTTTCTACATGATAGTTTGTTCATAACTGAACACTCTACAAGGTAACCTCTTCTAGCTTATCTCTTTACAGGATAACTTGTTTCTAGCTGAACTCTCTACATGGTGATTTGTTGGTAGCTAAACTCTCTACAATTCGATTTGTTTGCAGCTGAACTCTCTACATGGTGGTTTCTTTGTAGCTGAACTCTCTACAAGGTAGCTTCTTCTCTCTACAGGATGACTTGTTTCTAGCTGAACTCTCTACAGGGTGATCCTTTCGTAGCTGAACTCTCTACAGGGTGATTTGTTTGCAGCTGAAGTCTCTACATGATGGTTTGTTTGCAGCTGAACTCTCTACAAGGTAACTTCTTCTAGTTGATTTCTCTACAGGGTGACTTGTTTCTAGCTGATCTCTCTACAGGGTGATTTGTTTGTAGCTGAACTCTGTACAGTTTGATTTGTGTGCAGTTGAACTTTCTACATGGTTGTTTCTTTGTAGCTGAACTCTCTACAAGGTAACTTCTTCTAGTTGATCTCTCTACAGGATGACTTGTTTCTAGCTGAACTCTCGACAGGATGATCTGTCCATAGCTGAATTCTCTACACGGTAGTTTCTTTGTAGCTAAACTCTTTACAAGGTGACTTCTTCTAGCTGATCTCTCTATAGGGTGATTTGTTTGTAGCTGAACTATCTGCAGGGTGATTTGAACTCTCTACAAGGTGATGTTTTCTAGTTGATCTCTCTACTCAGTCTGGATGACTTGTTTCTAGCTGAACTCTCTACAGTGTGATCTGTTAAGTTTCTACCTGATCTCTCTATAGAGTTATATCTTGTTTGTATAGCTGAACTCTTTTACATGGTGGTTTTTTGATTGGTTGCTGAACTCTTTCTCCACGGTGACTTGTTTGTACTACAGAGTGACTTGTTTGTAGCTGAACTCTCTACAGAGTGACTTACTTGTAGCTGAACATTGCATAAAGTAACTTGTTTGTAGCTGATCTAGATGAACTCTCTACTAGGTAGCTTTTTTGTAGCTGAACCCTTTGCGCAGTGACTTGTTTGTAGCTGAATTCTCTACAGAGTGACTTGTTGTAGCTGAACTCTCTACAAGGTGACTTGTTTATAGTTGAATTCTCTTCAGTGTGACTTATAATGTTCTGAATCTCTACAGCAACATATTTGTAGCTGAACTCTCTACAGGATAACTTGCTTGTAGCTGAATTGTCTATAAGATTAACTGTTTGTAGCTGAACTCCCTACAGAATAACTTGCAATGCCAAAGAAATTCTATATTGGAGTAAGTTATAAACGTAGCTGAATGCTTTATTAGGGTGACTGTTCTATTAGAGTATCTCGATCTCGCATATGCTACACGTAGTTGGCTTTGGAATCATAACTCAGTGGTTTGTAATCCGATTCTTCTGTACTACTGCAAGGACTTTCTATGATAATTATTCCAGCTACACACCGATTTTCAGCTCACTGTTCTAAGCGGTTTGGCTGGTAGGCGTGAAAACTAATAGTTTTTTTATTCATAAAAGTCGATCGCGTAATTGTGACATAGGTTGGGTTTTGTGTCATATCTCGATGGCCTTTAACTGGATTCTTTTCAAACCACAAAAAGGCACTCCTACGATAGTTACTCGATCTACATAGCAATTTTCAGCTCATTCCTTCAAGCGGTTTACCCTGTGGGCGTGACAGACCTTCGACCTTATTTTACGCAGATAATCGGTCATAACTCCGTGAATGTTCATCGGATTCCTACCAAACTTGGTACTGAGATTCGCCTTAATGAGCCCTTTAAGTGTGCCAAATTTTAGCCCGATCCAAGCACGCATTCGTGTTTTATTGCGGATTTTGCAAAGTGTGCGAAAAGAAGAAGTAGAAGAAAAAAACCCCAAACTTTGGCCGCTCGTATCTCGGAAATGACTGGAGCGATTTTCTTCAAATTTGGTATGTGGCCTCCCCTACCTCGCCGGCATTTCTGTAGAAACTTTAGTTTTAATAGGATAAGGAATCACGGAGCTACAAAGGTATGAAAATCGCGTTTACTTTCTTCCTGTAAATATACTCACGGTGTGGCGCGTCGGCTACTTGGGCCGCACGCATACTACCGTGTGTCTTGATCTGTTTGTAATAGAACTCTCTACAGGATGGTGTCTTTGTAGCTGCTCTCTCTATGGGGTGACTTGTTTCTAGCTGATCTCTCTACAGGGTACGTAATCTGTTCGTAGCTGAACTTTCTACAGGATAATTTGTTTGCAATTGAACTCTTTATAATATGATGGTTTCTTTGTAGCTGAGCTCTTTACAAGTTAACTTCTTCTAGCTGATCTCTCTATATAGGGTGACTTGTTTGTAGCTGAACTATCTGCAGAGTGATTTGTTTGTAGTTGAACTCTCTACAAGGTGATCCTTCTAGCTGATCTCTCTACAGGATGACTTTTTCTAGCTGAACTCTCTACAGGGTGATCTGTTCATAGCTGCATTCTGTACAGGGTGATATGTTTAAGCTGAACTCTCTATATGGTGGTTCCTTTGTAACTAAACTCTCTATAAGGTGATGACTTGTAGCTGATCTCTACTGGATGACTAATTGTTTCTAGCTGATCTCTCTATAGAGTTATAACTTTCTCTATAGAGTTATAACATGTTTGTATAGCTGAACTCTTTACAGAGTGGTTTTTTTGATTGGTTGCTGAACTCTCCAGCTACACGGTGACTTGTTTGTACTACAGAGTGACTTGTTTGTAGCTGAAGTCTCTACAAAGTGACTTACTTGTAACTGAACATTGCATAAAGTAACTTGTTTGTAGCTGATCTAGATGAACTCTCTACTGGGTAGCTATTCTGTAGCTGAACCCTTTACGCAGTGACTTGTTGTAGCTGAATTCTCTACAGAGTGACTTGTTGTCTCTACAAGGTGACTTGTTTATAGCTGAATTCTCTTCAGTGTGACTTATAATGTTCTGAATCTCTACAGCAACATATTTGTAGCTGAACTCTCTACAGGGTGACTTGCTTGTAGCTGAATTGTCTATAAGATTAACTGTTTGTAGCTGACCTCCCTACAGAATAACTTGCAATGTCATCTAATTCTGTAATGGAGTAAGTTATATACGTAGCTGAATGCTCTATTAGAGTGACTGTTCTATTAGAGTATCTCGATCTCGCATATACTACACGTAGTTGGCTTTGGAATCATAACTCAGTGGTTTATAATCCGATTCTTCTGTACTACTGCAAGGAATTTCTATGATAATTATTCCAGCTACACACCGATTTTCAGCTCACTGCTCTAAGCGGTTTGCCTGGTAGGCGTGAAAACTAATAGTTTTTTTTTCATAAAAATCGATCGCGTAATTGTGACACAGGTTGGGTTTTGTATCATATCTCGATGGCCTTTAACTGGATTCCTTTCAAACCACAAAAAGGCACTCCTACGATAGTTACTCCATCTACATAGCAATTTTCAGCTCATTCCTTCAAGCGGTTTACCCTGTGGGCGTGACAGACCTTCAACCTTATTTTACGCAAATAATTGGTCATAACTCCGTGAATGTTCATCGGATTCCTACCAAACTTGGTACTGAGATTCGCTTTAATGAGCCCTTTAAGTGTACCAAATTTCAGCCCGATTGGAGCACGAATTCGCGTTTTATGGCGGATTTTGCAAAGTGTGCGAAAAGAAGAAAAAAACCCAAACTTTGGCTGCTCGTATCTCGGACATGGCTGAAGCGATTTTCTTCAAATTTGGAATGTGGACTCCCCGACCTAGCCGGCACTTCTGTAGCAACTTTGGTTTCAATCGGATAAGGAATCACGGAGCTACAAAGGTGTGAAAATCGCGTTTACTTTCTTCCTGTAAATATACTCACGGTGTGGCGCGCCGGCTACTTGGGCCTCACGACACACTACCGTGTGTCTTGATACAGCCATATGTATATGTTAGGGTATGGCCATGAATTCACAAAAAAGTTCATAAGCAAGTAGCTATAAGTAACAATTGGGGATCTTAAACTAGAGTAGGGACAATGTACATACGTAGCATCCCAATCAAAAGTACTGGATTGGAGTGTATAGTGAGTAAATTCCAGTTAGCTACTGTAAAAAGTTAAGTAGCAAATGTCTCTACTGTGTATGTTCACAGCAAAATGATGTGTCTTATCTGAATGCACAATGGCCTAAACCAAAGTAGGACTTTTTGTTACAGGTGTAGCACTTAGTACACCCCAGGGTTCAATCCTAGGGCCCTTACTTTTTTCTATTTATGTCAATGACTTGCCAAGTGTTATTTCTTTGTCTGACATTAATATGTATGCAGATGATACGGAGCTTCACTTTAGCCATGGTGACCTTTCTGTTGTTGAAAAAACCCTTCAAGCAGATGTAGGGAATGTTTCCACTTGGCTGGTTGTTAATAGATTCAAATTGAACGTGATTAAATCATTATGTATGCTCATTGGTTCCCGCCAGAGAACTGGAGGGCTGAATCTCAAAATAATGTTGTGTGGTGCTATCTTGAAGCAAGTTTGTTCTACTAAGTATTTGGGTGTATATTTTGATCAGCATCTCACTTGGCAGGTTCATGTGGATTATGTTCTTGGTAGAGTTAGAATGAAACTTTTTGCTATGGATCAGGTTAGGCCGGCTTCCTCTAGAGTTCTGCAGTTGCTATATCAAGCTTATATTTTACCGGTGTTGGATTATTGTGATACTGTGTGGTTACCATCAAATTCTAGTAGTACTCGTCGTTTGGAAAGACTCCATTCTAAGTTTACATCATCTTTCCATTCCTCTGATAACTTTAACTTCCGATCATCTTTAACTGAAAGGCGTACTTTTCACACAGCTGTACAGGTTTTTAAAATTCTCAACAAGATTTCCCCTCCTTATTTACATGGGATTTTTTCATATGCTGTGGATGTTACTGGTCGCTCTGGTAGAAATTTACACCGATTATTTGTTCCAAGTGTTAGAACTAATTATGGAAAACAGTCTTTGGCGTACAGGGGTACGGCCATATGGAACAGATTACCTAAAGCACTATACAGTGCTAAAACTGTGAATGGTTTTAAAACATTATTTTGTACAATGTAATTCTGTTTTGTTGTGTATGTATGTACTTATATTGTATTGTATTTTTTTTGTTGTGCTCTCAGGGCATAGCTGAAAAACAGCCTTCTTTGGCTGACGCTATTTTCCCTGATTAAATATCATTTTTTTTAAAAAACAAAAAAACTATATATAACACATGGTGTATTTATTTTCATCATGTAGTTGGGTGGTCTCTATATATTTCTTAACAAGCTGATTCTTAAAACCACTAAAGTACTATCGGGAATAAATGTTGTGGGGATTTCAAAAATAGTGCTATGAACTTTAATGTGCATTTGGGAAATCAATTACAGGTTACAAATACTTTAAGTGTCTTGTTACTACAAAAGAATTTACACATCATCACTGCTGACTCGTAGCCACAAAGTTTTTCATTTCTCAATAAGGAACATGGACATTTTTCAACAATGGCCTATAAGGAGCTCATTTCCTGGTGGCAGGCGGCATTTCATCTTCTACAGTGGAGAACAAACAGCTTACTGGCTGAACTTCTAGGGGATCGTAAGACATTTATTCCAATATGTTGGAGCAAAAGTAACATTGTGTAATGATGTGTATGCCTGGAGATGAAAACCTTACTGTGTTTGACTGATGGTTACTATGCATGGTAACTATGGCATGTATGACTATGATAAAAGTAAGACAATAGTGCATGTGTTGTCTGGCTATCAATATGCCAAAGGTTTCTTTTAAGTGCATGATTTTGAAACGTTTCTGTGAAAGAAGTAGTGCAGCTAGTACTGTAGCTGTAGCCACTTTTCTGCTATATTTGGCTGAACGCATGAATTAGCTAGGCAGGCAGGCAGTAGAAATTCCATTAAATAATTTTTTAAAATTCTGATGAAAGCATTTTGAATCAATCTGAAGGTAATTTTGGGCTTGGTTTTACCCAACCAATACTGTCATATCACCGTGAGAGCAAATCAAGGTACAGTAGGTTTTTGGGTGACATATATCACAGACCTTTGTCATCCTTACCATACAGTACTATCATACAGTACAGTATGATATGTATTATGAGAAAAAAGAACTGATCATGAATTGAAAATGTTTTTTTTTGCAAAGTGGAGCTACAAGCATTTGTTTACTTGTGACACTTGGGGATTTTTCCATAACGGTACTTCTTGAAGGATAAAATTAAACCACCCTACATGTATGATGACTTTTTGAAAACTAAGAGTTAATGAGATCCTTAGGAGTAATACACAAATAATTTACAACTCTCTTAGCTAGTATTGGTGCACTTCTTACATTTACTTGTACAGCAGTGGTAGCTATGTCATGGAAAAATTGGTCCTGGTAAAAACGGTCCGGCAGGACCAATTTTGGATGCCAAAACTGGTCTGACCAGACCGATATTTGCCTCAGACCAAATTTGGCATTGCAGGTAGTAATACATGCAGTATGTTACGGATTAACACATAGCTGTGGTTGCTACAACTTTCAGCAAGAAAGGTATGCAACGACTACACAAAGGAGCTTGAGGTTAGCTACTTCTAAAGGCCTGTTACTGTGCTATCTGCTGGTGTAGCAGCAAGTCCATGGAATTTATTATGGAATTGACCTCATTAATCCATCTTTTATTACTGTTACTGCACACTTGATTCCTTTAATTCACAATTCCTTTACCTGGTTTCTGCTTCAAACTGGTTTCAATAACAAATCTACCAGCATATTCCAATATAAACTGCAGCTCTTATGATAAAAGGTTGGGATATGGCTACTGTCTGGGGGTGGCTATAATACAAGCTGTAGACCAGTTAAATACAGCAATGTACACATGTTCATGGCATTACATGCATCCCATGCATGACGAAATCTGTAAACTACACAAAATTTTGACAATTAAAGTATTCCCAAAACCAAGTACAGTGTAGCAGCTACAAAGTCAATCATTTTGAACAAGATTAATTGTTCTCAAAACATAACTGTGTAATTATGTGAAACTTGATTACTTTTTCCAAACAAAACTTTGAGAGCTTCAAAATATATTTTGTGCAACCCAGTCCATTCTGATAAGGTGTCCACCAAATTCAAATCTACTGTAACATATTTTACCAAAATAACCTAATCCCTTCAAGGGATTCAAAATAATCTAAACATTTCAAAGTGGATTTTTTCCTCAACCCTTAGTTTACCTTGAAGCCACCATAAATTTACCTTTATGCAACTATATAGTGTGTGATAGTTGAAAAAAATTAATCTTGGATTGCTGGTCTACTAGTTGTAAAGTGGTATTGGCACAATATCTACTTTGAAAACTTCATAATTTTGTAAACTACAGAGGAATACATATAGCTAAGCCTCTGCGGACCACCAAGGGACAATCTAGTGCTTAGCATCAATTGAAATGTTCATAAGTATCTCTGAAGTAATGTGAAACATCATCAATACTATAAACATTTGTGTACTTTCACTTGCTCTAATAGAATACTCCTGGACCAATATATATAGAGCAATCATTTTGACTCTTGTTATCATATTTTCAATGGCATACAGTAGTAGTTTTGTGGTGTACTTGTTTCCATTTGTCATCATGGAAACTTCTGTAAAGAAATTAAAGCTTTCATTTTTAATGCATGTACTAGCATAATATTTTTCTTTTGCCTTGATGTATCTACTTAGTAGACTATGATACAAGACCAGTCACAGTCTTTTCATCAGTCACTGAATATCCATAGATCCTGTTGGGAAAAGAGCATTTGCAATATAAGCTATTTCAACGTGTGATATCAAAACATATCACTTTCTGAAATTATTTCCCAAAAGTGTGAATTTCAAAACACGCATGGTATGTGATTGCAGCTGGATACAGGAGCACTTGGAAGCTTTCATGTCTAATTCATGACCCTCTACAGCACTATAAATACCAGCATGCTTCATCCACTAACAGTTCCAACTGATCAAAGAACAACACAGGAGCATGTTTCTAGCAACCTCTTCAATCTATATTAACTGATCTATCAGATATCATCACCTACAACAACAACAGCAACAATGAAGATTGTTGTTCAACTCATCACACTGTCACTATTGCTGCTACTGATTGATGCTAATCAATACTGTGATAACCTGGTCAGGGAATGCAATGCAAACTTCAAGACTAGGTGTTTGCTGAACTTCACTATTAATAATTGCTGTGATCTGAAACTTTTCTCATCTCCCTCCGGTATCTACAAACTAAGAAAGGGAGCATTTGACACTGGCAATGGCTACTGTGACATGGACAATGCTGAAGGTGGATGGCTGGTGATACAGAGAAACAAGAAAGATAGCAAAGTGAACTTCAGCAGAAAGTGGAAAGATTATGAAGAAGGATTTGGAGATGTCAAGTCAGAATTCTGGTATGGTTTAAAGCAGTTACGTTGCTTAGTAGAACGAGGCCAATGGGAAATGAGAGTTGATTACCAAACATCTAGCAAGGCTTGGGCCTACATCCACTACACTCAGTTCAGCATAGGAAGTGCTAGTGATGAATACCCATTGATGGTAGGAGGCTTCACTGGTATAGGTTCTAATACCTTTGCAACCTCTAACAACATGAAGTTTACCACTGTGGACAATGAAAATGATAAATGGAGTGGTGGTAACTGCGCAGCAAGGTATGCAAGTGGATGGTGGTTCAACAGTTGTCATGGTATTAATCCTAACCAACGACCACCTTATCCATCACTACTCTTTGTTGAGATGAAGATTCGTCCCAAGAACTGCATAACTCAGTAACTCAGACCCATATTGGTTACTGTACAGTGTGTACAACTCTGCACTTTTGATTTGTAATAGTCACTGTATACACTTCAAATAATACATATGCTAGCTATGTATTTGCATTATATATACTGGTCCTGTACAACAATATTAATATTTGTGTGGTTAACCATTTAATGTTGCACATGTACTAATACATTACTGTTCTGATTAGTGACCATAATAGTTAGTGCTACGGACTCATTAATAAAGGCGCAGCTTGTAAACTGTTACTTTGGTAGAAGGAGCAAGCAAATATGTATATTTTAAATTAGGTAGTGGATATCCGTCCAGCAGTCACATGAATAAAAATCATATCCAACAATTAAGCGACTTTTAATTAAAAAATTTTATTGGCAAGATACACGCGTCTACACTGGAAGCAGCTAGAAACAAGTCACACTGTAGAGAGATCAGCTAGAAACAAGTCACCCTGTAGAGAGTTCAGCTAGAAGAAGTCACATTGTAGAGAGTTCAGCTACAAAGAAACCATCATGAAGAGAGTTCAACTGCAAACAAATCTCCCTGTAGAGAGTTAAGTTAGAAGAAGTTACCTTGTAGAGAGTTCTGCTACAAAGAAACCATTCTGTAAAGAGCTCAGCTGCAAACAAATCACCTGTATAGAATTCAGCTACAAACAAATCACCCTGTAGAGAGATCAGCTAGAAGAAGTCACCTTGTAGAGAATTCAGCTACAAAGAAACCACCATATAGAGAGTTCAGCTGCAAACAAATCACCCTGTAGAAAAATCAGCTACAAACAAATCACCCTGTAGAAAGATCAGCTAGAAGAAGTCACCTTGTAGAGAGTTCAGCTACAAAGAAACCACTATGTAGGGAGTTCAGCTAGAAGAAGTTACCTTGTAGAGAGTTCAGCTACAAAGAAACCATCATGAAGAGAGTTCAACTGCAAACAAATCACCTGTAGACAGTTCAGCTACTAAGAAACCACCATGTAGGGAGTTCAGCTAGAAGAAGTTACCTTGTAGAGAGTTCAGCTACAAAGAAACCATCATGAAGAGAGTTCAGCTGCAAACAAATCTCCCTGTAGAGAGGTCAGTTAGAAGAAGTTACCTTGTAGAGAGTTCAGCTACAAAGAAACCATCATGAAGAGAGTTCAACTGCAAACAAATCACCTGTAGACAGTTCAGCTACTAAGAAACCACCATGTAGGGAGTTCAGCTAGAAGAAGTTACCTTGTAGAGAGTTCAGCTACAAAGAAACCATTCTGTAAAGAGCTCAGCTGCAAACAAATCACCTGTATAGAATTCAGCCACAAACAAATCACCCTGTAGAGAGATCAGCTAGAAGAAATTACCTTGTAGAGAGTTCAGCTACAGTAAAAAGAAACCACCATGTAGAGAGTTCAGCTGCAAAGAAATCACCCTTTAGAAAATTCTGCCACAAACAAATTGCCCTGTAGAAAGATCAGTTAGAAGAAGTTATCTTGTAGAGAGTTCAGCTACAAAGAAACCACCATGTAGAGAGTTCAGCTAGAAGAAATTACCTTGTAGAGAGTTCAGCTACAAAGAAACCATCATCTAGATAGTTCAGCTACAAACAAATCTCGCTGTAGAGAGATCAGTTAGAAGAAGTAACCTTGTAGAGAGTTCAGCTACAAAGAAACCATTCTGTAAAGAGCTCAGCAGCAAAAAAATCACCTGTACAGAATCCAGCTACAAATAAATCACCCTGTAGAGAGAACAGCTAGAAGAAGTTACCTTGAAGAGTTTTCAGTTACAAAGAAACCACCATGGACAGTTCTGTAATAAATATATGTATTATATATATAATTTGTACATTTACTGATAAAATCAGAAATATTTAACGTACATCTGCTTCATCTTTTCTTCTTCCTGTGGTAAAGAAAAATGATAGGTTTAAAAAGTCCCAAAGCAGGCCATAGGCCGGCTTTGGGGTATACAAATACAAAAAGAAGTGAAATCTAATCCAAAACAGCCAAGCTGTAAAAAAAGTGTGCGGCCCTCAAAAAGGCTATGGTGAAAAAAGATGTGAAATCCAAGGTGGCGGCCAAGAAATGACTGTGATGGTAGGTTAATGGTAAAAATTTTAATAACAACAATTCAGGTGAATTTTGGTGCCGCTTGGTCAATTGGCACAAAATTCACCTGAAATGTCGTTATTAAAATTTTTACCATTAACTTACCATCACAGCCATTTCTTGGCCGCCACCTTGGATTTCACATCTTTTTTCACCATAGCCTTTTTGAGGGCCGCACACTTTTTTTACAGCTTGGCTGTTTTGGATTAGATCTATTTACTTGCATATAGATCAGGAACCTTACGGGCTTATATGCCTTTCTTATATATTTCATAATTTTATGAGCTACAGAATAACATTGCTGAGGGAACTTTTTAATCCTAGCTGGTTAAAATTATGACTACCACTAGGCTTGCTGTTACTCCAGTCCACAATCACTACCCTTGAATACAGTTACTTGTAGTTCTACAATTTAAGTGAATTATTATGCACTACTACAATATGTATATATGACATTAGAATGTATAGAAAACACTACTATGTACAGCAAGTATTAGCTGCTTGAGATTCCACCATGATACTGATGATATTATTAACTAGTATTATATACATGTAATTATAACCAATTTAATTAAATTTTGTGACACACGACTGGTTTACTAGTAGTATAGCAATACAGCATTTAATACAACAACCACATTCATAATTATGTTACAAAAGTTTTAATGTTAGTGATAGCATGGCAAATTGTTTATAAATCTACTGATATGAGTCATACTGACTTATAATACTAACATTGATTATGATACATGTAGAGGTAAGCGGACATTTTTCTAATGCTGCAATTACTGGAGGTGAGGTGTGAACTACAAAGAAACACAATCTTTGGGGCGCATCTTCATTAGGGTACAGTACGGCAAGCTGTTTATTGATGTTCATGGTATTACATTTGTAGTACCACCATCCTGCTTTGTGTGTACTTGCACAGGAGTAGCCATTGTTTCTATCAATTGTGCTAAACTTTCTACCATTAATAGAAGAAAAATAATCTGTACCTTTCAGAGTGTATCCTGCAATTGTCAACCTTCACTGTCAGTTCCAACTTTGAACTGATTGTAGTGGAGGTAGGTCCAGGTATTATCAGAATTTTGAATACCCACTCTCATCTCCCATTGGCCAGTTTGCATGATGCAATTTATTCCTTTTAGCCAGTACCAGAATTCTCCTGTGAGGTTGCCAAATCCATTTTCATAGCTTTCCCAGTTCTTGTTGAAACTCTGTTCACTGTCCTTCTTGTTTCTTTGTATCACAATCCATCCTCCATCATCTGTATCCATGTCACAGTAGACATCAGTAGTATCAAAGTGTTCCTTTCTAATTGTATACACTCCAGTTGGTGAAGAGAACATTTTTAGATTACAGCAGTTTTTGATGTTGTATTGTCGATGCTTACACTTGGTGGTAAAATCTTCATTACATTTACCAATTAATTTAGTGCAGTATTCTTCATCATCAGCATTGACCAGTAGAAGTGATAGTGCTATTATGACAAGTTGAGGAATGATAATCATAGCTGCTCCTGTAGATGATGGTGTCTAGTAGATCAGTTAAAGTAAAACGAAGGCAGTTACACTATAATTATTTAGAATCTTGATACAATAAGTTCCACTGCGACTTGTCAGGATTGTATTCTTTCCTCAATCTGAAGGTTGGTCTTGCTGCTCGTCTGTTTTTCTTTTAGCAAGCAAGCAATCAAGGAGTAACAACTGTTTATATAGATAGCTATGTGATATAGTAACTATATATGACAGCACATTTCCTTATTTGGTTTGCAATTATGAATATAATCATTCATGTACATCTCACATCTGGTAGAATGTAATAATTTAAATTGATGATGTATAATAATGTGTACTGCAATGTTTTTGGCTAAGTAGTAGTTAGTAGTAATTACACTTACTAGCAGAATTACATATGGCTGCTGACTTTCATCCTTACATGTTTGTTTGGCAGTCAGCTTTATTTTCAGTTCATCTCCAGCTCTGTTAACTTGTGGCTATATGTAAATAATTGTGGATAATTGTACTGTACATCTTCTTGTACTATTCCCATAGCTGATGCAGCACAAGCTGTCTACAACAGAAAAGTTTTTATCAGAGACTTGCAGGAATTATAGAAAAACATCTATGAGAATGGTGCCAGGAGATGAACAGTGTAATTTCTACATCAGCATTTACTCTGAGTTTGAGGTAATTTCAAAAGGCTTTTATACTGTAATAAAAAATAATTGTTTTAGGCGCTAGCCTATTGTACTACTGGCATTATTTTAAGCATAGTATAGTCATAATGCCTTACACAGGCATTTTTCACTTTTATCAAAAGGTATAAATACATTATCATTAATTATTCAAAAGTGATTTATAAGCATAATATGGCATAATTACAAGAATTAACAATAGTTGTGGCCAGGGGTTTTATTGAATGTAGCTATTGGCTCTTGCTACTGTACTGTACATAAATAGTACGCTAGGCTGAATCAATGATTATAGCATACATAAGCTGGTGCCTAGATCAGCAAAAAATAATATCTATATACAGTAAGCAAGATTAGCACACTGTAAGTATGTATTTGTATGGTGATTAATCTGACACATATCTTGTTTTGCACTATACACATACAGATGGTGTAAGAAACATATGACTGTAAATGTTTAAGTTGTCAGCATGTACAAGTACACCTTAAGGCCATTAAGGCCAACTTCTTAACATTATTATCACCAAACATGTCACACATCAACTGGAGGACTAGAGACGGTAACTCATTTTCTTTCTTCAGCCCTTTCAAAGCTAAAATGACAAAATGGTATGCAAGTGATTGCTTAATGTATTTCTGTACATAGAAATACAGTATTATTATGTTTTAAAACTTAATTACTAGGACCAGGTCAAGTATATACAACCAAGTACAGAAAAAAACCAATGGAACAACCTAACCATAACAATACATTCAGCACACTGTGCATTCAACACCGTCCAGTGATGTACTAATATACACACAATATGTAATTTGTGTGTTTTCTTTTCAAGGAGCGGAATTTATTGCTAATGATTTTACTCAGCACCAGCAATAGTGTTAGTTACTTTTGTGCCTGGTTCTTCAGACTCAGGACCCCACCATTGCTTATTACAGGCTAACTATAGCTAAGCAGGTGTGCAGTGTTGGGCAAGTTACTTTGTAAAAGTAACTAGTTACATATTACATGCAAATGAACTATTTAGTTACAGTTACATATTACTCATAAAATAAAGTAACTATAATAATATTACATATTATATTACTTTGTGTCCACAGCCTTAAGCTGTCACGTGTGAAACTACCACTTTATCACGTGGCATGATTGCGTTGTGCAAATCTTGGTTATAAGTAAGAAGCTGGTGAATAAGCTTCATTCAGTAGGCTTCGTTACTTCGTTGTGGCTAGGCGTTTCTCAGAGGATAACTAACAAGATTAGTAACTTCGTTACTTGTAGTAACAATATTACGTAATATTAGACTCGTTACAGTAACTATATTACTTAGGTTACTTAGGTACTCGTTACAGTAAAGTAACTTGAATTATATTACCCGTTTTTATAGCGTATTTCGTTATATTACTTAGTTACCACAAAAGTAATTATAATATTACGTAACGCGTTACTTATGTAACGCGTTACTCCCAACACTGCAGGTGTGTGTAGTGTGAGTGCAAGTATTTGTGTGGTGTGGTGTGGTGTGTGTGCGTGGTGTGTGTGTGTGTGTGTGTGTGTTGTGTGCCCCGGCCTATTAAGCCCAAAACTATTTTTACCTATTCTGCTTTTGAGCATTGCTCAAAAATTAAGCCTATTATGCTCAAAATTATGCTTTCAAAATCAAGATTATGCTTTCAAAATCAAGATTATGCTCTAGAACTGACTGTTTTATTAGAGTATATTAGTGTTTTCTGACTGCTCTATCAGAGTAAGTGACTGCTCTATTAGAGTATTTCGATCTTATTTCTGCAAAGTGTGAATAACCAACAAAGAAACGTATGTTAAATGTGAAATGCACTAATAATATTGGCAGTGATTATTTGCATTCTTTCAGGCACGCGTACTCCGCATTTTAATTAAAATTTCAAATATCGTCCCTATTATGCTGGCATTATGCTTGATGCTTTTGGTCACCCATTATGCTTTAAATTATGCCAGCATAATTGGCCGGGCCTAGTGTGTGTGTGTGTGTGTGTGTGTGTGTGTGTGTGTGTGTGTGTGTGTGTGTGTATGTGTGTCTAAACACAAGTGTGAAACATGAAACTACTAGCTGACAACAATCCCAATAATGATGGGTCATGAGATTCTTTGGAATAAGCATTATCTATTGGGTGGCTTCCTTGCTAGTCCAAGCTTAAGTCCAAGTATTTACAGGTGTGTTAATGTGAAACAATCATTATAATTTATCTCTGGCCACATTCTTTGGTGGTGCTAAATGTTTCTAGATTGAGGATATAATATATCTGATATGCAAGTAAATCTTTGAGTTATTGTGAGCAGATTATGAGATTGATGGTCTTGGATACTTATTATTTTATAATAAGTACATCAGTCATCTATTCTGAGTTGATTAACTCTACTTGTACTGAGTACGGTATTTATAAAAGAATGATACTTCCTTTGTGGGATAGTTACATTGGTGAACTTTTATAAACCTTATAGAACTTTACATGGGAGAGATAAAGGAGAAAAGAGTACTTTAAATTTCAAGTACACTTTGGGGCAAACAGTGCTTATTGCCCACAAAAAGCTTTATTGCACTGCAAATAGTGCTTTAACATTATACATAAAGCACTTTGTGGTGTAATAAAACACTCTTTGTGGGCAATAAAGCACAGTTGCTCACATGCTTTAGTGCAGGCTAATAGCCTGTGGCGTTCACACCAGTATGATTAATCACCAAAGCTGTTGAAGGGTGATAGCCCTTGCCATGCTGAGAGGTCAATCACCCCAGCCAATATGAGTTCTACCACTGGATTTCTTTATAGACATGCATACTTAAATGTTTCGATGATGGGTGGGAGAAGGTAATGTTGCTGTTACATTTGTTAATGAAAGTGAACAATGTCAATTCCTGGAGATATCACGGATATACTTCACTGTGTATCATACAGTACGATAGTACTGTATAGTAGGGACATCGAAGGTGTGGGGGAAATCCGTGATATAATATAACCCAAAAATCTGCCACGATTTTTCCTCACAATGACATTACAGTATTGGATGGGTAAAACCAAGCCCAACAGTGTCTTCAGATTGACCCGAAACATTTCCGTCAAGTTACTACAGACTTTTTAAAAATTATTCAATGGAATTTTCTACTGCCTGCCTGCCCCCCTGACGCCTTCAGTCAAGCGTAGCGGAAAACTGGCTACAGCTACAGTCCTAATTCTTTCTCAGAAATGTTTCTAGTTCGCCTAAGAAAAAAACCTTTGGTATATTGATAAACATACAATGCTTGCGCTGTTATCTTACCTTTTATCCTTCTTTACCATGGCCATCAGTCAAGGTTCTACCGCTGAGTGTTAATAGACTACAGTATGGCTTCCATCTACCAGTGTATATTGCATCAAACTATTTGAATACACATGGTCGCCGGTTGCACCAAAAACACACGTGAATGTGACTCACTGTTGATATCAATCAGAGAGAGCAACTCACGGCGAACTATTATAGCAATGTGTAAATCAATAAATATGGTTTATTTAGTAACAATGTTAAACTGAGTCGGGTCATCCAGGCCCTGCTTTACAGATTATTCGGGTCTGACCCCACGTGCTAAATTAAATGTTGACGTGTTACTACATGTATTAGCGTAGCTCTGCAGCTGCTTCTTTCATGAGCCACACCCACTTACATAAATTACTTTCTGTAGACATATGGTAGCCATGCCAATTCATCAGTCCATAGGTATGCAAGAATCCATGTCCATTATTATCTGCAGGCTTATGTAGAGCCACACCCACTGATCAGTTGTTATTATATGAGTCATAATCTGGTATAATAGTGCTGTGATTATATCTTTTAAAATATTGTGACTAGTTTTGTGAAAAGCACGATATTTAGTGGTCATAAGCGACATCATAAGCTTGCAAAAAAACTTCACAAACAAATATAAGAAAAAATTGGGAATTTTAAATTAGAGTAGGGACAGTGTATAGTGCTGCAATAAAAAGTACTGAAACAAGCTGGATCAGAGTAGTATGTAATGTCTAAATACTATAACAACAAGAAGTGAATATCCCTACTGTGCATTGAGTATAGTACAGTAGGAATATTCACTTCTTATTGTTTTACAGTATTTGGACATAATGTACTACTCTGATCCAGCTTGTTTCAGTACTTTTTATTGCAACACTATACACTGTCCCTACTCTAATTTAAAATTGTTAATTTTTTCTTATACTTGTCACAATAGAATTGATTGTGGGTTGTGACAAAAACCTACTAAAATACATGATGAGTGTGTCTATTATGCCATACTATGGTGAACTAAACATGAGGTACTTTGTTAAACTAGTTTGTGTGCATTCAGGATGCTAATAATTCGTGCAACACTTGTTAATTACGAGTCCTAGTGTATGGTGAATCTACAGTATACAACTAGAAAGTTCCATAAATCATTTAAGGCATTGCCGCAAGTGCTATATGAAAACCAAAGCACTTGACCTCGTACATTAATTTTCATATAGCACTCATGGCAATGCTTTAACATACTTAAAGTTGATGCTGTTAATAATCCACTCTGTAACAAATTTCCTTGAAATTCATAGTCTCGTGTAGTGCCCAACTTTTTTACATTTGAGCACATAATAAGCTTAGAGCATTGCTCAAAAGTTTTGAACAATGCTCTATATATCAAAACCACAATAAGTATTTTCAAAGTATGCTTGACTCAACAATCAATCACATAATTGTGTACACTGACTTATATTGTACTCAATAGCCAGTACCATATCACTTATACTGATGACAAATATGTCCACTGACATATTTTTGGTTTTTACACCTGTTTTGGTTGGTTTAATGGATTCTTACTGGCGAAAGGCCTTCAAGGAATCACTAAAATTAATAGTGAATATAAGCAGTGGAATAAGGAAAAACCATTGTTCTGCAACACTTATACACTCTAGCAGTCTAGCTCACCCTTGTATATGCAGCGATACAAATGTCATAGCAATAGGTATAACCACTAACAGTTGATCACAACTTGCAAATGATGATCAGATTTGTAAAAATGAAACTTTTTCACACATTTGCATGCCAGCAAACAGAACATTATAACAGTTGACTCTTTGTACTGATTAAGTTACTCTTGGGATCAAAATAAAGCGAAATAATGCCATGAAAACGTTCAGATAATTTTATGCAATTATAAAAAAAGTATAAAGTTCAAAGTTTTAAAAGTGGGTCAGATTTTGAGTGTGAAAAGGTACCTTTTGGGGACATATATATACATTGTACTTTACAAACACCATATAACCTGAGATACAAGCTGTTCATCCTGAAATAATTCCTTTCAAATACAGTCATTTTATGGCTTTCTTCCTACAATACATGTACAGACTTTAGCCTTCTCACAGGTCCCTAGTACATGTAATAGAGTTAAATAATACCAGCTACTTGCATGTACTAGCTGCCTTACTGTACAGCATTTATTAGAATAGCATTGTACACACTAGCCGCTCTATTCTATTGCTAGTTAGCTGCTGCTATAATTCCTGCAGCATTTCTATGTACAATGGGCATAAGTGCTTCAGAGCAATGCAAAGTAGTGAAATCCTTAGTAGATGGTTTTAAATAGTTCAGCTAGAAACAAGTCACCCACTAGAGAGATCAGCTAGAAACAAGTCACCCTGTAGAGAGATTAGCTAGAAGAAATTACCTTGGAGTGAGTTCAGCTACAAAGAAACCATCCTGTAGAGAGTTCAGCTACAAGAAAATCACCCTGTAGAGAGATCAGCTAGAAACAAGTCACTTTGTAGAGAATTGAGCGACAAACAAATCACAGAATTCAGCTGCAAACAAATCTCCCTGTAGAGAGTTCAGCTAGACACAAGTCACCCTGTAGAGAGTTCAGCTAACAACAGATCACCCTGTAGGGATTTCAGCTAGAAAAAAGTCACCCTGTAGAAAAATAAACTACAAAAAAAAATCATCCTGTAGAGAGTTCAGCTATGAACAAATCACCCCAGAAGGAGTTCAGCTTTAAACAACACACCCAAAAGAGAGATCACTCAGATCATCTAGAAAACGTTACCCTGTAGAGCGATGAGCTAGAAGAAATCACCTTGCAGAGAGTTTAGCTACAAAGAAACCATCCTGTTGAGAGTTCAACTACAAACAAATCACCCTGTAGTGAGTTCAGCTACAAACAAGTCACCAACTAGAGAGATCAGCTAAACGCAAGTCACCCTGTAGAGAGATCAACTAGAAGAAATTACTTTGCAGAGAGTTCAGCTACAAAGAAACCATCCTGTAGAGAGTTCAGCTACAAACAAATCACCCTGTAGAGAGTTCAGCTACAAACAAATCACCCTGTAGAGAGTTCAGCTAGAAACACGTTACCCTGTAGAGAGATCAGCTAGAAACAAGTCATGCAGAGATCAGCTAGAAACAATCCATCCTGTAGAGAGATCAGCTAGAAGGATCACCTTGTAGAGAGTTTAACTACAAACAAATCACCCTGCAGATAGTTCAGCTACAAAAAAGTCACCCTGTAGAGAGATCAGCTAGAAGAAGTTACCTTCTAGAGAGTTCAGCTACAAAGAAACCATCATATACAGAATTCAGCTGCAAACAAATTACCCTGTACAGAGATCAGCTAGAAGAAGTTACCTTGTAGAAAGTTCAGTTACAAAGAAACCATCATGTAGAGAGTTCAGCTGCAAACAAATCACCCTGTAGACAGTTTAGCTATGAAAAGATTACCCTGTAGAGAATTTAGCTAGAAGAAGTCACCTTGTAGAGAGTTCAGCTACAAAGAAACCACCATGTAGAGAGTTCAGCTGCAAACAAATCACCCTGAAGAGAATTCAGCTACAAAGAAACCAACATGTAGGGACAGTTCAGCTAAAAGCAAGTCACCCTGTAGAGAGTTCAGCTACTGTGTACAACAAGTTACCCTGTATGTATTATATATATATAAATTGTACATTTACTGGTAAAATCAGAATTAGTTAAAGTACTTAAAATCTATAGGTAAAAACTAATCAAACATTTCTAAAATAATTTATACACTATACAATATATAGTAGCAATGGAATACAGTGTAATAATAAAATCTAAAGTAGCTGTGCATTGTCACAACATGGAAAAACACGTATGTTAACAGTTTACTGCAATGTGTTTTTGAATCAGTTATTACTTTTTATTGTTGGATCAAGAAGTGAGTCTTGAAAGTGAGCAGAATCAGGCTGACTTAGTTCAGATTGGTTATTCCTATAAAGTAACAAAGTGGCATAGCCACACTCCAAATTTGGGATAATGATTTCCTTACCTTACTGCATCATCTTCGTCATCATCATCACTCCCCTCATTAATAACAACATATTGATGTCTATTGCAATGGAATACCTTCCTTACACTAGCTGCAATAAATATTACAATCAGAGGAAATATCACTAGTGCTAATGTGGACTGCAGAAATTCAAAACTACTGATAATGACTACAATTGTCATCAACTGCAGGATTAGTCCATCAAATACATTTAAAAATTTGCTCCTGTAAGGTCGGAGCCATGTGTGAAGTAAAGCAATTACAACACAAGTCAGGAGTAAATAAAACAACATACTGTCATAGTTGCTATTGCCAAAGAGGACAATTAACATTATCACTTGACGACAAATCAAATAATATGCAGCAAACCAACGGTACTTGTCTTTTTAACATCCTTGAAACTGATCGAGTATTGGTTTGAATCTAACCAAGTTGATCTTCCTTTTCAGAAATGGTTCAAGCAACTTAAGCAATGGTAAACCAATTCCACCATCAGTTCACAGGTCGATGCCACTGTTCCATACAATGCATGTCTCCCATGAAAGTATTTAATATTAGGAGATGAGTATGCATACACCTCATTGATATCAGTAAATGTTAGTGGTCTTAAAAGCTGTAGTGAGGTGGATACTAATGATGTGTAAGACAGTAATAGAAGAAAGCAAAATACACGAATAATGTATTGACTAATTAATTCAGACACTTTTCTGGAATATTTTGCAACTATCATAAAACCAAATAACATAACTGAAACAGTGCTAGCATGAAAATAATGGATAAACAGTTGATCGATTCCTTCTACCAAACAAAGCTTCCCAAGATTCAACTGTGCAAAACCTGACAATGTGTTTATGAACTGAAAAGCACCATCAGAAATGTAAGGGTTGTTACTCAGTAATATATTCACCATGCTGTAATAGTAGATTGTCCCATACAGGTATCCTGAAGACAGTTGAAGTTGAAGTACATTAAATAAAACACTCCTCCTACTGATATAATCCAATACAAACAGGTCAATAGGACCAATAACACTGTCATTCCAGTACTACAATGATCTACACTGACAGTCAGCAGAGTCATATACTAGGGAATGTCATGGACTACTACACTCTCCACATGCAGGACCAGACATGCAGGACCAGACCTGTGATGATAACATTGATCAGTGATTATTTCCAAAGTAACCTTGTCTGGTCATCCTACGATTAACAAACTCACAATACTGACTAGGACTCAATGATGTGGTTGCTTGATCATTGACACTACCAAACCAGTAACCTCTTTTGATCTCATTATAATCATCATAACACTCCACCACATCATGATGGTAAACACATCTTCCAAGTGTCTCGCTGAAGGTATATGCAGGATGGTGATAACAGGGTACTAATTCAATAATGAGTGTCGCCTCTATTTGTTGAAAATAATGATTTATTTGTAAATGTAACAGTAATGTAACATTAGTACTGCTTCTTATCTCCTTACCAAATAAAATAACATTCAATGTTAAGCTGTATAAATAGGTGAAAAAGACTGGGTGAAAAAAGTTGGGAACTCATTGGTGGTTGCTTCATGAAAATAAATTTTATTAATGCACAACGGCCATTATTAAAATTTATTATCATCCACATCATTGCAGCCACATTTCAATGCCGCCACCTTTAATTTCACAACTCTTTTCACCCAGGAGTTTTGAAGGCCGCACCCTTTTATACAGCTTGGCTGTTTTTGCATGGATAACATTGTACCATGTATTTCACAACTGATGTGGGGAAGTCATCACAGAAAATTAGAAAGTTCATAATATATATATATATATATATATATATATATATATGTGACCGGATTTGCGAAAAGGTACCTTTTTCACACACAAAATTTGACCCATATTTTGTACTTTAATGCTTCATAACTTTTTGATAATAGCATATAATTGATAGCAATTTTCCATGAATGTGGCTACAGTATCTGGCTACATTTTGAGACTAAGAGCAATTTAATCAGTATAAGGAGTCAAGTGTTACATCTTTTTGTTTGCTGGTATGTCAAATGTGTGGAAAAGGTACCTTTTCGCAAATCCAGTCACATATTATGAACTCTCGGTACAGTTAACTGAGTGTAAATTGTAGTCATAAGGAATGAGAATCAATGTACCATTGATATTTTTGAATTGATATGGTGCATAGCTACATTAAGGAATTCTTTTCTGTGGAGCTCAAATCATAGATAGTATATTCTACGTACCCAGTACTATCTATGCTCAAATTAATGCTGCAATATTTTGATACACTAAAATAAAGAGAATTTGCATCGTAACTCCACAAATATGCTCCTCCGTGTGAAACAGCATAATTGTTAACAAAGTCTATAATAAAAATTAGCTCAGTCACCAATATTAACAGTGGTTCCTTCATCAATATCTATCATCAGCAATGTTATTTTAAACAACAGATTTCCAACTAATTTCAGTCTACATGCATTGTGATAAAGCACACACTCCATCATTTTTTGTACAATCTGATGAGTTAAAACCTTGCCAAAAGACTCTAAGCATTGATCAATATAAACTACACACTAATCTGCTACATTATGATCAAAACACACTGTACATACAATGTGACTAAAGCTAATACCACCATGAATATGCACATGCACACATACAAACACATTAGAAAACAGTTCATGAAACCTGCAGACATATACCAGCATTCAGCCTTGCTGATAGTGAACACAATTTGTCAAATTAGATTTTCTATGAACCAAACATTCCTGTTTGGCAGGATGTACACAAATGAAACATTAGAAGATAGTTACTGTAAGCTGACTAATTTAGACAGGTGTGCCTGACCATACTATGCAATGGCCTAGTCAGCACAGGCCTCAGTGCAGATGGGGTGCATATATACAACCATTCATCTCAGTGGTTCACACTGGCCCACTCAATGGTAACCACTGTTCGATCATTGTAGTGATCTCTGTTGGTTCATTGAGGATTTGCTGGTGATGCTATTACATAAAAACATGTGATACTGTTGCTTCACCTTCTCCTCCACTATTATGATGATTTCATTGTGATTTTCAGTGCACCATGACTCAAGTAAGTCACAAGATAACCCACTCTAAATCAAGCAATAAACAGGTTGTAGCACCAGGTGTCCTACAGACCTTTAGCACTTGTGCTGAATAAATAAATTAAAAAATTTGCAGAACCCACACAGTGCAAAAACCAAAGCCTTTGGCTGCAATATAAACAACCAGTCACACCTACCCAATTAACTGGGCCACCTGTGCATGCACCAATCAAGTGCCTACATGAGTCAGTGCTATCAAATCCTTAAGACTAGCATACACGTACCACAGGTGGTTGCACCATATTTTTTTACTCTTGAATACCTACACTGCTTGAAGTTTCTTAGTTTACTAGCTATAGAGTGGTATATCCCCATTGTTTGTTATTATAGTAGTTTTTCAGTAAACCAGCATTCTCTGATGTTTTACTGAGAGTTTAAAACTTAGTAAAATAATTATGTTCCATATACTTAAAGTTACTGACGTTTTACTATCAGTATAACTGGGTCAACTACAGTAAAGCAGCTTTACAAATTAGTAAACTAAGAACCTTCAAGCAGTGCTATACACTAGTAGAACCAGCACACACACACACATATAGCCATGCAGCTATAAATGTAAGTACATGGTGTATATATTCACATGTTCAGTCACCTGTATCATTCCTGGACTATCCATAATCACACATGGACCAGTATCATCAAATGTTCTACAAAGTATTGATACTATATACACACTTAATAATTGTACACTATAAGATTGGAAATACACATGAAATTGAATAGATTTAAAATTGATACAGCTGTACCTGTCTTCTGATTCACTTGCTCATAGCATCAATGATTGTCTGGTAAGCTATAGAAATATCATAGAGTAATACAAACCCACAATCAGTTACTAAAGTAGCTTATCTAGTGCAGAAGCATAGTAGATGGGAATGTCATGTAGTTCAAGATCACTGGCCCAGTACTCATCTGAATAAAATAAAGAAAATCAAAATGGAACACTGCTGGTGAAGATCTGCTCAGGCACTTGCCAGTTTAAAGCAAGTAATTTACACAGAACTCGAGGCTTTCTTAATGTAGTTAGCATACTTGTTAAAGAGTGATAACTATGAGTTACCCAAATAAATACTGTAAACAATTACAGTTTGGCATGAGTAAGGTTTGGCAAATTTGATGAATCAAACAATTTGCCAAACTTTTGTTTACCAATTAGCCAGTTTATATTATTCAATATTAGTAATTTACCAAAGATCAAGCTAACCTGCTTTGTGTGGCTGATTTTCCAAATTAAGTTGCACAAATTTTCATTGCTTATTTATGGTATTGAGCTTTCAAACACTGGAATAAGGCTCTTGTATATACTGTTTTCTACATTTGAAATGAATATTTTTGTAAGTGCTACAAAGATGCAAACAAAAATACAATGCAGTTAATCACAGCTTTTTGAAGAAGTAACATACACAAATCAACACATCTGGAAGAACATTTGCTACTATAAAGTGATGATCTCTAGGCAAGGAATATCTCCAGTGTGGAATATCTGTGGAAAATGAAAATTGGCTAAATGATAAACAAAAAGGTATACTAGGATTATTAGTGGTAGCTACATTGTATGCTGAGTATGAAGTAGACTACGATGTATGCTGCAACCTCACGTGTACAGGTAAGTGTTTGGCATAGCTGCCAGACCCTTGTCTGTATCAATAGTAGGTGCAACTGGAATGTAAGTGGACAGCCCTGTGCTTCTATGAATAGGGACCCGCCGATTATGCTCACAATTTTACCTATTATGCTATGCTACACTGCTCAAAAATTCACCCATTATGCTTAAATTAATGCTCAATATTTACCTATTATGCTCGATTATGCTCAATGTTAATGCCTTAGTTCATATGCTATGCTACTAGTTTAACACTGTATAGAAAGAAAAAAATGAGTGGCTGGAACACAAATAATAAATTTTTGCTGCATGTAAGAGAAAAGATCGATATACTCTAATAGAACAGTCAGTTGGATGATTGTTCTATTAGAGTTACTGACTGCTCTATTAGAGTATATCGATCTTATTTTGCGATTGTCATTTTCCAGCAAGAATTTATACTATCGTACAAATATTTAACCTATCATGCTAGCATTATGCTCAATGCTTTTAGGTACCTATTATGCTCAAAATTATGCCAGCATAATCGGCGGGTCCCTATCTATGAATATAACTGCATAATTAGATTCATGATCACTGACCTCAGTTATGAATATGAGAATTGTCTGATGTATATATAGCCGTAAGTATATATGAGGGTATGGTCATGAATTTACAAAAAAAATAAAATTCACAAACAAGTACACTGTATCTAGCTATAAGCAAAAACCAGGGATTTTAAACTAGATAGTACTACCTCACTATAATTATGTGACTGGATTTTGGAAAAACGATCTAAATTGCACATTAGAAGTTTCGAGATAAATGGTTTTAAAAAAATTCAAGCCAGCATAACTCTCCAAGGATAGCAAGCACACGTATGAAATTTACACTAAAGATGGATCAATCTGTTACCTTTCAGAACACTTCCAGTACTTGTAGCTTCTTGTAGAGTTTCTTGCCAAATAAGATAGAAAATCTGAGCTGTTGGACAAGCGAAGTACTATCAAAGGGGAAAATGAAGACAAATCATGATTGGAGTCCAGAGATGAGATTACAGGGCTGTGCTGGCTCCTTAGTGGTTAATATGTAGCAAAATCCACAGAAAAAATGTCTGGCCAACATTGTCAGGCTGTCCACCAGTAAACTACTGATTCTTGCCAAGCCAGGTCCTTCACAAGGCCTAAAACCGCCATTTGAGCTCTATACACCCCCCAGAAAAGACGTCTGTTGAAACCAGCCTCGAGTAGTTTGAGTGGTACTGAGTGTCAAAACTACTAGTATGATAGTGTAGCTATCCACTGGTGGTGTTAGTTTGATTTTTGCCTGATGTGCGATTTGGATCGGTTTTGTAAAATCTGGTCACATATGATGGTATTAGTGTATTATCTCAATTAAACTTTGAATAAAAATTGTAACAAAGCAGTCACTACAGGAAGCACTGACTATATTCAGAACATCACTTAGATTTGGTGAAACTTATATATGCATATGAACCATGTCAGCATGCGGTTTCTGCATTAAGTTTCTGTTAACAATACAAACTACATACATTGTGTTGTATATAACACACAAACAGGTCCGCCCACGGGAAGGGGGGAGGGGCAGCCTGAAAGGGGCCCCAGGAGGCCTCATGAAGGGCCCCTCGAATACCTATTCAAAAGATTGATATACTCTAATGGAGCAGTCAGATCTAGATACTCTAATAGAGCAGTCACATGTAATGACCTTTTTTTTTTTTTGTCTTCAACATACAGCTTGGATGAATATGTGATTCAGAATGGAAACTTCCTTGACCCTGGGATCCCACTTTAACTCTTTGCCCTGGGCCCCTTAAATTCTCTGGGCATCCCTGCACACAAAACAACTGTTTTAATATCCAAGCGAGCAATATCAATATTTCCTTACCAAGAGATTTGGGATGGGATGATATCAGTTTGATTTCCACAAATCCCATATAGCTCTGAACAACAGGATACAAGTACTTAATTGCCACTAACCTTTGTCATTATAATTGTGAATATATTTAAGGTGTATAATATAATTTTATATTAACCCTTAAACCTGCATAATCCAGAAAACTGGATTTGATAAAAAATGAATTGAAAATGCACAATACTCTTGCCAATTTACATAGGTGGTTACAAGAAGGCATATCTCATGAAGCATTTGTCCGATCACCTAGAAATACAGATTTTTATAATTGGCAAAGAGTGCATTCATGTATGTATTGGAAAGACATGTTGATGTACACAATGCCACATAAATTTTAATATTAGTTTATCTGTGTGCATGGGTGCTATTACCAGGTGGACCTTGTATCAGATGGAATCTGTTCTGCAATGCAATCTCCATCTTGTGCTTTTTCAAGGTGAAGGGGAAAGCTCTGGGTTGGATGAACATGACAGAGTATGAGATGATTTAAACCAAAACTTAATGGTGTCATTTGTTGTTTTTAGGCAGCTTCAATGGTTTCTGTGCTATGGACTTTATTGTTACAAGGAAAGCATGCAATCCAGTTTACTGGATTATGCATTTTCAGTGCTTTTTATTATTTTTTTTTATTAAGGCTTTACAGCACAAGTGCTGAAGGTCTGTAGGACACTTGGTCCTACAGCCTATCCAGAGTTGTTACATAAAGTGTGTTTGAAAAGGTGGAGAAAGGAGAAAAGAATCCATGACTGGACCTGGGCAGCCTCGAACCTGCAGCCATCCGATTAACGCTCGAACGCTTACAGGAGTGCTTGTGTTTTATAAAACAGCTGTGGGTTTAAGGGTTAATATAGCTGAGACCTGACCAACCTCTCCTCGTTTTTCACTATCTGCATTCCCAATAGAGGTAATAAGCAGATGTCCATTTTATGTGTGAATAGCATAGGATTGCTATTGGTACTTCTGTTTCTATCAGATAGAGTAGAATAAATACATAGCATGCTTTACCATAACATGTACAATACACCAACATGCATTTTCGTAATGAAGACATATACACACAATAGTGTGTCTTGCAGCCAATTAAGCTGGAGTGCCACACTGTGAATATACTAACTAGAGCTGTACTGATTCCCACTTTTTAGGGAAAATCAATATCTGATATATTTTTACCCTGTTTTACCGATAGTTAACCAATACCCGACTGTAGGTCTCTACAATTATACTTGTGCACACTCCATTAAAAGTAGAGCTAGTAAAGCCAATTCTGTGAAATTGTACACTTATCTCAATCAAAGTTTCTAGTCGGACAAGTGGGCTAGGGCCTGAACCATCACTGTTTATCTTTGTGGTTACCACAAAACAAAAAAAAATTACCTAAGTACATACCAGAGCCTTTGACACCAGCCCTCCAGTGGTACTGCAGCTGCTGAAGCTGAAAAGACTAATAATCTGCTGGTCACAGCCCATTACAACCGATTTCCGATTATGGTAAAAACAGCTAATTATCGGCTTCTACCGATTACCGATCCAATTATCGGTACAACTCTAATACTGTACTAATAGGAGGAAAGAAATGTGTGTTTCATTCATGCATAGCTCCATGGTCCTTCTCTAAAGCACACAAATTTTGCATTATAGTTTTTTTACGTCATGTTCAGCACTTCACAAGCCAAATGAAATTTAAGCAATATCAATTCATATAAAATACAAGCCCTCAAAGTTAGGCTTAATTTCTTCAGTTTTATTTCTGTCCATATTGTGGGGGCCTGAATTACATATTTCTTGTTTTCATACTTTACAAAAAAATATTATTTTAAAATTGAATGTTGTGAAAGTTAATGATTTATTGAGTAGTTGTACCAATAATTGGTAGAGGCCAATAAATAGCTGCTTTTACCCACAATCGGAAATCAGTTGTCATGGACCATCAGACCATGGCTAGCAGAATGTTGTCCTATTCAGCTATAACAGCTACAGTACCTGTCTCCTCTTTTCCTTTTATTTTTTTGTGTGTATTTCAATATAATCAATAACTTCAATTTTATGTGCATGCAGACATGTACAGTATTAAGATTTTCAATGTTACTTCTTATCTTTAGAACAGAAATACTCTCTGTGTAGAGTAAAGTTTATGAAGTGACAATAGACTCGGACATACATAACATGCTATTGCAGTTTACATGCAAGTACACCAGAATACATTTTCCAACAGCTGTAGCATTAACTAATGTGAAAGCAATAACACATTACTGTATGTACAGCAATATACTGCACACTTTTACATACTAAATCTTACCATACATGTAGATTAAGCAAAATACGTAAATTCTTAATCACTGATAGAATTGATCCAAATTCCTATACAAAGCGGCAAATGTGAAAAACAAAAATAACTACATTCAGTATATACCTAGTTTGTACTTTCAAACTGGTATTTGTTAATCTTCATTCACTCCAGCATTTTCAAAAAAACTTTGTTCAGCAAACCTCTTCTGATTCAAGCACATTGTAGCTTTGAGGTGTGTAATTGATGGTAGCTTTGTAGCATTTATTGTAGCTTATGTATCTACTTCAGATAACTGCTGTAGTATGTACAGTATCTTCCACTTCCATGAAACATGATGAACGCTGAGCTATACTAATACTTTTTTATCATCATTGTTCATGTATATCTTAAGAGTCTTTGAGTCCGCATGACTTGCAATTACGTATCAGTGAAGTCTTGATATTGATTATATTATACATGCACTGCAGTTGGAGGCTATTATACTTGTTAATAAGTACATACGTACTTCCAGAACAACATAATTATAACATTCGCTATCACAATTACAAAACGTTAACTTTCATTGACTCTTTAGGAATGCGAAACAAATTACAGGAATTGCATAAGCACTTTTCAATAAACATTCCTAAATAAGAGCATGCCGTATTTGTGCACTAGTGCATCTTTAAGGTAAGTACAGATGCAAGTACTGTATACAATTACACACAAATTGTACTCACTATATACTTACACACATACTTTTACATTATCATACAGTACACACCCTTGCTACCCACACAGTGGCAATTTACCTGTCACAGAAATTGTGTGAACAAAAGACCCCAAGTAGTTTAAGACCATAACACATGTGTACTCTCCTTCTTCATTGCTTGACATATTAACAATACTAAGAAATGCTGTGGTAACTCTGTATTCATCTGTAGAAACCTGTAAATAGTAATAGTGAAACATATTGAGTCACACTCTTTATGTTGTGATACAACTCGCTCAATAACTCTGTTACAAACTTACCCAAGTAAATATTCTTGACATGTTGGTAAATACAATTCCATTTAAAGAAATAGACCACGCAACTATGGTAGCATTGGTTGCTGAGCAAGTGATAGTTTCATTGGAGCCAACTGTAATTAATGTATCTTTTGGAATAGTGAAAGATCCTTCTGTGGGTGTAGAAATGTAACATAAAGCAGAATCAGCATGCATCAACAATTTCTTTTAGAAATCCAGAACAAAACAGCCCACATGCAAAACAAGTTTTAGTTTTCAAAATCAGCAGTGATGAAGTAATGACTGGAATTCCAATAATATTGATTCGTAAATGATTTTGTACCGCATGCTTTGAAAATCTAGGCACTCATGCAGCTAATATAAAGTAAGAAGTTTATCATTTTGCACTACAATTAGCAATTCAGAAAAATAATTAATACCATATAACAGGTTATTTTTGAAGCAGAAAATTTTGCAAGAAGTACAGTCTGAATTTCAAAGGAGTTTAATATCAAAGAGTGCATAAGTCCAGGTGAATTTCAAATAAACAGAAATCGTGTCACAAATTATAAAGATATGTGAATGTTTGCCAAAAACTGACTTACTGCATGATGGAGTAATCCCCATCCCTGTGCACTGAAGAGAAGACTGAGGGAGTCTCAAGCGGAGTAGAGTAAATTCACTGGCTCGATTGTGCTCAATCGTAGCTATACATTGTACTATAGATTCTAGAGCAGATGGCATCAATTCCCTTGATCACCTGTTTTCTGGTTGTTGGCATAGTAATGATACAGTATAGCCATTATCATTAGTATCACTGAGTTAAATCTTGAGGATTACCAAGAGGGAAAACTGAGTTGGTCAGGCCATTGTACGTATATGTTAACATTGCTAATATATATATATACATGGTGCTTACAATAAGAGAGGAGTTGCTGCACAGTGTGCAAACACACTCAGCGAAGTGCAAAGCATGAGCATTCTAGGAGGATCTGGGGGCATGCCTCTACAGTAAAAGAGTTCATAATATAAAAAGAAAGGAGAGTGTCCTACTTTAATATGGCCTGTACAAATGCGTATCATGAAGTGATTCAGTAAAACTTTGATTTCTATAGGATATTGTGTCAGCATATAAAGTGTAAAAACTGTTGACAATGCCATCAGTGGACTGCTTATTGAAACTACAACAGTCATTGAAACTTAATGTAGAGCAGAGATAACACATTGAATGTGACTATAGGTATTGCATCATAACTTCATGATACGCTTTTGTACAGCCATACTGACTTTTATATTCGACAAAAAAAAATTAAAAATTAGACACTAATGTGAAACTTTAGTGATATTTCACTGCTAGCTAGCCAGGGGGGTTCCAGGGGTTTCAGGAAACCCTTTGGATTTTACACACTACTTGAAACATTAAGAAACTGAAACTTCAGGTTTCCAGAATCTGGAATCTATCATGGAACAGGACACATTGTAAACTTTTATATCTAGTTAAATAATAATTTCTCACATGATAGCAACACTTGTAGCATTGTTCTAAATTATGATTTTGGTGAGAAAATAAAGATACTCTAATAAAGCAGTCAGGTAATATAAACTATTCTAATATAACAGTTACGTACCTGTAGTGGAAACCCCTTTTCAAAAATCCTGCCTGCTAGCTAGCTATATAAATATATGTGTGTACAGTTAGTTATAGCAGTTAGAATTCACTGAAGGGGTCTGGGCGTGAAACTCCCAGAAGCTGCAGAGTTTTTGCAATTTAAAGCTTTGAAAATGCTAAGTAAAACTAACAAGTAAAACTAACTAGCAACTTGCAACTTTTCTCCCTATTTTCACAAGGAACCTATGCAGCATGACAACCTTATAGAATAGCCAATAATTAATTTGCTATATACGACTAGGAAGCTAACTGTATACAATGAATTCACACAGCTACAATAAAAAGGCTACACAGCTACAAAAATGCAGTGTACTAATATAATGGTTTGTTACAATGAAGTGAATGGATCATTATGTAAATATACTGGACAGTCATGAGACCAATCACTATTCGAAAATGGCACGATTTGGAGTGAGACTGAGATTTTGCTCAGTATCTCGACAGGATGAGTGGGTAGGTGAAGAGGAGTGATTTCTACTCAAAATATCCAGATGGCTGCCATGTAATGTATGTGTGAGCAACTTCCTGCCACAGAATGAGGCATCTAGTTTGTCACTGCAGCCCTTTACCCAGTAAAAGAAGCCAAGAGTGACAAGCCAAGAAATGCTAATGATTATTTTATGAAAATTGAATTGTGATATAAGTGTGTTGGTTTATAATCAAAGAAATCACCTGATGTACACATGATAAATGCTAACTCAGCCCAACTGTCAGCACACGTGATACATAGAACCCGCAATCACTTCTGTACAAAATGATATGAATGCTATGCTGTAATTGGAAGTGTAGTTTTGTGCCTTAGTTATGCTGAGAGCCATAGGTAACTACTCGTGCTGTAATGTAAGGTAATTGGAAGTACTGTATGTGTAGTTATGTGCTTTAGTTAGGCTGAGAAACTATAGGTAACTACTCGTGCCATGTATTTTCAATAACATTTGTAAAATGAATGTGTGGACATGATCGTCCAGAGATTGCATGAGAGTAATATAGTTCGAGCTGGTTAGCTAGTTGGTCCAGCTCCAGATTATTGGTCCAACTCAAGCCTGCCGAACCGGACCGCCTCCTCCAGCACAAGTGAATTGCAAAATGCTTCATTGTTGCTTTCACTTGTGGGAATTTATTTTTGAAGAACAACCAGACGTGGGAATTTACTTTCGAAGAGAAGAGCCTCTTCAAAACATCCGAAAATAAAAACCCTTCACTCAGTCAAAAATTACCTGATATAAAGTATGCCATAAATTTAAAAAAAGAAAAGATCTCTCATTTTCCATTGGTGAGATAACATAATACATAGTGCTACTGTAGTATCCCATTAATAAGAAACAGAAAACATTGCGATACTACAGTAAATTTGGCTTCTATATACTGATAATAATGCTATACCATCATGTGTCTGATTAGTATAGGTAATCACACACATTTGAGTGCAATTTTGGCTGTTACGAGTACAATTATTCCATAATTGCACGAAAATGCGTGTGATTGCCTACTAATCACATAGTGACCACCCTTCGTGGTTTGTAGTACACATCTATCCAGTTCTATGTGGCCATTAACTTCTACCAAGTGATTGCATCATTCTTCTTTGTATTACATCATTTGTTGTTGCACTTAAAAGGCTTCATGTGTCAGCAATTCTGATTGGCTACTCAAAATGCCTACATATGTTGCACTTAAAAGGCTTCTATTGTCAGCTTCTTTGATTGGCTATTCATTATATCACTTTCTTGTTGCACTTAAAAGGCTTCTGTTATTCCGCTATTTTATTGGCTACTTTACAGTGCAATTACAGAAACAAGGCCATGCGATTTGGGATTAATTGCACTCCTACTATTGAGACTAATGTATGGCAAATTAAATCACTATGTGATTAATAATCAAAAAAAAAACAATATAGCAGCTAAACGTTAGCTGTAAACAGAACAGCTGCAGTGACTGGATCAGTGAAGAGGCCTTATACCATTTCCAATTAATTATACCACAATCGCTCAGTGTAACAATATTTGAAGATGATTGGCTAAAAATGTATGGAGGTACTGCATGACAAGTCAAACTTGGAAATCTGGAAAACCTATAAGCAGGGGCGGATTTAGGGAGGGTGCTAAGGGGGCTGTAGCCCCCCTTTCCTTTCTAAGTTAGTACCTATTCAATCAGTAAACCCCTAACTCTTCTCTGTGTAACAAAAGTACACTTATTTCAGGAACTATGCATCAATACCAACACAAATAATGTCTATGTAACTAACCTATTGTTCAACTCTGTCCAAGAGAGTATAGTTTCCTCTTCCTCAACAGTTCTTCAAAAAAACCAGGTTTTGATTGTGGGTTGCATTTCCACTTACAGAGGTTTTAATTGTGGGTTTTGAATTAGCAATATTTCCACCATGGCTATAAGAGGTGATTAGTGTGGTTTTTATATTTATATAAAAAGTGTTAGTTGATTTAATTGGTTAGAGTTATCAGCTTCAGTATATGTAGCTAGCTACCAACTCAGCCATTTAGCAAACTGTAGTTAGTCTTTTGATGATTTTACAGTCTCATAAGACAGCTGATATGACCCCATGCTGTGGGTTATGGTGCTGGCATTTGTAGCTAGCTATACATCAGTCTTCATAATCTGGAAGATCTAGAAATAAGTTGACTAGCTATCACAACAGCAAATTCAGAAAGTCCATAAATACAAATATAGTTGCACTTTGCTACTTTGTTAGCCTTAACGCCAATAAAGTGTACTGAAAAGCACAATGCAGTGAAGTGTACTAGTAACTATTTCTTAGCCACTAGGCTATAGTGACGTTCAACACTTGTCCACTACTACTTAGCTATACATGTTTCTACTTTACAGACTTAGCTGATTAGAGCATGGCTAAGAGGAGCTGATGCATTATGGTACATAGCTAGCTATTTATCTAAATGCTAGGTAGCTACAAATGAAAAGACTATATCATGTATGCATGATAGCTACTCAATGCATATTGCAACCAGCCATGACAGATTTATGGAAAAGTAAAATTTAATGATATAAACTGAAATTCTGATCTTTTCCACTGAACAACAGCTAAAAAACACTCAGATTCACTTTTAGAGGGTCTAATTTTCAAACGTTTCCTGGGGAGGGGAGCATGCCCTCAGATCCCCTAGGTTGACATGTGAGAAAACTAGTGTGATTTGCACAATAATGTAGTCATTATTCCAAATAGCTAATTTGACGATGGATACTACATGAATCTTAATACCACTAGGACCTTGTGAGAAAGCTTGGTATCTTTTAATTTCTGGCTAGTTACTTATCCCTGTCCAGCTTAGCCCCCCTTTCAAAAAATCTTATATCCGCCCCTGATAAGAACCTTTTTTGCATATCCAGATACAATTTCCTATAATGTGTCATACAGTACAATAGACTGCATAGTGGGAATCATTCAAACAATAAAATAATTATGGTGCTCCAAAATGCTGCCATCATAAATCATCATAGAAATATCAAAAAAGGTTGTTACAAATGTGTTTTAGCATATCTAACATCAATCTAGTGTTTGAAAAAATAACCAACCCCTAAAAGAAGCACCAAGAAAAATTCTTTGAAAAGCTACCAAAACATTATTTTGGTCTGCCTGCCAGCCAGCCAGTCTGTCTGCCTGCCAGCTCACCAGTCTGCCTGCCAGCTCACCAGTCTACCTGCCAGCTCACCAGTCTGCCTGCCAGCTCACCAGTCTGCCTGCCAGCTCACCAGTCTGCCTGCCAGCTCACCAGTCTGCCTGCCAGCTCACCAGTCTGCCTGCCAGCTCACCAGTCTGCCTGCCAGCTCACCAGTCTGCCTGCCAGCTCACCAGTCTGCCTGCCAGACCACAGTAAAAGGCTAGAGACTATAAATGTCATGCATAGAATAACAAGAATTAACTCAATCAACTTGAGAATTTAGCATATTTAAATCAAGACACATATATAATGTCAGGAAAAAAACATAATGATGTACTGTATGTAGCTTAATGATGCCTTATCCAATCGGAATTCATTTTCTTGTAGAGTTTCACACCAGGTAGGGAGCTCAGTCCACATACCAAATTTGAAGGAAATCTCCCTGGCCGTTTCTAAGAGATCTTCATGTTGTACACTCTGCAAAAATCTGCCATAAAACACAAACACATAATCTAATCAAGCTGAAAAGTTGGGGCACTTAAATGGCCATCTCAGAACCAATTTTGATTGGAATTCGATCAACATTAATAGAGTTATTCATGTAAAGTAAGAGTCAACATTCCATTGTATCATGCTTACTGGATTACCCCTTCAAGGGATGAGTTAAATATTTGTTTGTAGAACAATCGTAGGTGTATCTTTTGGTGGTTAGAAACAAAAATGCAAAAACCAACAGTGTGTAACAAACACATGATCAAATTTTGTTAATAAAAATGTTTGGTGCACCTAGTTACTATGCCTACCAGGCAAACCACTACAGGGAATGAGATGAAAATTAGTACATACATAGGTGGATAAATTATAGCAGAAGGACCTTCAGTGGTTTAGAAGAAATCATGCTAAAGAAAACTGCAAGAACCATTACATGTTGATGTCGGTACTCTAATAATGCAGTCACCCTATTGAAACATTCAGCTAATGAGTATACACCCTATAGAAAGTTTAGCTATACAAAAAAGTCATTCTGCAGACAGTGCAACAATCAAGTCACCATGAAAAGTGTTCAACTACAAACAAGTCAACCTGCAGAGATGTTACACGCCATCATATGGAGAGTTCAGCTACATAACAAGTCACCCTGTAGAGAGTTCAGCTACATACATAACAGCCTATAGAGAGTTCAACTGCAAACCTTCACCTTGTAGAGTGTTCAGCTATGTTAAAATTCTCTCCCTCAAAATGTTTAGGTTATACAGTACTTTTTACAGTAGCATAAGTGTAAATTTTGTGGAGTCTAAAAATTCTGCTTTTACATGGAAAGCATTAAAACGAACATGATATGGCTTTATTACATGAAGATGAAAAACAGCCTCATTGAAGAAAAAAGGTGCAGTTACTATTGTTGCATAAAATAGTGGCCATACATGGCCTCCAGCGCTGCTGGCTGGCAATGAAAATTCAGATTTCAGTGATTTTCATAAAATTTTACATCCAGTTACCTATTTTGTTTTCTTATCTGTATTTGATGTTAGGTGGAGTAATATTATTCTGTAAAGGTGATTAGTCATCATGAAAGATGTGTCTAGGATGAGTAGTATTTTAGACACTTTAGGGGTGATCCCTACTCAAGGGCGTAGGCAGGGGGTTCAGACGAACTCCCCTTTCAGAGGCAAAAATTTTTCAAATTAAAAATCACACCAAATCTTACAGCCCTGGAGCTCTCCAGTAGTGGTGTGCGATATAGGATATTTTCCTATCACGATTATTGCATACAATATATCACAATACGATATATATCACGATATACAACTCATCACTCATGGTCAACTAGTGTATTTGCACTGATGACACTTGTAGCAGTGATGTACTAGAAGTACAATACAACATGGTACATGACTAACATACAACATTACAAGCTCTTTTATAAAAAGTACAATGTACAATGACATCTTGGGTACTAATTACAGCTAAAATCTATACTTTGGCTTATATCACGATATAAAGATTCTATATCATATCAAGACATAAAACAATTTATCATGATATTTCAATATATATCACATATCACACATCACTACTCTCCAGTGGCTACTTGCCTACTGGCGCTCCTCTGTTCTACTCTTGAGGGTCACATCACATTAAAGCTGAACCATTGCAAATCATATCTATTGCATCATGTGATCAATTGTGCACGTGATGCATGGTTGAAATGGCATGAGTGAAATGGTGAAGGACTGTTCAGTGGTTGGTTGAGGCAAGTTACAAGGGAGGAGCTGCTAAACTTGAGTGGTCATGTTATTCATGTGTCAGGATAGCACAAACTGTGAATTGCTGATGTATATTTACCTGATGAATGGTTTGTTTATTTGTTACATGTTGTGGGCATGTGGTGCCTCGAACATATTGGAGTACAAGCCAAGTCAGAAGTTGTTGACCATCAACAGGAGGACCGGCCGAGAATAATGTGTACCTGGAAAGAAGTATTACCAACTAAGGGACTCAAGTGTGGAGGGCTTCCGTGTGATAGGAAATTGAAGTTGGCTGTCAGTGTGCTGTCTGAAAGTGAAGATTGGTTAGTTTTACAATAGGTTTATAGTTTCTATAAGCTGCATAAACAGCAGTGTGTAGGTTTTAGCTAGTTAGATGCACAAACAGCACCTTTTAATGTCACTGCCCAAGGGTACATTTTGTGTATGCATCATTTTTGTTCAAACATGCATGGTCTCAGGGAAGCACCCAGGCCTTCCCCTTAAGACATTCCACATTAAATCCAAAGCCCATTCAAAAAATCCTGGCTACACCCCTGCTACTGAAACAGTACTACCATACCATCTGATAGTATGCTACAAATTATTTTTGATAATTAAGTTTCATTTTAGAGCATGGCCCTAAAGATAATTATTAGATTACAGAAGCTCTAAATATGATTTTACAATGTGTTGTTGCAAATAAATTTAGTGACTGCATACTTAAAGTGACTGTTCTATTAGAGAAGCTGACTGCTCTATTAAAATATCTCAAACTTCTGTTACTATTTACTATGTGATTCCAAAGTGTCTTTTCAACATTCAATTTTAATACATAATTATTGTTAAAGAATCTAGACAAATCTTTTATTAAGGTTGCTTTTCATAGATATGTGTACACATAATATAGCAAAAGAAAGGCAGTAGTGCACAAAGATTTCAATGATCATATACTTAAGTAATGGAGTTTCAAACTGAATTGTTAGGAAGCTACCACTGAGTTTAACTGTTTTGTAAACTGCTTGGAAATGGATTCTTTGTTTGTTTCAGGAAATTGAGTAAGCAGTTCATTGGTTGTTCTTGCTGGGAGGGACAGATGTGTAAATGCAAAAGAGAAATGACTGTATAATGTACTGAAAAACATAACTTTTGCATAACTGTTTAAGTTGACTCTTGAAAATTGCTATTTTGTTTAGAATGTAATTATAAACTGACCAACTTATTTATGTATAGTGCTGCCACAACATAGAAAAGTTTATATCATATCAAGACACACGGTAGTGTGTCGTGCGGCCCAAGAAGCCGGCGCGTAACACCCGTGAGTATATTGACAGGAAGAAAGAAAACGCAATTTTCGCACCTCCGTAGCTCTGTGCTTCCTTGATGAAACAAGACGATTTTTGCTGTGGACATTCCCTCCAACTGCAGCACTCCACATTCCAAATTTGAGCGAAATCGCTTTGCGCGTTCCCGAGATATGCGACTTCAAAAATTGGCTCAGTTTCTTCGTTTTTTTTTCTTCTTATTTTTCTTTTTCTTGTCGCACACTTACAAAAACTGCTATAAAACTCGAACGCCATATCCGATTGCCTTGAAATTTGGCACACAGAAGGGGGATATAAAGGCGCATCTCTGTACCAACTGTGGCTGGAATACGATAAACAGGCAAAGAGTTATGAGCGATTATTCACGAAAAATAACACCAATATGTTGTCACGCCTACAGGGTAAACCGCGTATGGGAAGAAGCTGAAAATCGGTGGGTGAATAGGTTAACTATTGAACCTCAAACCTTTTGTGGTTTGAAAGAAATCGAGCTAAAAAACAGGAAGATACAACGAAAAAACCAACAGTGTGTAACAATTACGCAATCGAGATTAGCTAATAAAAAAACGACTACTTGTCACGCCTACCAGATAAACCGCTTGGGGTAATGTTTTGAAAATCGTTGTACAGATGGAGTAATCATCTTAGAAAGGCTCATCAATGGTGTAGAAGAATCAGACTTAAAGCCACGGAGTTATAACACGAAATCCAACTTGGTGCAGCAAGTGCGAGATCGAGATACTCTAATAGAGCAGTCATCCTAATAGAGCAGTCACCCTGAAGAGAATTCAAGAGACCAGCTAGAAACAAGAAACCTGTATAGAGATCAGCTACACACAAGTCACCCTGTAGAGAGATCAGCTAGAAGAAGTTACCTTGTAGGGAGTTCATGCAACTATGGAAAGGGATAGTTCAGCCTAGAAAAAATCACCTTGTAGAATTCAGCTACAAAGAAACCACCATGTAGAGAGTTCAGCTACAAACAAATCGCTCTGTGGAGAGATCAATAGAAGAAGTTACCTTGCAGAGAGTTCAGCTACAAAGAAACCATCATGTAGAGAGTTCAGCTACAAACAAATCTCCCTGTAGAGAGATTAGCTAGAAGAAGTTACCTTGTAGAGAGTTCAGCTACAAAGAAACCATCATGTAGAGAGTTCAGCTACAAACAAATCTCCCTGTAGAGAGATCAGCTAGAAGAAGTTACCTTGTAGAGAGTTCAGCTTCAAACAAATCACCCTGTAGAAAGATCAGCTAGAAGAGGTCACCTTGTAGAGAGTTCAGTTACAAAGAAACCACCATGTAGAGAGCTCAGCTACAAATTAGTGACTTTGTAGAGACATCAGCTAGAAGAAGTTACCTTGTAGAGAGTTCAGCTACAAAGAAACCATTCTTTAAAGAGCTCAGCTGCAAACAAATCACCTGTACAGAATTCAGCTACAAATAAATCACCCTGTAGAAAGATGAACTAGAAAAAGTTACCTTTTAGAGAGTTCAGCTACAAAGAAATCATTCTGTAAAGAGCTCAGCTGCAAACAAATCACCTGTACAGAATTCAGCTACAAACAAATCACCTGTAGAGAGTTCAGCTATAAACAAATCTCCCTGTAGAGAGATCAGCTAGAAGAAGTTACCTTGTAGAGAGTGAAGCTACAAACAAATCACCCCATTGAAAGATCAGCTAGAAGAAGTCACCTTGTAGAAAGTTCAGTTACAAAGAAACCACCATGTAGAGAGTTCAGCTACAAACTAGCCACCTTGTAGAGACATCAGCTAGAAAAGTTACCTTGTAGAGAGTTCAACTACAAAGAAACCATTCTGTAAAGAGCTCAGCTGCAAACAAATCACCTGTACAGAATTCAGCTACAAACAAATCACCCTGTAGAGAGATCAGCTAAAAGAAATTACCTTGTAGATAGTTTAGCTACAAACAAATCACCCTCTAGAAAGATCAGTTAGAAGAAGTTACTTTGTAGAGAGTTCAGCTACAAAGAAACCATTTTGTAAAGAGCTCAGCTGCAAACAAATCACCTGTACAGAATTCAGCTATGAACAAATCACCCTGTAGAGAGATCAGCTAGAAGAAGTTACCTTGTAGAGAGTTCAGCTACAAACAAATCTCCCTGTAAAGAGATCAGCTACCTTGTAGAGAGTTCAGCTACAAAGAAACCATCATGTAGAGAGTTCAGCTGCAAAGAAATCACCACTACCCAAATTTCAAGGCAATAGCTCTTTCCAATCTGAAGTTATCAATTGTCAAAGTTGGCAAATTGGATGTGTGGAAGGCCCCTTTTCGCAAATCCGGTCACATATGTATTATATATATAATTGTACATTTAATGATAAAATATTTAAAGTATGTACATCTACTTCATCTTTTCTTCTTCCTGTAGTAAAGAAAAAAAACATAGGTTTAAAAAGTCCCAAAGCTGGCTATAGGCTGGCTTTGGGGTATACAAATACAAAAAGAAGTGAAATCTAATCCAAAACAGCCAAGCTGTAAAAAAAGTGTGCGGCCCTTAGAAAGGCTATGGTGAAAAAAGATGTGAAATCCAAGGTGGCGGCCAAGAAATGGCTGTGATGGTAGGTCAATGGTAAAAATTTTAATAACGACAATTCAGGTGAATTTTTGTGCCGCTTCACAAAATTTACCTGAATTATCATTATTAAAATTTTTTACCATTAACCTACCATCACAGCCATTTCTTGGCCGCCACCTTGGATTTCACATCTTTTTTCACCATAGCCTTTCTGAGGGCCGCACACTTTTTTTACAGCTTGGCTGTTTTGGATTAGATATATATAACATGGGCATGAGTGATTTGCCTGAAATATACGCACGAGCACGAGGGTGCAGCCTGAGTGCAAATGCATATATTTCAGGCAAATCACAAGTGCCCATGTTACAACCAATATATTCCACTTGGGTGACTCACCTGCAAGTGTACATGGAAACTGCAGGAATGCTTTGTGAGTGTATTTATATGGGACCATGTGAATTTCGATTGTGGATAACATCGTAAGAGCAACGACAAGGCACTGCTGAGAGGCCGGATGTAAGTGTATCGTCACGAGCATACAGATCGCTTCGATTGTGGATGCGCAATTAAACACAGGAAGCCCAAATACGAGCTGAACAGTTCATAATGAAGCTTAAGTGCACTATAAAGTATAGTAAGTGACCGATTATTGACCGGTACCTATTATCGACCCAAGTATTTTCCGTGTTTCTTTCGGTTACTCCCCGTGTTATTCTACTACCTCATGCTAATGGTCTTACCAATTCTCACGCATTTTCAGTCGCCTGTAAGCTGTTAATTGCTGAATTATGTATAGTGATATATGTTTAGCTTGTAACCATTGCTTATAATCATTTTTTTACTAGGTTGTTCGATATGCCACGACGCCAAGGACAGAGGAAAGTATTGAAGAAAAGGAAGCGTTCAAAATCAGCACCGGCGGTATTACACACACCAACTAAGAAAAGAAGGAAGCAGTGGACAAATGAGCAAATGAAAAATGCCATGGAAGCTGTAGAAACCACCACATGTGGAGTTAATGAAGCTGCTAGAGTCTATGGTGTTCCAGCTACAACATTAAAAGAGAGGGTTAGTGGCAGAGTAAAACATGGGACAAAATCTGGTGCATCAAAATACCTAAATGATGATGAAGAGAAAGAACTTGCAGATTTTTTAAAGGAATCTTCTGAGGTGGGCTTTGGGAAGACAAGAAGAGACATTCTAAATATTGCAGAATCATATGCAAAGCAATAGGGTGTGTTAAGAAAAGAGAGTGGGATAACTCAAGGTTGGTGGAGGTCATTCAGGGATAGGCAGGGTGATTTGTCATTAAGAAGAGGAGATAATACTGCACATGTTCGCATGGATGCGGTAAACGAAGAGACAATTAGTGATTACTTCGCTTTACTTCAGACTGTGATGCAGAAACATGGAATAACGAACTCCCCAGAGCAGATATATAATGTGGATGAAAGTGGAGTCCCTTTGGATCCTAAGGCACCTAACATTGTGACAAAAACTGGAGCTAAAAAGGTTCGATATTGTTCAACAGGCAGAAAAGGACGAATAACTATTGTTGCTTGTGGGAGTGCTACTGGACAAGTCATCCCACCTACTGTAATTTTTGAAGTAAAAGGCGTTAACCACGCATGGACCAGTGGTGGTTTGCCTGGTATGACTTATGGTTACAGTGATTCTGGGTGGATCACCACTAACTTGTTTGAATCTTGGTTGAGTGGACACTTCCTGAAGCATGCAGTGTGTGAACGTCCACTTCTGTTGCTCCTAGATGGGCACAGTACCCATTATCAGCCTGAGGTTGTTCAGAATGCTAAAAAAATGAAGTGTTGCTTCTATGTTTGCCTCCACACACCACTCATGAGGCTCAGCCTCTAGACTGTGCAGTTTTTTCCTCACTTAAAGCACAGTGGAGAACTGTGTGTCACAATCTTTTTCAGACCAATCCTGGAAAAGTAATTACAAAATTCAACTTTGTCAGTGTTTTTGTTCAAGCCTGGTCAAAAGCTGTTATTCCAACAAATATCATATCAGGCTTTCGAACCTGTGGTGTTTATCCACTTAATGTTTCTGCTATTCGTGTTGTACAAGTCAGACCTGAAAGAAACTCTGATAATGATTCTAATGCTGAACATCCTTGCCAAGGTGATATGAATGTTGGAGATAATAGTGGTGCTTCCACAGATGAAAGAAGGGATGGATTTACTTTGGAGCAAGAGATGTTATTCAAGAGACGATATGAAGAAGGACATGACTTGTACATAGATGCCAACTACATCAGATGGATGAGACTCCATCATCCAGAGGTGGACATTTCCATCCCTACAGAACAGTACAGTGGATCATTACTTGATTCTTTTCCGGAAATTACTCCAATCAGTCCTATTCCAATCGAATACCCTGAAGATGAAGTAACTGATGAACTGGTCTCTATGGATATGCAGTTATCAGCAATACCTGGAGCAATATCTTCTGAGTTGCAATTGCCAGTCACTTCTGAGCAACTGCCTACAAATTCTGAGCAGCAGTTACTTTCACCTGGATCAGCTGCTACCTCACTACCACCTGTAGACAATCAGAGTACAATAAACATTATCACATCATCCCCCAAGAATTCTACCCCACCCTTAAGAGAGTTTCTCATTTATCCAGTAACAAATCCTATTACCTCTACTACTCCTGCTGCACCTAAAAGATCAGTACCCAAAGCGCGACTACTTACAAGCGATGAAAGCTTGGCCATGCTTGAAGAAAAGGAGAAAGCTAAGAAAGATGCACTTATAGAGAAAGAAAGAAAAAAGGCTGAACGTATTGCAAAGAAACAGCAACAAGAAGAAGAAATGAAGAGAAAAAGAGAAGAGAAAGCTAGAAAAGCAGAGGAGAAAGCTAGAGAAGAGGCAATGAAGCAGCAAGAAAAGGCTAAGGTGTCATCAACAAGAGGAAGTGCTAAGAGAAAGCCTAAGGATCAGACATGTACCAAAAATCTACCTGCTACTGCAGCTACTAGCACTGTTACTAGAACAGCCACATCTGGAGTCAGGAATAGTGATGTAAGTGTGACTAACACTTTGACGGTGATCAGTGGAACTAGTGAATCTCACTGTGAAAAAAGAGGGATATAAGATGGTATTTCCAGTGGCTTATTGAATACAAAAAAGCTTGGTATAACCTGTATTATACTAACAATCCCACATAAGGCTTTAGTTAATGTGTTAAACATACTGAAACCATATATGTGATGGTATAGTGTGGGAATTATATCAGATATAAGCTATTTCAAGTATTGTGGTAATTAAACTGAAACCATACATGCAATAGTATAGTATGCATTATACTAAAGTATAAGATGAGTATAATACAGGATTTATATTAAGGCTTATTTGTATTCAATAAGCCACTGGAAATACCATATTATATCCCACCTTTTTCACAGTGTCTGTTGATTGCACTGGACAGGACGAGGACGATGAAGCTATTGACCCAGATACATGTTGTATGTGCTTTGGAAAGTATGAAGATGATGTATTGGAAGGTGCTGGAGCAGAGTGGATCTACTGTGGATGTGGAAGATGGGTGCATGAAGATTGTGTGGAAGAGACTGTAATGGACAGTGACAGACAACAAAGACTTTGTACCTTTTGTGTGGATAAATATACTGTATAAACGTGTGATGCACATGACTTCTGTTATGTATACCCGATTGCAATGATTTTTTTTGTCATAACACTATATAATCAACTGTATTGCATGGGGTATGTGGGGTAGTGGCAGAGTTTTTGCAAGTATTATAGCTAAGACCTTGGTCGATAATTCATATGCAGCATTTGTATTGACGATCGATAATAAGTATCGGTGGTCGATAAACGGTACTTTACATGCTATCACATTGCCGTTCGTGGAGAAAAAAGTAAACTCGACATTCAAGTCAAAATTTATCACGTGATAGACCAACGTCAGACGGTGTTATTAGTGAAAACTGGATTATGATAGGTCGTTCCAGCACGAAAATACATTGCAAGGTACGTGCTATGGTCGTTAATCGGTTGCTTACGCTACTTACTATACTAGCCATGAATAAACTAAAGCAGTATAATATGTTTATAGCACTATAATGGCCTAGCCAATTAAGTGCCACGCCCAATTACTACGCGTGTGTGACATCATGCCAGGTGTCAAAATAGCAATATAAAGAGAATTCAAGTGCACTAAAGTACTTACTTTTACTAGCCATGAATAAACTAGTAAATACTATTAACAAATGGCCAAATCAATTAAGCACTATGCCCAGTGTCTGGACATCGTGATGTGACTATTGAATACAACATGATCAATATAACTAACCTGTGACCTTCTTCATTCAGTAAAACAACGGACTATCTTCTTCCCCAAGTCCATGATCCATGCTTTGGCTCACTGTACAAATTAAAACCCACTATCAATCCTGTGAAGTGTCGCTATATTAAGCAGAGATCACACAGATTTATTAAAGAAATCGAATGATTTCTGAGAATACTTGGAATGCATTAATGAGAATAGGAGGTAGTATATTATATAGTTATACAACGGCCACAAGTGCTCTGCCTGATATAAACGCACGAGCCTGAGGGCCGTCAGGCCCGAAGGCAAGTGCATTTATACAGGCAGAGCACGAGTGCACGTTGTATAACTGTTATGTACCATTCACCTAATAGGTGGGGAGAGTCTCACAAGACAGCTGTAACACTTATAAAGGCCAGGTTTCTAACATCGATTGTGGGTAACCAAGCCTGACGTTGCGATGACGTTCCCCCTGCAGTACTGCAGCCACCTGAGATATTGAAAGCTAGTACGCTATGGCTTATATCTCTAACCTGCATTCGCTGTTCCACTCTCATCATGTAGTGCTCAGCATGCCAGCGTGCCATATAGACTCAGCACCAGACTAATCGCCATAGTGATTCTCTCGAGCAAAAAAAATCAGCTAAATAGACGGTTTAAGTAAACAAAACCTAACTACTAAACGATACTAGTCTAATTCTTACTATTCACATTGGCTAAACTCGAATCTGGTGGCATGACAAAACTAATTACCACAATCGAACGTAAAGGTTAGCATTATTTAGAATATATTTGTTTTATTCAGTCATTGTCGAAGTGGACTACAGTTTAATCTGGGCTAAGATGGCACCAGACTAGTAAGGTGTATAAGTACGTTTATATATATGTAAACTAGAGTTGTGGCCACCCGCTTTGGGTTTTTCGATCGCCATTGGCTGCTTGTAAACATTATACGTATTGGTGACATTATGGCCCACAATCGACCTTTACATGTCAGGCTATAAAAGAATTCGAGTGATCTGTGTAGTGTCTTTCCACCTATTAGGTGAGGTGTCGTAGTGGTCTTCGCCACCGGCACTTGTGCTATGCTGCACAAAACCGCAGCCAGTGCAATATCTGTATATTGCACTGCGGTCGGTGCATTATAACTTATAATGCACTCGTTGTGGTCTACAAAACCGCAACCAGTGCGTTATAAGTTATAATGCACTCGCTGCGGTCTGCAGCAGTGAAATATACAAATTATGGCACTGGCGGTGCCTTTGAACTGCCCACGCAGAGTGGTACATACAAGTTATATCACTCCTAGGAGGGATATAACTCGTATATATACCACTTTCACACCTCAGATCAAAGGAAAGCCAGTGCACATATATCACATATCACACTGACTCAAAATGTTAATGAGATATATGCACTACCAGTGCGTACATCTCATTGAGGCAGTGCATATATCTCGTTAACTTGAGATATTGCACACCTAACAGGACTGCATACTATATCCAGAAATCATCAAATTTCATGTATGTTATACTGTTATCCTCTTCTCTTATACACAGAATCAAGCAAGCTGTGATGTGGGATTGAATCCTTGCAAACAACATGTGATTGTAGGATTCAGTTTTAATGCATCAACAGTAATTTGTTTTTACTTTTGTAAATGTAGCAATTAAAGTAACATATCAAGACACACGGTAGTGTGTCGTGTGGCCCAAGAAGCCGGCGTGCCACCCGTGAGTATATTAACAGGAAGAAAGAAAATGCAATTATGTAGCTCTGTGATCCCTAATCCGATTGGAACCAAATTTGCTAGAGAGGTGCCGGCCAGCAAGGGGAGTCTACACACAAAATTTGAAGAAACTCGCTCCAGCCATTTCCGAGATACGAGCGAACAAAATTTCGTTTTAATTTCTTCGTTTTTTTCTTCTACTTCTTCATTTCGCACATTTCGCAAAATCCACCATAAAACACGAATGCGTCCTCGGATCGAGCTGAAATGTGGCACACTTAAAGGGCTCATTAAGGCGGATCTCTGTACCAACTTTGGTAGGAATCCGATGAATATTCACGGAGTTATGACCGATTATTGCGTAAAATAAGGTCGAAGGTCTGTCACGCCTACAGGGTAAACTCCTTTGAAGAATCAGTTGAGAATTGCTATGTAGATGGAGTAACCATCGTAGGAGTGCCTTTTTGTGGTTTGAAAGGAATCGGGATAAAGGCCTAGGAGATATGACACAAAACCCGACCTGTATCAAAATTACGCGATCGATTTTTATGAATAAAAATACTATTAATTTTCGTGTCTATCAGGCAATCCGCTTAGACCAATGAGCTGAAAATCAGTGTGTAGCTGTAATAAGCATCATAGAAAGTCCTTGCAGTAGTACAGAAGAATCGGATTACAAACCACTGAGTTATGATTCGAAACGCAACTACGTGTAGCAAATGCGAGATCGAGATACTCTAATAGAACAGTCACCCTAATAAAGCATTCAGCTGCATTTATAATCTAATCAAAAACAGCCAAGCTGTAAAAAAAAGAGTGCGGCCCTTGAAAAGGCTATGGTGAAAAAAGATGTGAAATCCAAGGTGGCGGCCAAGAAATGGCTGTGATGGTAGGTTAATGGTAAAAAGTTTAATAACAACAATTCGGGTGAATTTGGTGCCGCTTGGTCAATTGGCATTAAATTCACCTGAATTGTCGTTATTAAAATTTTTACCATTAACCTACCATCACAGCCATTTCTTGGCCGCCACCTTGGATTTCACATCTTTTTTCACCATAGCCTTTTCAAGGGCCGCACTCCTTTTTTTACAGCTTGGCTGTTTTTGATTAGATACAATTAACACTAGTCTCTTAAAATTGCTATATTAGAAATAGCAAAAATCCCACAATCACAGTTTGTTAGGCAAAATTCAATCCCACAATCACAGCTTACTTGGTTCCCTATATAAGAGAAGGGTGTAGCAACTAAAGATTTTGCCAATTAGGTGAGTCTAGATGCTAAAGTAGAGCATATTAGTTATACCACAGGCACTCATGCTATGCCTGTATATACGCACTCGCACTCGGGCCACAGGCCCTCATGCTTGTGTGTATATATCAGGCAAAACACTCATTCCCGTGGGATAACTATTACATATATATATATATATATATATATAAATCTTACCGATATATATATATACAAAAATTACAAATTCTAAGATTTTCCTTTAACTTGTTTACTTTGTTGTAACATTATTATGACTGGTGGACCTACGCATACTGCATCAAAGGAAAAGATGATGACAGAATTAATGGTTTCATATGAATGCTGTTACGGTGGATTATCTCTTTACTAACACGCGGTTGTAATGTTCTAATTAAATCACACTCTGCCACACCCTCCCGCATGCGTATCTCAATGTACATAACACTCCCCCTCTACAAAAGAAGAAAAAAAACATGGGGAGACAGCAATGTGTCCTAATACATAACTAGCTCAAAATTTTGAATGAAAACAATGTGTGCAAGTAGTTCAATCAGTTCTGGTCAAAACTTAAGCCCTAGACAGAGCGTCCGCAATAACATTGTCCTTGCCACGGATGTGGTGAATCTCCATGTTGTATTGTTGGTACAGCATGCTCCATCTCAGTAGTCGTTGGTTAGAATTCTTCATTTTGTTCACAAACACAAGAGGGTTATGATCAGTATATACGATGACCGGATGTAAAGTGGTGTTCAAATACACATCAAAGTGCTGGAGGGCTAGCAGTAATGCCAAAGCCTCTTTTTCAATTGTGGAGTAATTCACTTGGTGTGGGTTAAACTTACGAGAGAAGTAAGACACTGGGTGTTCAATCCCTTTCTCATCAACTTGCATCAAAGCAGCTCCTGCACCCATGTGACTTGCATCTACCATCAACCGAAACTGTTTGTAAAAGTCAGGTGCCTGTAGTATAGGTTTTGAAGATAGCATCATTTTAACCTTTATAAAAGCAGCTTCACAGTCAATAGTCCAACTGTACTTCTGGGCTTTCTTCAGCAGGTTTGTAAGTGGGGTAGTGATCACCGAGAAATTATGACAAAAGCGACGGTAGTATCCTGCCATCCCCAGGAACCTCATAAGTTCTTGTTTGTTGTGGGGCACTGGATATTCAAGTAGAGCTTGAGTCTTGGCATCGGCTGGTTTCACTTGGCCATTCCCAACCACATGCCCCAGAAACATTACTTCAGCATGACCAAATTCACTTTTACCCAAATTGACAGTGAGATTAGCTTGGGAAAATCGAACAAAGATAGCACGCAATTGAGAGAGATGTTCTTGCCAGGCGTCACTGTATATAATAACATCATCTATGTAGGCTTAACAACACTCCAGACCCCCCAACACTCTGTTGATCATTCTTTGGAATGTGGAAGGAGCATTCTTCATGCCAAACGGCATGACTCGGTATTGATATAGACCTTGTGGTGTTACAAAAGCGGACAGCTGTTTTGCTCTTTCTGTAAGAGGAACTTGCCAGTATCCTTTTAGAAGGTCCAGGGTGGTTACATATTTGGCTTTTCCAACTCGATCGATACAATCCTCTATTCGTGGGAGAGGAAAAGAGTCGGTCTTGGTCACTGTGTTTACCTTCCTGAAGTCAGTACAAAAGCGAAATGTGCCATCTGGCTTGGGAACAAGAATACATGGGCTGCTCCAATCACTATAGCTAGGCTCAATGATTTTATTTTCCAGCATATAGTCTATCTCTGCCTTCAAATACTCCATCTTGATCGGGTTAACCCTATAAGGGTGTTGTTTACATGGCTGAGCAGTGCCAACATCCACATCATGATAGATAGACTTAGTACACCCAGGCACATCAGGAAACAGATGTTTAAATTCGATCAGTAGTTCTTCCACATCCCTCTGCTTGTCAATTGAAAGATGAGCCAACTTTTCCTGCGGGTTTGCTAGGATTTTTGAGTTAGGCAGCCTAGGACTAGTCTCTATGGCCTCCTTGCACACAGCCGTTGCCATGCATACAGTATTGCCTAAGGCTTCCTGTGGTTCAGGGTCCCTAGTTTGGTATAATTTAATCATGTTGATGTGACACAACCTTTTCTCCTTCCGTCTGTCAGGGGTGCACACCACATAATCCACATCATTGATTTTCTTCTCAATAGTGTAAGGTCCACTGTACTTGGCCTGTAAGGAATGCCCCGGAATAGGTAAGAGAATCAGAACCTTGTCACCAACGTTGAAAGAGCGTTTCCGAGCTTTTTTTATCATACCAGGTCTTCATCTTGGATTGGGAAGCCTTCAGATTATCTCTGGCCAGTTCCCCAGCCTTGCTCATTCGTTCACGAAGCTTAGACACTTGTTCCAAGAGGTTCACCTCATTATCTTCAACTAGCCAAGTCTCCTTAAGGAGTCTAAGGGGGCCACGCACTTCTCTGCCAAATACCAACTCGAAGGGGCTAAAACCTAACGATTCCTGCACGGCCTCTCGAGCTGCAAACAGAAGGAGGTGGATGCCTTCATCCCAGTCTTTCTCCTGATCATAACAATACGTCCGAATCATACTTTTTAGAGTTTGATGGAACCTCTCGAGAGCTCCTTGTGATTGAGGGTGATACGCACTGGAAGTATATTGTTTGATGTCCAACTCATACATTACCTGCTGAAAGATGCCGGATAGGAAGTTTGAGCCTTGATCAGACTGAATAGCTTTGGGGAGGCCCACTAGAGTAAAAAATTTTATCAAGGCTTTGACTATGTTAGGTGTTTTGATGTTTCTTAATGGTATGGCTTCTGGGAACCTCGTTGAGGCACACATGATGGTCAACAGGTACTGGTTACCAGATCTGGTTTTGGGTAGTGGTCCCACACAATCAACTAAAACACGGTTAAAGGGTTCTTCCATTACAGGTATTGGAATTAACGGAGCCACTCAGTGGGATTGATTAGGTTTACCAGTCACCTGGCATGTGTGACAGGATTTACAAAATGTGACTACATCTTGCCGTAACCCTGGCCAATAGAAGTGCTGCAGCACCTTTTGGTATGTTTTGTTTATTCCTTGATGGCCAGCTAAAGGGCCTTCATGAGCAAGGTGTAGGATTTCACTTCCATACCATTTTGGCACCACTATTTGGTATACCACCTTCCACTCCTCATTACCTGGGGCATCTAATGGTCTCCACCTCCGCATCAGCACTTCAGACCTTTTGAAGTATCCTACCTGATTACGAGAGGCTTCAGACTCACTCACCACTTTCTCTCTAATATCCAGCAAATCTGTGTCGCTTTCCTGTAGTTTGACCAGTTGGTCCTTAGGAATTACATCACTTTTCACTGTGGGAAGATTAGAAGCCAGTGTAGCTGGTGCCTTAGGTCTGGGCGACTGTTGTCGATCATGGCCAACAAACGTCTCTGCCAGGTTCAGCGGGCATTCAGCCGCCCTACTTGCATTCTTTGTTCCTCCGAATTTACTTCTGCCTGGACTCGCAATCTCCGCAGCATTGCTATCCTCCGTAAGCCCTTGTCTCGTCATAGCTCTGGTTACAGCACATGCAGGGTAAACACTCTGAACTTCAGCTGCAGTATGAGGCAATTCCTCAGGATTATTTAGCATATGAGGTGAGGCTATCACTTTCTCTCCAGCAAGGTCGTTTCCCAAGATTAGGTCGATTCCTCGGACAGGTAAAGAGTGTCGAACTCCTACAACCACTGTATCAGACACAAGGTCACTCTGTAGGGACACCTTGTGTAGAGGTATGCTTAGTGTCTCCAATTCCACCCCCTGTATGAGAACATTAGACCCGGTTGCAGTCTTGGCTGCACTTGGAAGTTTATCTTCTACCAGTAGGGACTGGTTGGCACCAGTGTCTCTCAATACTGTAATAGGCACTCGTGTAGCTGAGCCTGGTACTGATATGAAACCTTCAGAAATAAACGGTGTATATTCGTCAACATCTCTGCTGAAACTAGCTTGCTGCATCTGGCCCACAGGAGGTGACAACGTAGAGAACAGCTGTGTCTGTGTGACCAGCAAATCAGATTTGAAAGTCTGCTGTTGGGCTTGAGAGTTGTTTTTTAACTGCCAGCATTCGGCCATAACGTGTCCTCTCTTTCTACAGTAATGGCATTCTGGCCCTGGTGGGAAAAATCCTGACTTGTTACCACCACCTAACGAGTTATACCTCTGATATCCTTTACGACTATTCACTTTGTGTGAGTTGGAGCCGGGCATATCAACATCATTCCTAGGATGAAATTGAGAACTGCTTTGCCCGAATGAACTTTTGTGAGTGAGTATGTAGTCATCTGCTAACACTGCTGCTTGATTAAGCGTCATGGCTTTCCTCTCATCTAAGTAGGTCCTAACCTCGCCAGGTAAGCAGTTTTTAAATTCCTCTATCAAGAGCAACTGTCTGAGCTTGTCATACTTTCCTCCAATTTCTTTGGACATGCACCACCTGTCAAAAAGTGTTTCTTTCTGCCTAGCAAATTCCACATGTGTTTGATTACTATGTTTCTCTGAATTTCGAAACCTCTGCCTATAGGCCTCTGGCACTAACTCGTATGCCTTCAAGATGGCATTTTTAACCACAGAATATTGTGCACTTTCGTCAACTGACAATGCGGCGTATACCTCCCTTGCTTTGCCAACTAGAGAGCTTTGTAGTAACAATGCCCAGTTGTCTTCTAGCCACTTCAAATTATTGGCAACCTTTTCGAAGTGAAGGAAGTACTTGTCGACTTCCGTTTCCCGAAAATCAGGGACAAATTTGACATATTTACTAACATCAAAGGCAGCACCCACTGCTTCAGGACGATCCTTAGACCTGACCTCTAACTCTTTTAACTTCACCTGTAGACTCAGCTCTTTTTCCTTAAACTCCAACTCCTTTAGTCGTAGGCGAGCCTCTCGTTCCTTTTCACACTCTTCGATCTCTAAACGTTTCAACTGCAAAACTTCCTCACCAGTCAATCCTCTCTCACCTCGCACCATCTCATCCGTGACCTCAGATGAAGGGATAATCTCTTCATCCACTAGATGTGTGAGAACGATTTGTTTAATTTGGGATTTGGGCATCGACGATAGTGCCGTTAAATGATAGTGATTTATTAACTGTAGCAGTTCGGCTTTTTTCAGAGTGTTTAACTCCTCGACACTTGGGGTGGATGTAAACTTTTCCACTTCGAAAGACATAATATTATCTAGTATCACTTACTTCCAATTACGTTGCGTAGTTAATGTTTTCGAACACTGTAGCAGTTTCGGAGAATTACGGAGAACAACAGGATTCCACGTGGTCCTATAAAAATCACACCACAGCAACAAATTCTTAAACAGATAAACATATAACCTTCTCAGGTACCGTTCGCGATAGAGATATGATTGAAGCTATCGCACCACGGTACCAGGTCGATCGTGTAGGGTTAAAAATCACTGACAACTTTGTCGAATCGGCCTTCGTCTCCTTCAGGCTTCTTATCTTCAACTGTTTAGCGTCTTCGGTAGTTTCGCTCCCGGACAAGCCCCCAGTTTGTTACGGTGGATTATCTCTTTACTAACACGCGGTTGTAATGTTCTAATTAAATCACACTCTGCCACACCCTCCCGCATGCGTATCTCAATGTACATAACAATGCACATCCCAGCTATCACAAACTGCTTCGAAAGTACAGTGGCCATTACACTTCGATTTCAGCTATGTTTAGCCCGTTACACAGTGCCACAGACGAAAAAACAGTAAAAGAAGTCCCTCTGCAACAATCCAGTCACCACGAAACTACGACAATTCATGTGCCCCCAACTATCAATTATTGCCTTGTAAGTGCAGTGGCTATATTATGCTTTGCTTTCAGCTATGTGTTCAGCCCGTTACACAGCATTACAAACAAAGAACAGTGTTAGATTCATCTCTGCAATCAGTCCAGTCACCACGGAAAATACAGACGATTCCTGTTCATAAACGTACTGTAGGGAAGCCATACATCGCACTACCGTGAATCAACACCTTTGGCAGTAAGCAAAAAGAAATGGGACACAAAGGAGGACAAAGGTAAGTCCATGATGCGTGTATTGTACGTACTGTGGTATGTTGCCAAAAGGCACGTCAGCGACGTCGAACAGTGAAAAAATCAAGCCCATAGCCTTAGCTGTTATTGAGTTATGTTTGCCTGAAGGCATCAGGCAGTTAGCCAGTAGAAAATTCTATTGTATATATTTTTTTAATTTCGTGACAATTTATTGGAAGCCTTTAGGATCATACTGAAAGCACTTTTGGGCTTGGTTATACCTAACCAATGCTGCCAAGGTGCCAGGATGGAGTTGTGAAGCTGGTTTTTGGGTGAATTTTTTGGCTAGGAAAACCCAAATCTCCATGATCCCTATATACAATACTACCGTACCGTATGATATATCGCCAAGATTTATGTCACAATATGAACATAAATCATGATAGAGAATCAAACTAACTGTAATATTTGCAAGACAATCATATACATAATCATCAATGTAAGTTAAAATTTAAGTAGATGTATATCAAAAGCTACTTGTGTTTGTGCATTTTACTACTGTTAAACAGTTGTAACAGGTGGCTGGCACTTCATACAAATCTTAAAACCTCACAGTTTACTTTGGGGTTGGCATGTGACCACCACTCACAACACATAGCTTAACTACATGCCAAATACCATAATTATGTCTGGCCTCCAATATCATTATACTATAAAACATGATATAAATGATTGGTCAAAGGCGTAGGAACAATTTTCAGAGTGGGGGGGAGGAGGGGAAAAGATAGCCATAACCAGTCAACCATAAACTGATAAACACCCATGCAGACACACAGGTCTGGCTTCTCTGACACAGTTCATACATGCGTTTATATAAAGGTGTTGTGTGGTGTGTTATCACTAGCTAATAGCCCTACACCTATACTGCATAGCTATATCTCTTCACTCCCTACACCTACCGCTATGCTCCTCTACACCTACTGCATGTGCTCGATGCATGTATATATCACGTGAGAAATCATTGTAACGTGAAGGTCTTTTCTTTATGCGAGCTTTACGTACTTCACACTACAAGGATTACAGCATTAATATATAGTTGTTATCCACAAAGTGAAACATCGTTACCTTTAAGGAACTACAACTAGGAAGTCTGCTCTAACAGGTGTTCCCAAACTGAGCGTAGATCACGTGAATACCACACTGCGTTCATGGTTGGCCACTTTGATTTTCAACATCCTTGTTTGTTTCTCTTGATAAATCAACTTCACCACAAAGTCTTAACAATTTCTGGTTTAATTGTTGGTAGTTAGCAACTCCCATACATTCACGCACTACAGTGTGACTGCCCTCTTAGACTTAGATCTGTTACCACCCTTAATTTGAGTTAAATCTTTCCCACATCATATAATGCCATGGATATGACACTCTTTCTACTATTTAAACTTCTCACTGCATGGGCCATGATCCAGGAAATATTTGAACAACAGATATCACGTGCAAACATAACAGAAATAAAATTACAGGCACTTTTGTGGTATTGTACAATGAATGGCTTGACAGTTGCAGTGGACTGGTGATGCCACACCCCAGAATGCTTTTGCGTGGTGGTTGTATAGCTTCTCGTATGGAGGTATGTATTTCTGTGTGTATATATAACTTTGGCTGATTGGCTACTAGTACTTGGCCCAAAAAGTGGGGGGCCTAAACATGCTTTTGAAAATAGTGTGGGGGACCAGCCCCCCTACCCCCCCCCCCCCCCCCCCCCAGTTCCGACGCCCTTGTGATTGGCTATATCACCACCTTGTTGTATGAATGCTATTGATATCAAGACACATGGTAGTGTGTCGTGCGGCCCAAGAAGCTGGCGTCCCACACCGTGAGTATGTTAACAGAAAGAAAGAAAATGCACTTTTCACATCTATATATAGCAGGGGCGGATCTAGGATTTATAAAAGGGGGGGGGGGCTAACTCAAGGTACTAATCTCTTGGGTAGAGGTGTGCAAAGCACACTTCCCAGCATGCTCTGCATACTGGAACTAGGAGGGTCTGGGGCATGCCCCCCCCCAGGAAAATTTTGAAAAATAGATGCTAAATATTGCAATTTGGGGACATTTCCACATAAAATCATAATATTTTCTGCCTGTAGATATTTTATATACTACCTTTAGATTATAGGTATGGCTCTCTGAAGCATTTTGTTAATGGAAAAGTTTCAACCAAGTACATGATGCACCCCTCTCACAATTGCACAACACTGAATAGATGCATGTTAGAATAATAAAGTTGAAAGTGGAAAATTTTGAAATTTGAACAATACAAGATTGAATCTGAGACCATTTTCAATGGAGATTGTGTACCTGAATTAAGTATTGCCATACATATTAACTACACAAGTAGATGAATGAAGCCCTTTAAACAGACGAATGCACTTCATTGTATGTATAAGTGCAGACAGATTTGGAAAAATTTCATAACAGAATCAACTACATGTTTCCAGTGAATGTTTTATTAGAGTAGTTAGCTGACTGCTCTATTAGAGTATCTCGATCTTGTACACCTCCAATGCTGATCCGGGTCCTTGTTGCATAAACTTTAGCATAACTCCACTGATAATACCTTGGAAAGATGTTTAAAGGTGGTTTTATGAGTATTTGTATTATTAGTGATCATATAATTATGCTAAGACAAAATTTCATTATAATGTTCAGCATATTGATTTTTTTTTTTTTTTCAATTTATTTAAACAGGGAAGGTAGCATCAGCAAAGCTGTTTTTCAGCTACGCCCTGTATACAGCATACATGTATAAAACTACATACATTTACAAATTAATATTAACTACAATTATATTGTTCTAAATAGCTACTCCTGAATTGAAATAAAGTTGATGCGTGATACAAAGCAGCTGGCAGAGCGTTCCACAATATAGTACCTCTGTAATATAGGCTTCTTTTCCCATAATTAGTCCGTATTGATGAAGTAAAGCCTAAATATGAAGGGGGGAGCTTCAGCCCCCAAAGCCCCCCCCCCCCTGGATCCGCCCCTGTATAGCTCTGTGATCCCTAATCCGATTGGAACCAAATTTGCTAGAGATGTGCCAGCCAGTTAGGGGAGTATACATACCAAATTTGAATAAAATCGCTCCAGCAATTTCCGAGATACGAGCGAACACAATTCCGTTTTAATTTCTTAGTGTTTTTTCTTCATCTTCATTTCGCACACTTCGCAAAATCTACCATAAAACACCAATGCGTGCTCGGATCGGACCGATATTTGGCACACGTAAAGGGTTCATTAAGGCGGATCTCAGTACTAACATTAGTAGGAATCCGATGAACATTCATGGAGTTATGACCGATTATTTGCGTAAAATAAGGTCGAAGGTCTGTCACGCCTACAGGGTAAACCCCTTGGAGAAATCAGTTGAAAATTGATATTTAGATGGAGCAACCATCGTAGGAGTGCCTTTTTGTGGTTTGAAAGAAATCAGGATAAAGACCATGGAGATATAACACAAACCCAACCTGTGTGAAAATTACGCGATCGAATTTTATGAATAAAACACTATTAGTTTTCGTATTTGCCAGGCAAACCGCCTATAGCAACGAGCTGAAAATAAGAATGTCGCTGGAATAATCATCATAGAAAGTCCTTGCAGTAGTACAGAAGAATCGGATTACAAACCACTGAGTTATGATTCAAAAGGCAACTACGTGTGACAAAAGCGAGTTCGAGATACTCTAATAGAACAGTCACCCTAATAGAGCATTCGGCTGCGTTCATAATTTACTCAATTATATTACATTACAAGTTATTCTGTAGGGAATTCAGCTACAAACAAGTCACCCTGTAGTCAGATCAGCTAGAAGAAGGTACCAAATAGAGAGTTCATCTACAAAGAAGCCATCAGGTAGAGAACTCAGCTGCAAACAAATCACCCTGAAGAAAATTCAGCTACAAACAAATTGCCCTGTAGAGAGATCAGCTAGAAGAAGTTACCTGGTAGAGAGTTCAGTTACAAAGAAACCATCATGTAGAGAGCTCAGCTGCAAACAAATCACCCAGTAGAAAGTTCCGCTATGAACAAATCACCCTGTAGAGAGTTCAGTTTGAAACAAGTCGTCCTGTAGAGAGATCAGCTAGAAGAAGTCACCTTGTAGAGAGTTCAGCTACAAAGAAACCACCATGTAAGTGAGTTCAGCTGCAAATAGATCACCTGTAGAGAGTTTAGCTAGAAACAAGTCACCTGTAGAGAGTTCAGCTAGAAGAAGTTACATTGTAGAGAGTTCAGCTACAAAGAAACTACCATGTAGAGAGTTCAGCTGCAAACAAATCTCTCTGTAGAGAATTCAGCTACAAACAAATCGCCCTGTAGAAAGATCAGCTAGAAGAAGTTCCCTTGTAGAGAGTTCAGCTACAAACAAATCACCCTGTAGAGAGTTCAGCTACAAACAAGTCATCCGGTAGAGAGATCAGCTAGAAGGATCACCTTGAAGAGAGTTCAACTACAAAGAAATCACCCTGCAGATAGTTCAGCTACATTTCAAGTCACCCAGTAGAGAGATCAGCTTCAAACAAGTTATCTATAGGGAATAATTGACACGTATAAATGTGTGTATTTGTATTACGTATATATATAGGGTCCGCAATCCGAAAAATCAACTTCTACAAATCAATTCCCCTACCATTGTGGGATGTTCATTGTAGTATACCATTGCTTGATTCACCATGAAACCAGAAGCATGATTGTTGTCTTCACAGAAATATTGTTTTCAGTGTCTCGCAAGATGCAAAATTTAATTTTAAAATTTCGTGCTCCACACAAAGGACCGGATGAAACTTGCTACTTAGCCAAATCGTATCCAGAGTTGTTGTAGTTGAAAAGTACGCACAAAAATAAGTAAATGATTTGCTGGGTGCCCGGCACAGAGTTGCTTTCTTTGAAAAAACAGACAAAGAGATACAAAGTTTTGAATTCAAACTGCCTTACCACCCAGGGCAAGAGAACTTGAGCCAACTCTTCTTCATAGTGTTTCGATACGGTTGAGTGCATGGTCTGTCTATGCTGTTAGTTTGGAAAAGATCTGAGGCTTCTCACCATCTGGGTGATGGGCGTCAAAATTTTCTGCAGCATCAGAGAATTGTGTCGCGCTTTCCAGCCATTTCCAGCGCTTCTGCAGCCACAACAATCATCAATTATATACTAAAACTATGGCAAAAGATGTCCCTGAACGTTTGGTAGCAGCGGTTGTTAATTATTACAGTATTTCATCCACGGCTTCCATGCCTCACTCTAAGCTATGCATCAAGGGAGGTAGCAAAATCGTCCAAATTTGACTTCACCTCTCACGCTCTACAGCAGCTTCAAATCTTCACTAGATCACCTTACATCACCATTATGCTGCAAAACATCCAAAAACAAACCGAAGAAAGCACAAAATCTTTCATTTTGATTCGAGCTGGGTGATGGAGCTGCTGGTATACTGCATCATATGAAATCACAACTACTACTACTACCAAACATTTTGATCCATCATTTATCATCATTCTAAACAAAATTAAGTGGCCAGTGTGGCATCAGAAGTACTGTAAAGCACTTTGGTACTATTGAGAGAATTCCTTGAAACGACGCACGAAAAGTTTGACGTTCTTCACCCAGATGGTGAGAAGTCTCAGATCCTTTCCAGACTAACAGCATAGACAAACTATGCATCCAACCTTATCACAACACTATTAGGAAGAGTTGGTTTTTCTTGTCTTGGCTGGTAGGGCAGTTTGAATTCGAAACTTTGTTTCATTTTCTGCTTTTTGAGAGAAAGCAACCCTGTGCCTGGAACCCTGTGAATCATTTGTTTATTACTGTGCGTACTTTTTAACTACATTAACTCTAGATAATATCTAGCTAAGCAGCAAGTTCTATCCTGTTCTTTGTGTGGAGCACGAACTTTTAAAAATAATTTTTGCATCTCGCGAAATACTAAAATCGATATTTCTGTGAAGACAACAATCATGCCTCTGGTTTCGTGGTGGATCTAGCAATGGGATACCACAATGAACATCCCACAATGGTAAGGGGATTGATTTGTAAAAGTTGATTTTTCGGATTACGAACCCTAATATATATATATATAATTTGTACATTTACTGATAAAATATGAAATAGTTAAAGTATTTGAAATCTGCTTCATCTTGTTCTTCTTCCTGTGGTAAAGAAAAAAAAAACGATAGGTTAAAAAACCCCAAAGCTGGCAACTGGCTGGCTTTGGAGTATGCAAATACAAATCTAATTCAAAACAGCCAAGCTGTAAAAGAAAAGAGTGTGGCCCTCAGAAAGGCTATGGTGAAAAAAGATGTGAAATCCAAGATGGCAGACAAGAATTAGCTGTGATTATAGATTAATGGTAAAAATTTTAATAACGACAATTCAAGTGAATTTTGTGCCAAGACCAAGAAGCACCAAATTCACCTGACTTGTTGTTATTAAAATTTTACCATTAACCTACCATCACAGCCATTTTTTGTCTGCCACCTTGGGTTTCACATCGTTTTTCACCATAGCCTTTCTGAGGGCTGCACTCTTTTTTTTACAGCTTGGCTGTTTTAGATTAGATAATATATGGCAGCACTACTTATGATATCAGTCTATTTATTTTATTTATTTATTTAAAAACTTTACAGTGCTGCTTCAGCAGCACTGATGTAGTGTTGTTTTAGTAAGGAATTTTAGTTTTAGTTTTAGTTATATTCATAGTCAGTTTCATCAATAATATTATTTTAGTTTAAGTTATAGTATATTTTCTTAACTCCTTTTAGTTATTGATTTAGTTATAGTCATTTTCTCTGTGTTATTTTAGTTTTAGTTACAGTTTTAGTTTAAAATGTGAAAATCTTTTAGTTGCAGTTATAGTTTTAGTTAAAATTTTTTTAAAACGTTATAGTTTTAGTTAGGCTTGCGCCAATTATGCCAGCATAATTTCGAGCATAATAGGCTAGCAAAAGAATCAAGCATTATGCCAGCATAATAGGACGATTTTCAAGAATTTTAATTAAAACGCAAATGCATTCGCCAAAAATACTACACAACATGAACACACTGCACATTATTACTGCAATTCATATCAAAAACCTTGTAGTGCTATCTTTTTTTATTATTTCTTGACTGATTATTCACACTTTATGGAAATAAGATCGAGATACTCTAATAGAGCAGTCACTTACTCTAATACAGCAGTAAGGAAATGCAGATATACTCTAATAAAACAGTGAGCTCTCGAGCATATATCTTGATTTTGAGAGCATAATTGGCTGGACTTTTGAGCACTGCTCAAAAGCGTAATAGGCTATTTTCAAAGCATAATTGGCTCAGCTTAGTTTTAGTTATAGGTTTAGTTGTACATAAAAAATCTTTTAGTTTTAGTTATAGTAATCCTTCTTAATTCATTTAATTATAGATTTAGCTATGGTTATATTGTCTTCGTTATTTTAGTTTTAATTTTGGTTATAGTTTTAGTTGTGCATAAGAAAATCTTTTGGTTTTAGTTATCTTTCTTAATTCTATTTAGTTTTAGATTTAGTTTTAGTAAATTATTGTGTTGCTTTTAGTTATAGATTTAGTTTTAGTTATAATATGGATTTGCTTTTAGTTGTAGTTTTAGTTAACTAATACATATTTGCCTTACTAAAAGTACTTTTAGTTTTAGTTATAGTTAACTAAAACAAAACTACACTGATGGTCCACGGGTATCCTGTACCAGTGGCCAGAAATTACACTTGTTAAGTAATTACTTAACCTACTAAGAGAATTACAATGAGAATTACATTGATTATAGCTACAGTGTATTAAAGAAAGTCAATGTTTGGAGTTCTCGGGTGCTTGCTGCAATTAACACAAAGATACAATAAGGAGTAAGTACATTTGATATATCAGAGTTAAAGTTTAATAGAAAGTGATTCCAAAGGTAAGTACATAGTTTTTGCTTGATTTTAAGAACATTAAGATCCAAATTAATGACAGGGAGTTGATTCCAGATTCTAAGCAGTCTGTTAAAATAGAAAATTTTAGTGGTGTTGTCTGAAGACTTGGTTTGATTCAATTTATAATGGGTGGCATGTCCAGTGTTTCCGGCAGTAAATGTGATGTATTTTGTAATGCCGAAGCTTGCATGAGGTGACTTGTAGTCATTGGTGAAATCGTTGAGTATATACTTAGTGTTGGACTTGTTCGAAAAGGTATATGTGTTTGTTGAGATGTGGTTTCCACAAAACAGAGCAATACAATAACTGAGAGTGAACAAGGGAAATAATATAGTTGTTTCTTACTGCTGATGGTGTTAAGAGTTGACGAAGTGTGCCTCAATAGGCCTAATAACTTATATAAGATTTGGCAATGATGTGTTGATAATGTGACTCCCAGGAAAGTTTGGAGGAAACTACCTGCACCAAGATCACAATGAGAGTCAGCTCTAGTAATAGGAGATGAATCAAGACACACGATAGTGTGTCGTGCGGCTCAAGAGGGGGTATCACTCTTTTCACCCTATTTCATAACCCTACAGAACTTAGACAAAAAAAACGGTGAACTAAAAAGGCGAAAAAAAAAGTGCAATATTGAAGGGGGATCGAACCCAGGTTCCCAGTGTGATGGTCCAGTGTGCTACCGATTATGCTACCGCTGCTAGCTCCCTTGATTCCCTTCTTTTGTATCTTATAAATGTGACTAATGAAATAAGCTGTATATAGTAAGAAGAACCTAACCCTAAAGGTGAAGAAGAAACCAAAGCTGAACTCTAACCCTAACCCTAACGCTAACACTACTAAACGCTTCTCCTAAAGTCTACTACTCGTGGCAACTATTGGACGCTTCCCCTAAAGTCTACTACTTGCGGCAACTACTGGACGCATCCCCTAAAGTCGACTACTCGCGGCAACTACTAGATGCGTGCCCTAAAGTTGAAGAGAGAGAGCAACAACTACAGTAGGAAATCTGGATACTTTTGAGCTTAATATTACGTAAGGGTTATGAAAGGTGGTGAAAAGAGTAAAACCCGCTCAAGAAGCCGGCGCGCCACACCTTGAGTATATTGACAGGAAGAAAGAAAACGTCATTTTCACACCTTTGTATCTCGGTGATCCCTTATCCGATTGGAACCAAATTTGCTACAAAGTTGCCTGCCAGCTAGGGGAGTTTACATTCCAAATTGGAAAGAAATCGCTCCATCCATTCCCGAGATACGAGCTGCCACAGTTTCCATTTTTTTCTTCGTTTTTTTTTTCTTCGTGTTTTCGCACACTTGCAAAAATTGCTATAAAACGCAAACGCGTACTCCAATCACCTTGAAATTTGGCACACAGAAAGGGAGTCCAAAGGAGAATCCTAGCATTAAATTTGGTGCAAATCCGATGGATGGTTCAGGAGTTATGACCGATTATTCGCGTAAAACATGATCGATTTGTTGTCACGCCTACAGGGTAAACCGCTTCATGGAATGAGTTGCAAATTGCTATGTGGATGGAGTAACCATCGTAGGAGAGCCTTTTGGTAGTTTGAAAGGAATCGAGATTAAGACCGTGGAGATATGATACAAAACCCAACCTGTGTCACAATTACGTGATCGATTTTTATGAATAAAAAAGTATTAGTTTTCACGCCTACTAGGCAAATCGCTTAGAGCAATGAGCTGAAAATCGGTGTATAGCTGGAATAATCTTCATAGAAAGTCCTTGAAGTAGTACAGAAGAATCGGGTTACAAACCACTGAGTTACGATTCGAAAGCCAACTCCGTGTAGCAAATGCGAGATCGAGATACTCTAATAGAACAGTCACCCTAATAGAGCATTCGGATAATTTATTTACTCCATTATAGAATTCTATTACATTACAAGTTATTCTGTAGGGAGTTCAGCTGCAAACAGTTAATCTTATAGACAGTTCAGCAAGAAGCAAGTCACCCTGTGGAGAGTTAAGCTACAAATATATCACTGTAGAGATTCAGAACATTACAAATCACACTGAAGAGAGTTCAGCTATAAACAAGTCATGCACCCTGTAGAGAATTCAGCTACAAAGAAACCATCCTGTATATAGTTCAGCTACATTTCAAGTCACCCAGTAGAGAGATCAGCTGCAAAAAAATATCCTGTGGGGAATAATGGGCATGTAATAAATATATGTATATAATTTGCATAATTACTAATAAAATCAAAAATAATTGAAGTATTAAAAATCTTCTTTAAGTTCTTTTCTTCTTCCTGTGGTAAAGAAAAAAACACATGGGTTAAAAAGGCCCCAAAGCCAGCCATAGGCCGGCTTTGCAGTATACAAATACAAAAAGAAGTGATATCTAATCAAAAACAGCCAAGCTGTAAAAAAAGGTGCGGCCCCCACAAAGGCCATGGTGAAAAAAGATGTGAAATCCAAGGTGGCGGCCAGGAAATGGCTGTGATGGTAGGTTAATGGTTAAATTTTAATAATGACAATTCAGGTGAATTTTGTGCCGCTTGGTCTTGGCACCAAATTCACCTGAATTGTCGTTATTAAAATTTAACCATTAACCTACTACCATCACTGCCATTTCTTGGCCGCCACCTTGGATTTCACATCTTTTTTCACTATGGCCTTTTTGGGGTCCGCACCTTTTTTTACAGCTTGGCTGTTTTTGATTAGATTAATATTATAGATTGTTCCTAGCTTGGGTTTAAAATTCGTGTGTACACACTTGGACAAATTGAATGTGAGGTTCCAGTCAGAAATCCATTTGTATAGTGAGTCAATCTCTTTTTGCAGTTGGTCTGAGTCAAACAAGTTTCCTATGGTTTTGAAACATTTGGTATCATCAACAAATGATAGTATTATGGAAGGAACAGCACAGTCTGGAATGTCATTGATGTAAATGAGAAACAGTAAAGGACTAATATACTCCCTAGGGATATTTCAGATAAAACTGGTAATAAGTGGGAAAGTATGTTGTTGATTTTCACATATTGCTGGCGGTTTGATAAGTATGACTTAAACCAAAGCCATAAGTTTGCCTAAGATCTCGATGAAACAACTGTAAAACATATATCAATGTGGCATTCAGCAGTGTGATACAAAAAGTGATAGCTAAGGTGGTAGCAGTGATGCCAATTCAATAAATTTTCCAACAAGACCATACTCTTTCACTACAATTTTTATATTGACAGCATAAATTACCCATCGTTGCATAGCTAACACTACATACGCAGAGAAACAACTAACCTGGCACTACTGTAACACAAAAGTATGACAATGGAAAACTAGGACCGCCAAAACAGCTGTAACCACAAGTTGAATCTGTAATATTAAATAAAGTAAGAAACTCTGTGTTGACTCCATGTTCATCTGTAGCAGTCTATATGTGATAAAGTTAAAATAATTATATGCTTAGCTGTAACGTTAACCCTGACATAAATCAATTTATTATGCTGAAACATACCCAAGTAATGACTTCTGACGTGTTGTATACTACAGAATAACCTCTTCCGACATCATCAGACCAGAAGGCGTACCTTCCTGAACATGAAGCAGTTACATTGGAACCAGGTGTTGTTAGTATATTCCTTGGAGGAATGAGTAAACTCTCTGAAATATTAAATATAAAGAGTAAATCTTTCATATACAGCATTATGCCTAGCAGCCACTATTATAAAGTTTAGGCTGTGATATTTAGCTGGTCAGTGCTATTTAAAAAAAAAACCTTAGAAAAAATCGTGACACATGACACAAAAAGGTATAAGAAGTGAATAAAAAATATTGATACAACCAAGGTTCGAATCCGAATGTCCAGGTTTGTAATACCCACACCCTACCACTAAACCACTGGTGTTTGCTGGCCACTATTTTTGATTTTGTACTATTTAAATGTTATAAATATAAAATGCTAAATAGTGTAACCCATACTCTAACCCTAACCTAATGGCTAAAAACTGTGCCCTGATCCTAGTTGATCATCTTCTTAATCCTAAGAGCACTCTTCCTAATCCTAAGCACTGTTCTTAATTCTAGGAGTGCCTTTCCTAATCCTAAGGGCACTATACCTAATCCTAGGGGCACTGTTCCTAATCCTACAACCATGTTTCTTAAATATAGGAATGAATTCCTAATGTTTATACAACAAATGACTAGCTAAATAAATATTTGCACTGTGACCAGTGACCGGCTAAATATCCACTTCGTAAAGTTTAATATCTTCAGAATCAAATCCTCTCCAAACCACTAATGTCAGAGAATAGATACTTGTATGGTACCAATGAAATATAATCAGCTGAATATAGCAATATATAGGATCCTCAACACAGGGGCTGCTTTATTAGAGTATCTGGATCTTGCTGCTTATCTCAAGTGAGCTACACAATAGATTAAGAGGTGGGGTTGCCATGTATTGTTCTTTATAAAAAACTATGTCTAATTGCAGCTAGATTATTAAAGGGGCGTCCTCGGATATTTAAAGTGTGGCGCCATTTTCTGATCATAAATTTAGGGGAGGTTGCTCCATGCAATCATTTTAATATGCACAGCTGCAGTATCTACTATACCTTCTACAGTGGCATAAGAGCTTCAAATAGTTTCATGGCATCTAAATATGTTCCTTTTAAGGAAGTGTCAATACAGAAAATTAATGCCTCAGGTTTCCTTGCATGAAAAACAAGACAATCATATAAATTAAGATAAAGGAAATGAAAAGTGCAGAAGGCAGACACTTGTTAGAACCAAGAACTCACATCCAACACATGAGTTTGTTTTGGTGGTGAAAATGGTGACCATGTGCTGCTTTATTAGGCCTCTAGCCTTGCAACTTTTGTTTGGCAGGAAGGCAGACCAATAATTGGATTTTGGTGAGGTTTCAAAAAAATATATATATTTGGACTTTTTATGCTTTTAATTAAGTTTACATTGCAATATTAAAAGTTGCTGCAAAGGGTATGCTAAACTTTTCCCAATATCATGTTTAGCATGAATTTGCACTTTGTTAATACATGATGTCACTTATGCTTCATAATTATGTTAAGCTATCATGAAAATGGAAATTTTATAAACCTGTTACAGTAATTGATTAGCTCTAAACATATGGTCAGTTCAAATAACTACTGTAGTTACCTATGTGTCCTATATTAGTTACTGACTGTTCCATCAGAGTGTCTGGGCAAGGATTTACAGTATCATTCTGTTTATTATACTAGCATCCTGCTTGACGCTCCATGTAGTCACCTAAGTATACCAGCAAAATTGGTGGGTACCTACATTGCTCTTTAAGAAAGCACAGCTTATGTGGTGATCAAATCATATGAAATAATAGTTAGACACCAATACCAAGGAAACTAGTGATTTAGTAATTACCTTCACCTCCCTTAGTTCCTGTTGGTCATAGTGTCAAACTTATTTATACTAAACAAATCCACATTACAATGGTTAAAAGTACACAGTGTTGTCATAGTGACAAATTTCATGTTATTTCAAATGCAAAACCAAGCAAACACAGTTTTAAAATGGTATTTTGCATTTCAGATAACACAAAAATTGCTATAATGGCACAACTGTTTTTAATGTATTATAGCCAAGACATGAGTGTGATGTGCGAGCAATGAAGTATTAGCTTCTTGTACCAAAAATCCTGACACCTACAAAAATAATACTTGGCAGGTGGGTAACCAGAATAAAACTTTGGACAGAGACCTTATAATTTGTCTATTAAAAGGTACAAGGGTTGTTTTGCAGAACACAGGAGAAATTGAAAGAGGACAAGTACTGCAGTATTAGCAATAATTGTACAAACATAAAACAAATTGTTTAACTGTTATATACTGCTAAGAAACATGAATATCAGTTCTACTTAAGTCCAATAAGGTTATTCAAGAGTGATGCACAAATGCTAGAGTGTCAAATAGGACATGGAGAGGCTCAAAGTACTGCAGCAGTATGTGTGTTTGTTTACATTAATTCAATAATTTATTACAAATTGCTTGAAGGCATGAGTAACATATGTGCAAGAACATTTGTATGCAGCTAATTATGTAATTTAGTTAACCACTGATAGCTGTACTATATTTTGAAAACTCATAAACAAGAAATAGTAAATTATTACCTGGTTCACGAACATATACCCAAATGTAGTGACAGTAGAGTGATCCATCATCAAAGAGCATAAAACAATCATAGCTTCTCATTTCATCTTTTGATATGTCAATAAATCTGAGAAATGCTGTAGTGACATTATTGTCGTCAGTACTGTTCTGGAGGTATAACAGTCAGTAGTAAAACATTAAAAGAGTGAATTATGTGATACAGAAATGAACATGGTTAACTCCTTGAAATATAATGAGACATAGATAACATGGTATACAACTTACCCAAGTATATCTTCTTAATGTGTTTACAAATGCAATTTCATGATATTCAGAGGACCATGCAACTGAGTTTGCATCAGATGCAGAACATGTGATGATTTCACTTGATCCAACTGCTGCAAATATATATCTTGGAGGAACAAATAATGTCTCTGTAGATGTGAAACAAAAGCTATTACAGTATTATCCATGCACACATAGCAAACTCCTCAACAATAATAATATTATAATGTGTCAATGTCCAAGAGAAGGGTTACACACTAATTAAAATGGTTTAATACAAGATATTTTGAAATTTACTGTAAGTATAGGTGCATGCAGTGTCAACAAGGCTTTACGAGTCATGCTACGTAGAATAGGGAACTATGGATACAACATGGTAGGAAAGCTCACCATGACCTACAGCTTGCAAATCATATCATAGGTACGTATCGTTGAAATACGAGACTGTATTTTGTAAAATAAACCATATGGACACAAAGCCTAAATGAGATACCAGCTCAAAAGATTGCTGCACCATCAGGCTAATAATATCCACACTGCATTTGCCTTCAACTGGTTAGATCTGCTTTTGGCTGATGGCTTTATGGTAGTCAGTAAAACTATGCCAGATACATGTACAGTACATCTCTACGAAGACCAGGGACATACTTGAAAGAGTTTAAACACTTTGCACAGATGAGCAGGGAACTGAATGTGTGATATGCATGTTTGTTTTGTGGGATGAAATGCTGCTGACAAGTTGAGCCCATCTACTATGAAGTCTATCCATTGCCCGCCTTCTACCCCATTTTGATGACTCATTATACAGCAACATCCGTGAAGAAATTTATTTTAAATGGCAGTAAATTGTACAATGATTTCCTTGGCCACCAGATACACTTAAACATCATGAATAACTGGTAACAAAATTATGCACAGCTGCCAGGGCTGGCATGTTACAATGCTTCAAAGTCATCAAAATACTTAAATACTTTTCTGTGAATCATCGATATCAATAATGCACCAAATACGGGTAATTGTCTAACATACCCCTGTATGCATGTTACTGTACATTAACATAGAATGCTGAATATGACTAATGAGTAAGGATATAATCACAACTTTAACAATAAACATTTTATATTTTATTGTGAATTTAATTTTATGGAGTACTGCTTTAGTGTAATTATATCCCACTAGGGACCTACAAAGAAAGCTACAGAAAGCTTAAGTTTGTGTGATACTAAAGCTCTGTCAAACACAGAAGGTATAGACTTGACAGCTTACATTCTAGGCAAGTGCCTGAGGAACCACACAGTCTGGAGTCTAAAATTTCTTTTTGCATTGATCTGATCTTTAACATCCCGTATTTCATTAAGAGTTGACATGAATCTTCAGCCCATCTAGTTTGCTTTCCTCTATGCCTAGCTATGAAAGCTATTATTTGTGAACAGATTTGCATCTTCTATAATATATGTTCATAGAATTGGATGTGTGTGGAAGACACTTTTCACAAACCCGGTCACATTTACCATTGAGATGCTGGAATAATTGCATGATGTCATAACAATGACCAAATTTGGGTATGGCAATACAGGTGGGGATCTGAGACATAGGCAACAAGGGAACTAAATGCTGTAAGCAAAAATCATCAATATACCTGTAAAGTACACCGCTGCATTGCTGTATTCCAGTTTATATTTAATCAAATCCTTTAAATTACGAATTACAAATCAAATAAAATGAGACATCACTGGAGTAATAATCGCAACATAAATTTAAGTATACAGAAACTTGATTAAGTATACTGTAGGTTGTTTGAGATAAGTTTACAGAAAATGTATACTATTACAAACACCATATACTTCTGTAGACTTAATTCATTGTGCGATTATTACTCCAGTGATGTCTCATCTTATTTGATTTGTAATTCATGATTTAAAGTTTTTGATTAAATAAACTGGGGATATTGCAGCTATATTAAGTTATAAAAAATAATAAATAAAATAAATAAATAAACTGTGGATATTTAGAAAGTAGATAAGTTAATGTACAACATGAACATATAAAACTGTTGAATGGATGTAAGTCTGATTTGTAAACTGTGGGTGTCCGTGAATCGACTTCTCTCTTCTTTCCCGAATATATGTGTTAATCAGAAATGACTTTGTAGGGCTACTGACACCAGACAAAGAAGCTGAGAAAGTTGATACTTGGTGTCTAAAGTCCCACAACCTTGAACTATCTGAAGACACATACGTTGTTCAAAAATTCCTGTTGAGCACAAGTAATTGCGTCCAATTTTGAAACCCGTCTGATATTAGGTGAGTTACTCTATACTTGTTGGGTAGATTTTTATTTATTTTTTCCTGGGATAGATAGACTGTCCTTGCCACCACCCCCAGCACTAGGTGTTGAAGTGCCGGACAGCTGGAAATACCAGCAATCAGCAAGGCCACACTCCAAGCAAACCTCGGAGTAGGCCAGATCAATTTTGATGTTGATGGACTGTGATTTGAAGAGCGATGACCCTCAAGCACATCACTGAAGATCTTAAAGGTCAAAAGCAAAGCCTAAATCACAGCCAGAATAAGCATTTGCTGTAATTAATACTATGTTTCTCAGCCAACATAGAAGCAAGCTTCCTAAAAAATAAATAAACAAATAAAAGTTTAAAAAGCTTCCTAAAAACTGTTGTAGCAGTAGGCTCCATACCACCAATAGCTGCAAACACCAATGGTGAAACGCAAGCTCTCTCAACCTCTCTAGTAATATTATGCTCATCATATGTGACTGGATCTGCGAAACCCGACACAATCGTACTTTTTTGAATTCCTGTTTATTAAACATTTATAATCTACTTAGCCAAGTGTACCCTCTGGCAAACTTTTAGCCTCACATGCCAATAGCTTTTGAAGTTACAGCCCTACAAAGTAGCAACAATAGAAAAATCGATTTGTACAGCAAGTAAAGGGAAACTAAATTACAGTGCTTACAAAAATGGTTGTAACTTAGCAACAGATTGAGGTAAAGAGCTGAAATGTTCACCATCATGTTCACCAGAATAGGGGAATTGATTACTGGGTAAGTGTGTCCTTTACTTACCTTTCTTCACTGCATGCATACAAAGGTGAAATTCATGAAGAAAAATTGATCACATACGATTGCTTTGACATGACTTAAACAAACACTCATAACTTGCATATTCTTGGCTATACTGCAACAAAACAAAGATTTTCCAACTCTTTTTGAGTAGGCAAATAAGATTATATCCAGGTTTTTATTGTTAGTCCCTTCCTTTACTGGCGTTCTAAAAATTTACGGGATTTTTTCAATAATATGCAAGTATTTAACCCATTGTATTCAATGTTTTATATTTCAGAAGGCTTTTATATTTCAGAAGGCTCAGTCTCACATATCAATAGTGTTTGGAAACATTTACAGCTTGTTGGTAGTATAATTCTATAAAGTGCACGGTTTGCATATGCGTAACCCACCGTATAAGTACCCAACCGCATGGTCACACTTTGACCTTTTTTCAAGCTCACCGTAGATTGCTGGTTGTGTTTTATATCATCTTCAATATGGATAGTGAAATTTTGGCACAGCTGAAGAAGTTATCCAATGGAATGGAATTGATACGCCAAAACATCAACGTGCTGAAGCATGAGAGCTTGTTTCAGCATCCCACCTCTGAGGAGGTTGTCGAGGGGATGATACGACAGACGATTCTGTTCAACCTTCTGGCCAGCCACTCACTAACAACAGTGGTGGCCTAGCAGCCCAAGATACTACTACCAGTTCATCATGGGCCGAAGAGGTGGATGTCCGCGACCCACTGTTGGATGATGACTTACCAGCTAAGAGAGCAGTGCCCATCAATGTAGTTCCAGTGACCAAAACAGGCAGATAAGTTTCTAAACGAAGCATTCACTTGCAAAATGACAGGAGTTGACAGGCGATTCCCATGTAGTCTCTACACGCTGCTGCAAAACCAGCTAACAAGAGTCCCATTACTTGACAAGATCATGGTGTCCGAGTGTTCCAGAGCTTCCAAATCGACAGACCACTCATTATACACGCTACAAGGACTTATCCTAGAAGCCATCGGACGGTGCAGCCAGCTTCTAGAGGCAGCGAACAACCCTAATCTTCAACTGACAATGGACCAGATAGGTGATGCTGTTGAGACAGCCATCACCCTTCTTGCCAATGCCGCCAACAAGACATTGCTGATGAGGAGGACTAAAATCCTAGAGGAATACAATAAGAAACTGCAATTACATCTTTTTGCTGATGACTGTCTTCTCTATAGAGTAATAAATGCTGAACAGGATACCTTTCCACTACAACAGGACCTTGACTTATTATCCAATTGGGCAGAAACATGGCAACTGAAATTCAACATAATAAATGTACTATACTGCGATTCACTAGGTCTACATCACCACTCATATTTAATTATCAACTCAACAATCAAGTCTTATCCACTGCAGATCAACATCTTAATCTTGGCATACTACTGGACAAGAAACTGATTATCATGGTCACCACATATATCCCACACTGCAAGTAAAGCCACACAAACTCTAAACTTTCTAAAATGTAATTTAAGCACCTGCTCTACAGATGTAAAAGCTGCAGGTTACCCTTCAATGGTCCATCCCTCAATGGAAAATATAGCAGCGGTCTGGGATCCCCACCAACCATACTGGGGATATACAACATTTGGAGAAAGTACAACGCAGAGCTGCTAGATGGGCATTCAATGATTATGGACAATGTAATTCAGTTACATCTATGTTGGAACATTTAGGAAGGGACACTCTTTAAAAAAGGTGCATGATAACAACTGAAGACTACAAACACTATTTAAAATTTTACACAATGACTATGCTCTCAAACTCCCACATCACTATCTCCACCCAACAAGGCACACCAGACAGTATCACCCCCAACATTTCATTATTCCAAATTCATCTACTGTAATGTACCAACAAATCAAAAACAATTAATGAATGGAATAACCTACCCACTGCAATAATCGAACAAGATGATTTGAATTAATTTACTGATAACTCTAATACTTGTAAATCTTGTAATTTTTTCCTGGAAATATCAGCAGAGCTGCCTGCCCAGTAATAATAATAAATAAACTGGCGTCCTTTGCTGCTGCCCAGGAGAGAGATTGGGCAACTGCAGCCCCTCACCTTTTTGGGCCAGATTTCCTAAAAGAAGCTGCGGACTATCTGCAGAGTCTCCAGCTGATCTGGAAAGTAAAGCAGCCACCCCAGAGTTTTTGGCAGCCCCCTTTGGAGTCAGTAAGGGGGGAGCAAAGAATCACAGTCATGAAAACAAACCCCATACTCTTGCCCAGCCAATCAGAAGGTTCATTTCTCAGGAAGGAGGACCTTCCAGAAGAAGAAATGAATAGACTCACAATTTGTAACACAATGTTTTGATGCCATCAAATTCAATTATTGTTTTGAATCCTATGTTGGTCAAAGCAAAGGGCATGGGGTTCATCCTGCTAGCTCAAACAGAGAGCTTGTTGAGGGTGGCAGGCAGATTAACTCTCTTTGTCAACACCTGGAAGGTGTTGATGAAGGACAATTGGGTTTTGCAGACTGTCAAAGGATTTCAAATTCTCTTTGTTGGGCAACCTGTTCAGGTGGTATACAGTCACACCCCTCAGACAGAGTTCTACTCTGTTCTGTTCCTGGTCCCCAAAAAGAATGGGCAAATGAGACCAGTTATCAACCTCAAAGCCCTCAACCAGTGGGTAGAAACCCCTCATTTCAAAATGGAAGGTCTAACCACCCTTAGAGACCTGCTGAGGCAGGGAGATGGGTTAGTAAAAGTAGACTTAAAAGATACATATCTCACAGTACCAGTGCATCTGGAACATCAATGCTACCTTCAGTTCAGCATAGAGGGAGTAAACTACCAGTTTACCTGTCTCCCATTTGAGTTGGCATGTGCCCCATGGGCTTTCACCAAGGTAATGAAAGCTGTGGTGACCTTGCTCAGGTCATGGGGGACAAGGATAATAATCTACATAGACGACATCTTAATCATGTCAGAGTCTGTAGTGTTAGTAGCACAGCACTTACAGGTGTTAATTCACATCCTACAATGTCTAGGGTTCATCATCAACACCGAGAAATTGGTGATGATTCCAACTCAGGAGATAGAATTCCTGGGCATGAGGGTGAACACCAATACCCTGCTGGTCAGCCTTCCAGCAGACAAAATGAAACAGATTTGAGCAGAGACGGTCAGAATAGCCAACGTTATCTCCTTGTCAGCCCGACTCCTGTCTCATTTTCTGGGGAAACTCAGCGCAGTTACCCAAGCTATTCCCCCAGCCCAATTGTTCTACCGTTGCTTACAGAAAGACTTACAAACAGCCCTAGCAGACAACAGTCAGAACTACGAGGTTCTCCTATCCCTTTCACAAGCCTCCCTGGAAGAGCTCTCCTGGTTGAGAGAACATCTATCCAGATGGAATGGGAAACCTCTCAGGCAGAAACCAGAGCAAGTGACTATCAGCTCCAATGCCTCCCAGCTGGGCTGGGGAGCAGACTATGCAGAGACATGCACAGGGGGTGCCTGGTCTGCACAGGAACAAGCCATGCACATCAACTGCTTGGAGCTGCTAGCAGCCACACCTGCAGTGAAGACATTCCTGAAGGATGCCTCGGGGGTCTCAGTACTTCTTCAGTTGGACAATGCCACACATCAACAACATGGGGGGCACAGTGTCGAGCCAGTTGACAGAGCTGGCAAAGGAACTGTGGATGTGGGCTCTAGACTGGGAGATAGCCCTGTCAGCCCAACATATTCCAGGAGTGGGACTTCCCCAGGTTGATTGCACTGATCCCAGACCTAATTCAGTGACCAACCGGCTCCCAGATGGAGATGATCCCTCAACTAGCTGTGTGGCCTGTCTCTAGGAACGATTCTCTGGTAGTTGCCTTTCAGAAGAAGCTACTAAGCTCCATGGAGAACCAAGTCAGCCCGGTCTTATGACTCACACTTCCCAAAGTGGGCTGGCTGGTGTGCTGGAAGGGGTCACAATCCCGTTTCAGGACCCACCTCTAATGTAGCAAACTTTCTGGCAGAACTACTCAGGCAGGGCTACCAGTCAACCTGGCTGAATTCCTTCAGGTCGACCATCTCCTCTGCTCGTGACCAAGTAGACAGAATTACTGTAGGCAAGCATCCCTTGATTTTCCAGGTACTCAAAGGAGCATTTAATGCCAGGCCACCCTACCATGATATACAGTCACCTGGAACATGCAGACAGTCCTACAGTACCTAGAGGGCATGGGATCCTCTGCATCCCTATTTCTAAAGTTTGTCACCTTCAAGCTGGCAATGCTTTTAGCATTAACCAGGCCATCCCGCTCTGCAGATTTAGCTGTCTTGCAGCTAGATCATCAACGTTTTATGCCTGAAGGAGTAGTGTTCTTCCCAGCAACACTGGCAAAACAATCGAGGCAGGGAAAGCCGCTCAGGGAATTTTTCTTCCTATCTTTCCTACATAATTCAGAGCTCAGTCCAGTACAGACCCTCAAACAGTACAAGTCGGTGACCTCTGCACTTAGACCATGCAATGTTAGCAACTTGTTGGTTTCTCTAGTTAAACCTCACAAACCTTTGTCCTCAGCAACCATAGCCCGCTGGTTACGAGAAGTGCTTAGGTTAGCTGGCATTGATGTGAATATTTTTTCAGCACAAGGTGCCTCAACTTCAGCTGCAGCTGGCATTACTACCAATGATATCCTTAAGGCAGCAGACTGGAGCTCAGACTCTGTCTTCAGGAGATTTTACTACCTTCTGGTGAATGATCCAACCTTTGGAAGATCGGTACTAGCATCTGGCACTACTGAAACATAGATATATATAGCTGTAATTAGCAGCTCAACTTGCCCTATAAAGTAGCTTGGAAGCTACAAACCACACCATTGATATGTGAGACTGAGCCTTCTGAAATATAATTTCCAGATCATGCAATGATTGCATGCTATTTGGAATTATAATGAAGAAGGTGAAGTCGAGCATATCAATGGTCCCACCCACCCATTCTTGTTCTGGGTTCGCTTTCAAATGTCGAAGTGTGACCATGGGGTTGGGTACTTATATGGTGGTTTTACGTATGCGCAAACCATTTCCGGTGTGCACTTTATAGAATTGTACTACCAACAAGCTGTAGATGTTTGGACATCATTGATATGCTCGAATTCACCTTCTTCATATAATTCCAAATAGCATGCAATCATTGCATAATCTGAGCCATTTGAAAATTATACTGTAAATTTAGGCTTGCGCGATTGTGTCTGGTTTTCACAGATCCGGTCACATATGTCCGTCATTTCTCATATTCGTGAAGCTGATAACATCTGGACAATTGGGAACTTGCTGGGTAGATGATAGTCTGTGGCATAGCCTTCCTTCAAAGGGTCTGGTTTGTCTACTGGTTCAGATGGAATGCAGTATTAGGCCACTCCAAGAAAATTTCTTGTTTCCCATTTCATTGACCTCAAAAATACATGAGGGCAGGCGGTTCATTATCCATTATTCATTATAGATATTTCCACAAACTTTCGAAATTCATATCTAACCTACAGGTAAGAATACAGTAGAAATATTTGAACTAAGAAAGTGAACAGTGAAAAGCTAGCTAAATGGGCTTTCTGAATGCTAAACTAGTTACTGCTATGCAATCACAAGATAAAATATGAATAAAATGTGCTCTGGTGCTCATGCTCTGTTCTCTGGAGGTGTACCTGCTGTTTTGGAGCCAGTTGGTGTGTGTCGTTATGATGGTAAGAGACCAAATGGCATGTCATTGATTTCTTGGGCTTACCATTGCTCTGGGACTTTACCTGTTCAGACAACCTGGCCCCATCTAATTTATCTACTTCTGCAAGTGGTGCCAGCCAGTTGGCAAACTCTGCAGAGTCAGCTAAGTTCAGAAAGTATTCTTATCTGATTCCATCATTTCATTTCTCCCCTCTATGTGTTGAGACCTTCGGTGCTTGGGGGATCATGTGCACGCTCATTAGTGAGGCGGATAGGTTCCCGGGTAATGGAACAGTCTGGTGATAATAGGGCTACCCAATTTTTAATTCAGAAGGTTGCTATTGATGTTTAACATGGCAATGCTGCTTCTGTAATGGCAACAATTCCATCATCATAGGATTGGGCAGAGTTTGCCTCTCTGCCCACTGTTTGAGCGTGAAGACCTTTTCTTGTATTATTATTATCTTAAAATAAAATGTTCAGTTGACAGCAATAATGAATGACCATGAGGGAAGAGAATCTGCATGCTAGCAGCCGCAGAGCCGGACTTAACTTTAGGCAGAGTAGGAAGCCTGCCTAGGGCTGAGGGGGCCTCCGAGCACCAAAAAAGAGACCTCAGGCTTACAGATTGCATGTACATCTATAATAAAACCACTATTCATACAGCCAATTTCCCTTATGCAGCCATACACTAGTGGACAGTTGTAGGTATTCCCATGCTATGAATAGCCTTCTATCAACTTATATCATTACAGAACAAGCACTTACATGAAGTTACAACAGCACACAAAATATTCTCTATTGTTCTACTCACGTGCAGAGCTGATTCACATGATAGTGAGTATTTAAAAACTAATATGGAGGGAAAGTGTTGTGATGGTTTGGAGCATAGGGGAAACATGGATTTCTTATAGTGTCTGTTTGTATTGCAAACAATGCACGTGAGTTGTACATTACTTAGTACACTATATTAGCCATGGTTTGTTATAGTTTGGTTGCTCGCCATTGGCTGCTCCATGACTGCGCTGCTTTGGTGCATCCTTCGTTTCGCGCCTCTGATTTGGTCAATTTTGGTGCAACTCAGTGGTTTTGTAGTAGCTACACTGGATGGAAGTTGGCACTAAGTCTAAGATTACAGTATAGTATTGTTCATGATAAAAGATGACTGAGCGGGTGAGGCACTAGTTCTTTAATTGTAAAGGTCTCAAGATCAGCTAGCTGAAGAGCTGGAAGATTGCCATACAGTTCTGGAAAGATATCTGTATATTATAATAAGTTACACAAACACTGAATAAAGCTGCAAAAACATCAGCCATACATACATGTATAGCTAGTGTAGCTACATAGAGCTGTGCAGTCCATGCTGTTTTGCATAACAAGCTTATAAATGTATATAAAGGCCCCAATGGGCTGTTCCCTGCTTTCTGTGAAGAGGGAACAGTCCTATAGCTTGGTGATGTCTTGGCTGAGGTGCTCCATAAGTTTTTCCTTGTTGCAGTCTGCTATATAACCTTCCTACGTGGAACTAGATCCATCCGTGGCAGCCCAGTAGCCGCTAGTGATTGGAACTTTCATATGCTGTGGATGTTACTGGTCGCTCTGGTAGAAATTTACACCGATTATTTGTTCCAAGTGTTAGAACTAATTATGGAAAACAGTCTTTGGCGTACAGGGGTACGGCCATATGGAACAGATTACCTAAAGCACTATACAGTGCTAAAACTGTGAATGGTTTTAAAACATTATTTTGTACAATGTAATTCTGTTTTGTTGTGTATGTATGTACTTATATTGTATTGTATTTTTTGTTGTGCTCTCAGGGCATAGCTGAAAAACAGCCTTCTTTGGCTGACGCTATTTTCCCTGATTAAATATCATTTAAAATAAAATAATAAATATGAACACTTGACCTTACAACATCTGAAGGTCAGGTGCTTCCTTCACATTAGTCTAACATCTTTGTCCAGTATCTTATCATCTGGTGCTGGAGATGGTGGCAAGGGGTGCTGGTCACCCCGCGAAGAAATAAAGGTTTGTTTTTTTCATCACCAATGATGGTTTCTCTTTCTCACAATACTTTGACTGTTTGGGGAGGGAGGGGGGGGGGCTCTAACTTTGGCTTAATTTTCCTAGGGTCTCCAGAATTTTGTTTGTTTGTTTGTTTGTTTTTTAATGCTAAGGCCGGCCCTGCGGGCGAGAAATGGGAAACAATGAATTTTCTTGTTAGCTACAGTCAAAACGCAAGTGGCAAAAATATGCTTTATTACGCATATTTAGTTGCAGCGCAACCTTTGCCCGCGAGAAGACAAGCGCTACTTACAGTAAAGCACCATCTTATTAAGCACCAATTACTTCCTGTAATAGATTTTACTATGGCTTTCCAATTGCCACAACGCAAAAACACGTCATCTGGCTTTCCCACCGTAACCAGATCCGGCAGCTGCAGCGTGGTAGCAACGGGCTACAAGCATCTGAACAGACTCAGTAAGAAATTGCAATGTGGTTTTAATTTGTAGTACAAATTTGTTTCATACTGTTAAATGTTTGACAGTCAGCTGAATAGTGTAGACAAATAAATAGGTACAATAATGGCGTAGTAAAAAATTGTGCACTCTGGCTGTAATTCACACATGCTGTCATGTTAATAATACAGTATTATTTAACACATTTCAATGAACAATATAAATTTAGTTGACTCCCTGTGTCAGGATATGGCTACTACTGAATCAGCTGGAAGCAGAAATCTGTGCTGCGTCCTATGTGGGAACAAAGACAATCAAATGACTAGTTACACCAATTGGGGAACTGCAGAAAGACAGTTTTTAAGTAAGCACCTTAGTGAATCTCCACCTGAAGAAAGTAATATTTGTAAAAAGCATTTTATAGAGGCCAAACGATACCACAATAACACTCAATATATACCAAAATGGAAAAACATTGACACCACACTAACAGCACCAACATCTCCAAATTTTTGCATAAATCCTGAGTGTACCAACAGATTCAGCGACAAGCTTATCAAACCAGCCTTTGCTAGTATTGCTGATATGAAAAGACAGCTTGGGGCACAGGCATCTACAAACACGCCATTTCTTCTGTGCCCAACCTGTTACACCAAACTGTACCGTCTCTGTACTCCTGCACAAAACTGCTCCTCTTGTGGAGCCATGCCAAAACCTGGTACTAAATTCTGCCGTCATAGTCCCAATTCCTTACTTGTATCAAAGTACATTAAGGATTCCACAGGAACTGACATAGACATAAAACCAGAAGACGGAATATGCACTTCTTGTTATAACTCACACTGTACCATCATCAAGTCTATAAAATGTGAACAAATTGGGTCAGACGAAATGCTGGTAAGATCTATTGAAGAATGGGAAGATATTAAGACAGCTCACAACACTGATAGACTAACCAGTGCTTTATTAACATCAGTACTATTTGTTGCCAAGAATTTACTTCCACACAAGGCTGTATTGCTTCCTTGGGTATGTACTGTTTTTCTTCAATCCTATGGGACTTCGCACAGTGGAGACATCAACTTAGCAGAAGTTGTACTAGAGGTGGGAGACGGTAGTGTTCAATTTTCATCACGTTGGCTGTTGCACCAACTTATCATTTACCTAGACGTGTACATGATGCATAAGTGTATGCATATGAAATTTGGTACCATTTTGTATCGTAAAGGTGCAGATATATTAGCCACCTTGTCTTGGGCACTTAGCAATTCACAGCTAGCAAATAGTTGTTGGATCGAACCTGAAATCAAACAGAAACACTCTGATGCAGATAACACACTTAAAGAAGCAAGCCATATAGTTAACAATTTAATTCATGATGAAATTAAAAGGATGTCTCAAGCACAAAAATCATTTGATTTTACTTCACTAAACATCAATGAGCAGTTAGACAACATAAATCCACTACTGTTTGAGTTTTTAACTTCCATAACCAACTCTGCCAGAGAAAGAGAAATCACCGATAGTAATGAACACATTAAGAAAATTCGTCTGTTTTTTATTTTAAGCCAGTTAATGTTCTGTACAAATCCTAAGAAGCCAACACCCTTCCATGACCTTATTGCTGACATTACGGAAGTTTGTGGAGGGTCACGCCGGTTAATAAGGATACTTAATAGGTTGGGTTGTTCAAGTTCTACAGATACCCATGATAGGTTTGTTACCGAGCATGCAATGGCTAGACGTCAAGCTAAAGTCTGGGATGAATTACCTAGCAATGTTTTTACTATTGCCTCAGTTGACAACTTTGACATGTTGCAGAGTTATTCTGCAGTGTATTGTGGTGATCAACATCGAAGTTATCATGGCACTACTGTGCAGTTGGTACAGCCTCACCCTAGCCATTTTGTGGTTTGCTCCAACCCTTCTAACTTGACACCATACACCATCACAGAACTACCGCAATCACAGCTACCAGACAGTGTCCGTCAACAACTGCCAGCCACCACCGTCCATGTAACACCACCATCCACAGTCCATCAATCATTGTTCGCTGTCCATCAATCATTGTCTGCTGTCTGTCAACTACCTACTTCATCTCAATATTTTCATCAACAACAGGTCTCACCTGATGGCTTGCCAAACAAACTATGTGAAGTTGGGCCAAAGCGTCAAAGAACTGTGACAGTCAACAAGTTGAAATCAAGTGCAGACAACAGTACTACAGTGCAAAATTTACACACACGCACTCTGTCAATAACACTTACTTTAAATGAATTCCTTCAAAGTGCAAACCAGATTTCTGAAAGAAATACACTGTACAATAACTTGTTTTCTTACATTCTTCAAAAGTTCACTCTACATCAACAATCAGGCTAGTGTCCAACAAACACCACACTTTCTGAGTTTCGATCATTCCTGCATGAAAACAATAAGCAAGGTTTGCAAGAATCATCGACAGTATACTACATGGAACTAATAAATGAATATCCAGACTGTGCTGAAACTATGTTGCTAGTAGCAGAAGATTTACTGGCCAAATTTGGTAATGTCCAACAGGGATGGGTGATCTTAGTAGGTGATGGTAAATCTTACAGACATCTGATGGCCATTAAAAAACAATACAGTTCAGCACTAACAAAGCTACTACTTTTCCCAGGCGACTGGCATATACTCAAAAACTTTCAACCCATTTTGATGAAAATTTATTTTGCAGCTGGCTTACGGGAAATAGCAAAAAACTCTGGCTACAACGGTAGCACACTGAAGTCAATAGAGCAATGCTCCAATTTCAAACGTACTCACAATTTTTTGCTGCAAGTGTGGGAGGCCTTGTTCAGGCAGATACTAGACACTTACTTAACTAGTAAACCCAACAGTATCACAACAGATGCCAACTGCATACTTCAGTTGAGTATAGAGACAAAGAAATCACCATTTCACACTATCAATAGGATTCGTGAGCTAGTGGAAGACACCCACACTGATGAAGGTTTTAAGAATTTCACAGACCAAATGAGTAAGGCTGACAAAACTTGGAAGCTCTGGAATCAATTTGTTTTTAGGGACTTTTTAAGCTACTATGGTCTCTATTTATCAGTTAGATGCAGCAACTGGGAGCTACGCATAGCAAGCTTGAAGCAGATGGTCCCTGTATTCACAGCATTTGATAGAGAGTATTATGCGAGAATCATCCCTGACCACCTAGATCAGGTTCTACAGTACCCACCAGAAGTTTTACATTGTTTCAAGAAAGGAGCATTTACAGTGAACTTGACAGGACACCCAACAAGAGCAGTTGCTCTTGACGAAGCACACGAAATGTGTATTAATAAAGATTTAAAAATGGCTGTGGTCCGCTCCACCAAACCGTATCTTCAGAAAACTAGCTTGTTTTTCAATTATCGCATCAAATGTTATAAAAACATTATAAATCAACTTTTCCCATACTTAGACAAGCAAACTGAAACATCTGCCCTTCTTGATAGTTCCCCCCAGGCTAACAGATTTGAAGACAACATAAAACGTATGTGTGAACTAATAGTTACCAACAAACTATTTCATGATGACAAAAGCAACTGTAGGGGGTTGATGAATGTATTTACAGGCCAAATAGCAACACAAGAGCAAACCTGTGACATGCTAACTTTTTACCAGACCGGGGAACAGGCATTTTTGAACTATGTAAAATATCATATTTTACAGTGCCCCAGTGCTCAGAAAGCTCCTTTGAGGCAACACAAACTAATTACAATGACAACTAAAGCCATGCGAAAAACCAGATGCACACCTAAGGAGATGGAAACCAAGCAAGTCAATAAGTGTTTGCGACGTCACGTTGCATGGCTCAGCAGCAACAGACAGCTACAGAGTATCCAGGAAGAGCAGTACTCTGAATTACCTCGTGCACTGTCAGATGAAGCTGGACACCCACACTGAGGAAACAAGAGTACATGGACTGACAAGCTACTGAATCGTTATCAGATGGCAGACCCCCCTGTGTTTTTGTCGTGCTTACCTTCAACACCTTCTGTTGTTATCATTGATGCCATGTTTATGTTAAACACCAAACCGCTACACCAAACTAAGTCTTTTACAGAATACACTCAATTTCTATTTAACCAATTTGTTTTGAAGCACTTTAAGGCAGGCACACTGGAGGTACACCTAGTTTTTGATAAGCCAGCCAAACAACTCTTTAATCCTAAACAACCAGAACATATGAAGCGTTACTCTGCTAGCAACAGTGAACATCAACACAGTTCAATAAGTCCACATGCTAATGTACCTACCAAATGGCAAGAGCACCTTCAGTGTCAACAGTGTAAAAGATCTATTGTTGAAGCTGTTGGACTCAGTCTGCTGCAGAATGGACGCTTTCTTTTGATGGGCCAACAAAAGCTGATTTTAGCTGGGTGTTTTTCAGGTTCTGGTGAGAATATTGCTTGGCTGTTGCAACCTAGTAAATTGTTTGCAGAGCAGCTGGAAAAGTATTATTCGACAGCTGGAGAAGCTGACAGCAGAATGTGGAGACATGCAACACAGTCTCAGGCTGACAACATTCTTATCTATTCACCAGACACTGATGTGTACAACATAGGGTTAAGCTACATCAATCAACAAACCACTACCTCCTACACAGTGCAACTCAACACACCATCTTCAAGTGAACATAAATACATCAATCTCAACAACTTGAGAGCAGCACTGCTCAAAGACCCAGATCTGAGTAATCTTCCACAAGATGGGCTTTGTAAGATATTACAATCACTATTTATTTGCACTGGGTGCGATTATGTTTCTTATTTCAAGTCCATTGGCAAAGCAAAAGTTTTAAACAATTTTTTTCAACATGCATCATTTATAGCTGGATCTAATATGCCAGGGAGTCTACAGAACACTTCACAAAGCAACAAAGAAATCGGTTTTTTATCTTTCATACGGCTTGTGGGGACATTTTATTTCAAAAAGCACTTGAATGCTTTTGTGGCACTGAAGGGACACAAAACCCCAACACATTTGTACAATTCACTAGAGGCTTCATTACAACCAAGAGAAAAACATGAGAAGTGGTTGCAGAACATTAGAGAGGTAAGTAGTGACCGTATACTAAATGAAGAAGACAGGGTACCAACCTTTTCATCTCTCTGGCGCCATTGGCAGAGATCCTGCTGGATAAGTCAGCTGTGGCAGCAATCTTGTCAACATGACATCTTTATGGCTTTGCCATCACCAGAGAGCAGTGGCTGGCTATTACAGAACAACAGTACGTACACTATCGACTGGGAGGCACATGAAGTTCAACAGAGAATAAAACGTAATATTGATTTTTTAACTAAAGGATGCAGCTGTAAAAAGGGCTGCAAAACACTTACTTGTGGTTGCAAGAAAAGATCATTAACTTGTGGGCCTGGATGCCTATGCCAGGGTTGTGTTAATGTCAATGTACAACAAATGGGACACTTACCTGAGGATGATGATGATGAGAACAGTAGTAGCAGCAGTAGCGATAGTGAAATTGAAACTGATGAGACTGGGAGTAGTATGTCTGAAAATGATGAGCAGCTAGAAGAAGAAATTATCACTGACGATGACTTTTATTTTAGTACCTGTGATTATGGCATTGTATGATAGTTTTATCACTCCAATAATAGTTTGCAATTGTGTGTAGTGCATGATAGCCAGCTACTTATACTATATCTCGTAGCAAAACATAGTACAAATTTGTTTCATACAAGTACATGTAGCCATACTGCTTACATGAGAAATACATACATACCTTTTCGCTTTTAAGAGATCAGATTTTGTGCATTTCTTGCCTTTGGTCCACAGCGAGGCGAAGTTTGGAGAGGTGAAATTTGTATAAAAGTTTGTTTGTAACATACTTCCAATTTGCTGGTTCCAACAAGACCTAACTTATACAGTCGTCTTCAACAACTATCTTTCGACAATTTTATCGGTGAAAGTGCATCTGAATCTTACAATTACAGCACTAATTTACGCCTCGACATGGAACACCAATATCGCCATTTTCTACATTACGTAATAATTGCGCTGCAACTAAATACGCCCGTTTTTTGCCGCTTGCGTTTCGACTGGCTACGTCATGTAACCGCACATTCAAAATATTTCTTTGTTTTCGATGCTTTCAGTGCAAGAGGTCGGCAAATGTATTCTTAACAAGTGCGCGATCAGTTTCACAACATTATACCCCTATAAGTACTGTTGCCATCACATTGCACGATAAAAGTTCGTACGAGTTGTGCGTTAGCTGATTCGCAACCAAGCCGGATTTCGTAGGGTCTACAGCATATATGGCACTGCCGATAGTTAGCTACTTGATAACAAACCATTCATTTGTATTATATAGCTATGCACTGACACATATACTCATTACCACCATGACATCTCCGTGATAGCACCATAATTGCAGCGAACTGAACAAAGAGTAGGAAGTTACACAGCTTCATGATGGTGATTTTATCGACACTATAGAGTAGTATACGGAAAATGTAACGTACATATACGCGAGCATATTTAATATCATAAATAAAGCTTTACAGTGGCCAGCACTGAAGGTCTGACAGCAACATGTACTGCAGCCTTTGGATTAACTTAACCTATAGTCAAGATATGTTAATGTATGATATTAGCAGACAATTGGTATCTGCTTTAGAGAAGTCTGGACTCTGGACATATCAGTAATACTCAAGTTGGATTTCATACTGACTAACTGTTCTACTGTTACCCTGCTGTTGTCTGTTATACATGACTGGAGTTCATGTTTAGAACGTCATAGCACCACTCATTGTGTCTTTTTGATCTTTGCTAAAGCTTTTGACTTAGTGCCTCATGAGCATCTTAATCCTAAACTTCAATGCTTAGGTGTCACTGGCCAGTTATTGCATTGGATTCAATCTTTTCTAACTTGCCGATACCAATGAGTGATTATCAATGGTAGCCATTCTGACTGGCTCCCTGTTACATCAGGAGTACCACAAGGCTCTGTACTTGGCCCCCTTCTGTTCATATTATACATATATAGATGATTTGCAGAATGTTGTAAGCCACTCCACTTTAAAACTAGTACTATTTGCAGATGACGTTACATTGTATAGAGAAATTAAAAATTCTGCTGACTGTTTGTTACTGCAGCAAGATCTTGATAACATCTGTTCTTGGACGATCAAGTGGCAGCTACCTATAAACGTATCTAAGTGTTTAGCATTTTTAATTTCAAACAAGAGGATACTTATCAATTTTCTATATAAAATTAACAGTGTCACCACCTCATGGAATTCTAATATCTTGGAGTTTACATTCAATCTAACTTATCTTGGTCTCATAATGTGTTGTTTCTGCCAAGGCCAGGAGATCACTGAACCATCTGTGTCATGGGGAACTACACAGCTGCATAATCTGTAGCTTACAAATGTTTAGTTAGAGCACTGATGGAGAACACTTGTCAAGTGTGGAGTCCACATACTGCATCTGTACAGTGTCGTGCTACTAGGTGGGCATGTGTAAGCCAGTGGGAGCCTATTTCCAGGAAATAGAATAAGTTATCTGATGATTGTTTTAATTCACTGTGCTGGCCTAGCCTATAGCTACCTGTCTATGTCACACTATGATATCTTCAACAACAGAACATCTCTTAACTGTTATGATTATTATCGCTGCAATAATTCCTGCACCAGAACTCATGAACTGTCACTCATCACCTTTACCATCTTCTATCAACAGTCGGCATTATTCTTTTTTTTGTGAATTAATATTGTATTTTTTGTGGAATGCTGTATCATTTGATACACTCACTATCAAATCTGTAAATTCTTTTCGTCATGCCATTTATCGTCTTAGCTTTAGAGTCTCTGTGTGTTTGATTTGTACATTGTTTCTTTTTTTTGTAGTGTACTTTTGTTATCCTTAGCTTTGTCCTTGTAATGTTATTTTTGTACTGTATGTATAGAGAGAACTGAGTGCCCTTGTACAGGCTGTGCCTTTGGTGCCACCCTGTAATGTTGACAAATTAGACAAATAAATAATCAATTGCACTATTTAAATTTACCATGTTTACAGTACCAAAGGTTCAAAAGAGTACCATTTTTACATCACTAAAATGATCAATGATTTTTATAACATAAATGCAGAGAGGTTTTTGTCATTCTCCACAATCACAACAAGAGGACACAACATGAAATTATTCAAGCCACATATACAAATATGCTTATCAAGATCATCTTTCTTTTCAGTTAAAGTGATTAACCCCAATCAGTGACTCCAAATCACCTAATCACTTTAAGAATCTGCCGGAAAGACACTATAGTAATTATAAAGTATGTTTCTTAATGGGTATAGCTACTTAATTGTGTGTATGATTTAAATGTAGGCAACGCCTCTATCCAAAATTTGTAATATTTCATATTATAGCTAGCAGGGGTGACAAAGTCCCTCCATCCCTCCTCACTTCATCAGTGTCCTCCTTTGTGTCCCATTCATCTTTGCTGACAGCGAAGTGTCAATTTGGCGATAGCACGTGATGGCTTCCCTTTGCATAACGGAAATCATCCATATTTTTCATAGTGGCTATTTAGATAGCAGAGGTGCTTGTCAAACAGTTCTTGATTTGTACTGCTGTGTAATGTGTTGAACATAGCCAACGACGAAGCGTAATGGATACTTCACTTTTCAGACAATAATTGATATAACGGGGGAGTGCGGCACCATTTCTTTCGGAGTATGCGTGGGTTCACCAGTAATAATAATTATTTTACAAAAAGTTAACAAACAAGTACACAGAAAAATTTGGAATTTTCAACTAGAGTAGGGACCATAGCACATCGATAAAAAGTACCGAAACAAGCTGAGTAGTGCACAATATTAAATCACAGCAAAGCAATGAGAAGTGTTATATCCTTACTGTGTTCAAGATAATGGAAATGCACAGTAGGGATATAACACTTCTTATTGTTTTACTGTGATTTAATATGCACTACTCCAGCTTGTTTCAGTACTTTTTACTGATGTGCTATGGTCCCTACTCTAGTTGAAAATTCCATTTTTTTCTGTGTACTTGAACCCATTATAGTCTTAACAATATTAGAGTAAGTTAATGTGATTGTCCTATTAGCATGGTTGACGTAAGTCCATGAAGAATGCATTGTACGTACTGCGGTATGCCAAAAGGCACCTGTCGGGATGAAGCGACGTCGAACAGTGAAAAAATCAAGCCCATAGTCTTAGCCATTACCGCGTTACGCTTGTTTGAAGGCATCAATCAGTCAGTCACTTACTTAGTCAGCCAACAGAAAATTCCGTTAAATAAATTATTTTTAAAATTCCGTAGCAACTTGTTAGAAGAGTTTCGGGTCAATCTGAAGCTTGTTTGGCCTTAGTTTTATCTAACCAATACTGCCTCATCGTTGTCAGGAGAAATTGAGGTTATTTTTTGGGTGATATTCTTTCGTTGGCCATGCCTACTCCTTTGTGGTCCCTACTATACAGTACTATCATACTGTATGATAAGGGTCAAAAACATGGCCATGGCATAGAGTGACATTAAAAGTTCTGAGCCATGTAAATTAGAAACAGTAATGTATAGATAGCAAGCTAAAAGTAATTTTATATAAAAATTATTCTCATGCATTTCTGTTATGTGCATTTGTTATACTGAAGGTATGGAGTATATTGAAAACAAGATGGAGTAGCAATATGAGATTTATTGCAATAGTAAAAATATTCATGCTTCATATATTTTGCCTGATACTTGTAAGGTTGACTTCAAATTTTTAACCACCCACATGTCTACAGTAGTTATCATAACTCCTCTTCTATTTTCACAGTTATATGCACTGCAAAATGTTACAATTAATGTGTTAGTATTATCTTGCCCTCTCTTATTATTAACTCTTGGTATTACTGTAGAATATTAAAATAGGTAAAAACTAATCAAACATTTCTAAAAATAATTTATACAGTATATAGTAGCAATGGAATACAGTGTAATCTAAAGTACAGTGGCTGTGCATTATCACAACATGGAAAAAACATCTATGTTAACAGTTTACTTAAATGTGTCTTTGAACCAATTATTATGTTTTAATGATGGATCAAGAAGTGAGTTTTGGAAGTGAGCAGAATCAGGCTGACTTAGCTCAGATTGGTTATTCCTATAAAGTAACAAAGTGGCATAGTCACACTCCAAGTTTAGGATAAAGATTTCCTAACCTTATTGCATCATCCTCGTCATCATTATCACTCCCCTCATTAATAGCAACGTATTGATGTCTATTGCAATGGAACACCTTCCTTACACTATAGCTAGCTGCAATAAATATTGCAATCAAAGGAAATATCACCAGTACTAGTGCTAATGTGGTAGTAGCAGACTGCAGGAATTCAAAACTACTGATAATGACTACAACTATCATCAGCTACAGGATTAGTCCATCAAACATGTTCAAAAATTTACTCTTGTAAGGTTGGAGCCAAGTATGAAATGCAGCAATTACAACACAAGTCAAGAGTAAATAAAACAACATGCTGTCATTGTTATTGCCGAGGAGGACAATTAACATTATCACTTGACGACAAATCAAATAATATGCAGCAAACCAACGGTACTTGTCCTTGTAACATCCTCAGTTGAAACTGATCCAGTATTGGTTTGAATCTAACTAAGTTGATATTCCTTTTTAGTAATGGTTCGAGCAACATAAGCACTGGTAAACCAATTCCTATCACCAGTTCACAGATTAATTCCACTGTGCCATACAATGCATGTCTCCCTTGAAAATATTTAATGTTAGGAGATGAGTATGTATACACCTCATTGATATCAGTAAATGTTAGTGGTCTTAAAAGCTGTAGTGAGGTGGATACTAATGATGTGTAAGCCAGTAACAGAAGAAAACAAAAAACACGAATAATACATCGACTAATTAATTCAGATACTCTTCGGGAATATTTTGCAACTATCACAAATCCAAATAGCATAACTGAAACAGCACCAGCATGGAAATAATGAATGAACAGTTGATCAATTCCACTCATTCCTTCTACCAAACAAAGCTTCTCAAGAAATTTAGGATTCAACTGTGCAAAACCTGACAATGTGTTTATGAACTGAAAAGCACCATCAGAAATGTAAGGCTTGTTACTCAGTAATATATTCGCCATGCTGTAATAGTAGATTATCCCATACAGGTATCCTAAAGACAGTTGAAAGTTAAAGTACATTAAACAAAACACTCCTCCTACTGATATAATCCAATACAAACAGGTCAACACTACCACTAACACTGTCATTCCAGCACTAAAATGGCACTACAATGGTCTACACTGATACAGTCAGTAGAGTCATATGATAGGGTGTGTCCTGGACTACTGCACTCTCCACATGCAGGACCAGACCTGTGATGATCACATTGATCAGTGATTCTTTCTGGTAACTGAAAGTAACCTTGTCTGGTCATTCTCCAATTAACAAACTCACAATACTGACTAGGACACAATGATGAAGTTGCTTTACCATTGACACTACCAAACCATGCAGTAACCTCTTTTGATCTCATTATAATCATCATAACACTCCACCACGTCATGATGGTAACAAACACATCTCCCAAGTGTCTCACTGAATGTATATGCAGGATGGTGATAACAGGGTACTAATTCAATAATGAGGGTCACCTCTGTTTGTTGAAAATAATAATTTATATGCGAATGCAACAATAATGTAGCGTTAGTACTGTTTCTTATCTCCTTACCAACTAAAATAAGATTCAGTGGTGATACATTGTACTAGTTGATTGCTGACCAATGTAAAGTCATCCAGACATTGTACATGAAATTCAGTAATTCCTGCTGGGTTATCAAAATAGTCTAATAAAATTCCATAAAATTTTATGGGATGACCAAGAACTTGACCACTTATATAATCCACATACACAATATTGTCACCACGTATTTCATATAATTTTAACTGATGTGGGGAAGTCGTCACAGGGAAATTGGGTACAGTTAACTGAGTGTAATTGTAGTCACGAGGAATGGGAACCAATGTACCATTGATAGCTTGGAAATATTTGAATTGATATGGTGCATACATTAAGGAATTCTTTTCTCTCGAACTCAAATTAATGTTGCAATATTTTGATACACTAAAAGAAAGAGAATTTGCATCGTATAGTTGATCACTGTTAATAAATGAGATGACTGTGTTGTTGCTTTAGAGATCAAAAGTAGTGTGATTTTGGTTGCAGCCAAAATTTAACTCCACAAATATTGCTCCTCTGTATAAAATTGCAGAATTGTTAACAAAGCTTATGTAAGCTCCATCACCAATATTAACAGCGCTTGCTTCATCGATGTACAGAGCTCCACCATTGTCAGCAGTGTTATTTTTAAATGACACGTTTCTAACTAATGTCAGTCTACATCGTGATAAAAACACACACACACACACACCAACATTGTTTGTAAAATCTGATGCGTTAATGGTTAACGCCTTGTAGACATACTCCGAGTGTGAATCAATATAAATTACACTCTCATCTGCTATGTTTTGATCAAACACACTGTGTACAAATGTAGCTGTAAGTGATTCATCATCTGGGTGATCATCACTGCCAAGATGATCAATATATACAGCAGCACCACGGACAGATGTATTATTAGAGAAATTACATCCATTGGGTGCAGTGTTATGTCAGCATAACCAGTACATGCAATATACACTGTACTGCCTTTGTAATAGTAACACTTATTTGATATTGCTTTGACTTCATTCATAATTATTTTAAATGCATGATCATTTGACAGAGCATTTGACAGAATTGACAAAATCCCAGATCGACCATTCACATCAGATGCACTTAATAATCTGTTGTTGTTAATATGTACGTTGTTAAAAATTTAACAAACATGAAAGTCCATCACAAGTCATTTCAATAACAGGATTACCAATACCTCTGTTGCCAGTAATATTGGAGTTGTTCATAAAAAATACAGCATCTAGTGTTATCCCAATACCACCTGATATACAATCACTATGAAAAGCATCAGCTTCTTCATGGTAATAAAAAACAGATGACAAGATAGACACAATCACATTATCCTCTCCTACTGAGGCAACAAATATACTTAAAGTGTGATACAGTTGCATTGATGTGTTATTGTAGAAGAAGAGTTCGGTCAACATTACAACGGTGCCATTAGATGAACCAGCATTGATTTGACATGCTAAAGAGTTGTGAGAAAAGTTCGTTTGTGAGATGGTAATTTTCCACGTTTTAGTACGACCATCTCCATTCTCTATACTCAAAGCCAAATCCTTGTATTAAGGAGCAATTCTTGTAATAATACCCATTATTATAGAAATTGCTTCCATTAATGATGATATGAATGGCATGATTATATAAGCCAACAATGGACAATCCACCAACATTAATTTGTGGAGTATATATTTCTTTTCTATTTGATAAAAAATTACATTTGTAAACAATTACATTATCATAGACATTAAATAAGGAAACAGCAACAGTGCTGGACTGTTGAAATGTACAATTCAATATGGATATATTAGCTGCAGTATTAAATGCTAATCCTGGTTTTGATTCTGTAGAGCTAAAAGAGCTACCACACTGGTCCAATGTAATTCCCTCAATGATGACATCAACATATGATCTACAAGATATACTTCCACTATTGTTACATAGAATGGTAGCACCATTACTAGTTATGGTTATAGCTTTTAGGTGCTCTTGCCCTAACCCCATTTGGATGCTTGTCTGCAGAACAACTATATCTGAAGTGACATTGATTACAGTGTTGCTGGTTATATTGAGTAAAGCAGTGGACAAATGGACACTTCCCATCTATACAACATTCACTACTACTATTAGAACCACCAGTAGTGTTTATGGTGATCACTTTACTGTTAGCATGATGGCAGATGAAAAGTTGTAGAAAAATCCATGTCACCACCATTTTTGTATAGCAGCAGATCTACATAAATAAATGTGTTGACACAAAACAGACATATACTAATAGTTAATTATTCATATTTAAATCGAAGTAAAGATTTACCAACATGGTTCTATAAGATTATGTATACTGCAGTAACCAAAGGAACCTGCCGTATAGCACAAATTTTGGTGGGAGAAAATAAGAAAACACTAGTAAATTTGATGGATTCGCCAATTTCTTTTCCACCAGCTATTTAAACCATCCCCCAGCTTCAATCACATTTTGCAAAAATGCTATAGTGTGCAATGAATCATCCCAGAGGCCAGACAAGAAAGCAAAACATTGGAGATTGATGTTGAATATCAATTTATTTTCTCACATTAATTAAGGGTTCTACTGTCATGGTCTACTTGTTGTCAATTGCTTTTGACTTGACTAATTATAATAAACTCTTGTGTTCAAGTTTGTAATTAATTTAGACCACAGCTTACTGGTAGTAATAACCATAGTACTGCTTGTATTATAGACACAATTAGGAGTGAAGCCAAATATAATTTAATAGATACAGTGGAAACTGTTTCCAGGGTTACAGGTGCAGGGGTGGTTGTAGGAGGGTTTCCAAGGTTTCCAGAAACCCGTTTGGGTTTGGCTTACTTCAGAACCATTAGGCAGCTAGCTATTAGCTAGCGTTATACTGATTCTCCCTTAACTACAACCAAACCATCCCATAGGGCATAACACACCAATCATACTTAACAATATTCATCAGCTAACTGATACTATCACTTTTCCTTACAACAAAACGTAAGGATCACACCAAAAGTTTTAAACTTCCAATTAATGCCCATCATATAATCATTATAGTTTGTGTGTTATTAGTAGTAAAACTACATGCAGAATTCGAACAAACAGAAGAGGTGATGATAGTAGTGATAACGAAGGACAAATGCTAAGATGAAAAAGCAAGAGTTGATTAGCTCCTTAGATCAATACTCTCTAATAGAACAGTCACTTTGTAGTGAAATACTCTAATAGAGCATTCACTGATTAAAATGTTTCAAGATAATTGTAAAAAAAATGTTGCTAACCTATTGAGCTATAGTTAGCGTATGTAAAGTTAGCTAAATAAGTTAACCATATAGTAAGAATTCAGTAGATAGATAGACCTATCAATAGACATTGACTGATATCCAATTACATAGCTATTGGTCAGCTAGCACTACAGGGTGTAGCTATAGTAGCCTGGCTGAAATTTATTTTGCAGGTACAGTAGGCAGAAAATCACTTCCATCAGTAATTTTATTAAAGAAGGTTTCAACTCAAATTTTTAAGCACTGAATTAAGTCCCATTGTATTTTACCTAGTGCTTTTAAGTTTCCTACAAGATTATATAGAATATCGAAGGCTGATTGATCTTTTAACTAAACATGGTTTAATGAGTGTGAATGGATTGCATACTTACCACACATAGCTAGATAGAGTGCAAGGCACTCTGGATAGAATAGGCATTATTCATGCCATTATCCGCTTGTGAAGTTTCAGCCCCCATTTATTGTGTTTCTAGTAAGGCCCTTTGTGGGTCTGGGGCAGCTGAATGGACTGTTTTGGGTCCCCAATGCTGTTTACATCGCTTTCTGTAACAGCGTTCTTCGGTGTGATGGTCTTCACTAGCGTGGAGATTGTCTCCACAAGGGGGTGACACACAGGCACTCACCGTAGGTAGATCTGTGATTGCAGTCAAAGTCTAAGTCAGAGGTCAAGGCCACCAAAACCGTGACAAGTCAACGGTAAAGGGTAAAAGTTTTCAACCCACAATCAAAAATATCATCACTAAGTCACCGGTCAAAGATCAAAAAAGGCTCTTAGTCACAGGTCAAAGCAAAATTTTAGCTGGTCAAGACTTTGACCGCGGTCACAGATCTACCTAAAGCACAAACCTACACGACAACCCCTTGTCTCTGTCATTTCTCTTACGGAGCTTAATAATCTGTCAATTTGGGTTTGTACATCGGGCTGAGTCGCCAGCGGTGGACTATGATCCTCGGACATTGTTGTAGGAACTACTAGAGTCGGTAGAGTACACTTGTCGCAAAACACTTGCAGAACTGTCACTTAGTTTCAAGCTAGAAAAAAAAGCTGATGAGTTGACCTTTAGAAATGTTATATAGGGACTCTATTTAACACTTTTTTCATGTTTAAATGTGACTCATCCACATTATAAACACCTTGTATGTTTATAAGAGCTGTTGTATTTCAATGGAAAAAGAGTAATGCAAAGTTGATATGTGAACTGAATTCTTCGAAATATAATAAGCTACATACTAAAAGTAATAATTTGAAGTGATTGATGCCATTATGAAATGCCATTATAAACAGCATTAGGTGCTTCAACCAGTCACGCATGCACACTTCAGATACAATACATATTATCGTATAAGCATATAAATATTCAGGGATGAAAATTGGTTAAAGGTGGTTTTTGAATTTTATATTATTCAGAAACAATCAGTGGCAATATATGATTTTCATGAAGCTGTCATCACTCATGAAATTCATAAAAAATTTGCTTCTCATCAATTTCCACCTTGTAATGGCTCTCCTCAAGATGTCTTGAAGGGCATACAAAAATAAGATTCAATGAGCACAGTATTCAATCCATGTTTTCGTAGAAAAACAGTACTGCATCCCAGTGCCATTTTATCATTACAGTGAACCCTAGCTCAATTCTCCGAACCCCTTTGATCTTTGAAAAGTGAATTGTTCGGAAAACTGAAGCCCATACATTTATATACAGAGCTCTGTTGAAACACTCTTGACAGAACATACACCTATACTCAAAATACTCTAATAGAACAGTGTCAGATAACCAAGGATCTACTGTACATGTAACACAAGTAAAGCACAACCCTGGAATTACACATACAGCATGTAATAATGACACTAATAGAGCATTGACTTTTACATCACAAAATTATGTAATTGCAACTTCCGCAGGACACGAAGTGAGACAACTTCAATGGTGGGGCTCCTTCAAGAGGCTACAACTCAGCTTCTGGTGATTCATTGGGCATAAGACTTAAACAGATCATTAAAAAGTTCAGAAAGATGATGAAAATGCTATTTGGGTATCAGGTTGGTTTTCCCAGGTGACAAAAATAAAATATTTACTCGAAAAAGCAATTGTCACCAAACAACACTTCAGTAAGAAAGAAGATCAATAATGAATTATTGTACATCGATTTGGTGGACTCTTCATTGTGGGACTCTTCTATCACACTTTTCAAAGTGTCAAAATCCTTGTGCCTGCATACCATATATGTACAAATTTTCAAGGTATGCAATTTTTGCAGTTTGACAAATTTCCAGATTTTCATGGTTTTATTTTTGAGGATCACTGGTTTTTAGAGCTAACCCTGATAATCATTAATGTTCGAGGATAAAAATTTTGTGGAAAGCCAAGCAACTGCAAAATCTGCAAAAATTATGTACCTCGAAAATTTGTATGCATACAGTATACTGACATCTGGAGTTTATAATATTAATGCAAAGGCTACACTAATATTATGAATGCTTGCTGACATGTAGGTATACTCAAAAATGGTCACACACAATTATAGCGATACAACTTTCATTAACATATGGTAAATTGGTGACTACTAGTCACTGGAGTCCATGACATGTGACTGGGACTATGAAAATGGGGAATGTGGGCACATAAATTTGCATACTTGTACACATAGTATGTCATTGCATGTGCTGTGACCACATGTGTAATTTTCTACTCCTATTAAACAGCTTAATGGCATTTTAATACAAGTTACAGAATGCAGATATTCCATTCCAGTAATGAAATACTGTAGCGCTGGTCACTGTAAAGTGTTAATAACAATAGTATAAGTTGCACAATGGAATGCAGTTTGTGAACACCATATATGCTATAGAAAGTGGTATCAAAATAATCATGTGTGCCGCCTAACAGTGAGAGAAACATTTTTGGGTATACCTACCTATATGTCAATACCTACTGTACGTACAGTAGAGTAGATACTGTCAAGCAGTAAATAGAATGCATTCATTTGTTAGGATTAAAGTATTATATTTACCACTCAGTGCTGAAATGTTGTCACAAGTTACCCAAATGTACAGAACCCACCCTTAGAAATGTGTAAAACCAAAAAATGTCAGTCCAGTAGCTACAGGTGTAGTCAAGACCAATGATTAGACACTACCGTTTAGTAAGGCCCATTGCTGGACAACTGGCTATTACTAACAATCAATAATTTGTCATATTAATACTTGTCTGTACATTTTGTCAAATGAAGCCATATATCTATAACTTGACTAAGAGTTTTACCCTTAATTGTTAAGAACTACACATTAAAATGAGCTTTATATCCCTTTTGCAACCTCAGCTTGGTCAAACAAGTAGATTTTAAAAACCTTTCCATTCCTTGCAATCCTTTGTCCAATACAAAATACATGTATTTTTATGCTAGATACAAAAAACACTAAAGTACACTCTACAGCACATCAAACAACCAAAGAAATTAAGCCCCCTGAATTACCCTATACAATGCCACCCATACTACTGCTGTAACATTATCAGTGACATTTTTTATTTTATAATAATATGGTACAACAATTATGTTTAAGCTGTACAAGTTTAATTAGTGTATATATTTTGTACTAAACAAGTGGGCAGGAAGCCTTATTATACTACGATTTTGGTTCACTTATACTATGCAGTAGCCAGTTCAGGGCAACATGCATCGAAACTTTATCAATTGAGCATAGTGAGCAAATTTCACTTTCTTGGAAGTTGATGGACAATTTTAGCAAAGTGACACCGGAAGCATATGTTGCATTTATTCCATACACATGCACACTCCCTACTAGCTTTCCCATGGTCAAACTTTTAGCAGTTAAATCTCCAGCTAGGCGCATCATCTCCTTAAGGGTTCGTTGAGTGGCAATGTGTTTCATTTTAAGTTCTATTGTACCACCTGTAGTATCACACCATTGTTTGTCATCCAACAACATTTCATCATCATCATCATCGTCATCATCATCATCTTCACTCACCCAGGTTACCAGCCCAGCATTCACATAATGGTCTTTGTGCACTATGCACAAATCATTCATGGATCTGCCATATAAACTGTATGCATTCTTGATTGGTAAGAGAATGGGACCCGTGTAATATGCATCAGCGATCTTGTTAGTTAGTAAAGTAGGAAAAAAATCATTCTTTGCAATTTCATGCTTCACTGTTACTTTAGGGACTGCTACACCTTTAACGTCAGACGAATAGTATAATGGCAACATTATCAAATTTATAAAATCCTTGTCCAACACCTCTTTAAGGAACTCTGATGAATCACAAAGCTTAACCTTCACTGTATCTTGACACTTGCTGGCTGCAATTGTTTTTCTATAGTATTGCAGATAACTGCTGAATTCTTTTGATTGATACATCAAGGTGAATGGTAACTTGTAGTAGTCCTCGTTATTGTTTTTAACGACATACTCTGGCTTAAGACACATTGTAAAAATGATGCCTGGTACCTGCGTGCATACAAATAATATAACCGCTGAGAATTGAGAAGTGGTGCATGTGATATATTTCGATCTGAAATACCAATAATGAAATTCCATGCGGGTGTATCAAAAGCATGCGGGCGATGACGCGAAACCGCTAATCAAGTTTCATTGGCCTAATGACTACAAAGCCAGAAATTAAAACTTTTGCCACACTAAGTGTTCCAAAAGTAAGTCAGCCAGAAAAGTGCGACACTACTGAACACTAGACTTAACACAAAATTTCCCCATCTAAACCTCACTTACCAATAAGCTTTTCACTCGGCTGTTCACTTTCCTTTGGCCTTGGGGGACGTTCAGAGGATTTGGCATCCGATTCTAAGACAGTAAATGTAGCGAAGGGGCGCTGACTAAATATTGGAAGGCGCCCCCAGGGCGAGCACAGTCTTGTAACTTGTTTCAAGCGCAACATTCTTTACATAAAGTAAATTGTCTGACCATGTGATCAGCCGTAAATTCTCGTCTGACTCCGAATACGTGCTATATGCGTACGAAAAAGTTACGATATTTCATAATTCTGGTATTTCGAGAAATCTTGACGGTGAAGTTGTCGTCTATAACTGTCTAATAAAGCAACATGTCAAGACGCCAGTGTTGTGTTTGGGGTTGCCACAATAGAAATGGAAGGTGTGCTGAGGATGTAGGCGGAAATCGGCTTTGTGAGTGCCCTACCCTTCAAATGGAACATTCATACCTCAGTAAGTTAACAATGGGGATTTATGACAGCAAAATTACTCTGTTTAATATCCACCCCAATCATTTATATTTTTCAAATGGCGCACTTGATTTTTATTAATTTGTGAAAATTCACGGGGGAGAGTAAAAGGCTAAAGAGCCTATACACTTCTCCCTGTTTGCAGTTGACCACTTCTTATGCAGTACAAGGGGGTGTCACGCAGGTACGCACTGTAGGTAGATCTGAGACCGCGGTCAAAGTCTTGACACCTCAAAATTTTTACTGTGACTAAGGGTCTTTTTCGATCTTTGTCCTGTGACTTAGCGATGATATTTCAGTACTTTTCGATTGTGGGTTGGAAATTTTTTTTCCCTTGACCGTTGACCTGGTGCAAATTTGGGGGCCTTGACTTTGAGTTTGACCACGGTCGCAGATCTACCTACAGTGAGTGCCTAGTGAGTGCCTTGACAAGTGATGCATGTGATATCATCTTTACCAGATATGCTTCCAGGCTCCATAGTACACGCTTAAATGTTAGAGTGTTTGTATATACAAGGGTTCATAAGAACTCTTGGTATATGGCAATAGGCTAAACAAAGTGTGCCTTAAAATAATAGAATACAAGTCTGTTTCCATAGGTCGTTGTGGTCTGCAACCTTTATTTGTCAGACCTCCTGTGAAATTCGAATTTCCTATGAAATTTTAAGAAATTTGTTATTTAACAGAATTTTCTACTAATAGTCAGGTTCACTATGTACTTTTGTTCAAAGTTTATGGAGATTAGCAAACCTATACATTTTTGGAAAGCTTAGAGCATGAGAAATCTGAAAATTAATGTTTACATTAGCACAGATTCCTGCAAGGTCAGCATTTTTAAATTTCAAAATGGCAGCCAATAAAGTAAGAAATTCCCGATATATCAATTTAAATTTGACATAAAGGTTCATCAATAAACTCAACAAATTCTCTGGTGACATTTTTACATCTCTATTTATTAGAGGTGATAGTTAATCAAGAATAATTAGAAGTTTTTACAAACGGAATAGAAGAGCATCCATTATGCTGCAATAACTCAAGAATAGTTCTAAGCGAAAAGAATTGTGGAATATTCCAGATTAATTTAATGAGATCTATGTATAACTGAAGCAAAGTATAAGTTTGGCTTTCACTGAAACAGTTCAAGCCTAAAAACAGCAGAAAAATTGAGTTACTCTAATAGAGCAGTCACATGCAGTCAACTTTGAGTCCATATTTCCAATGTAGCAGTGACTTTTATGAAACTCCTAGCTAGTGTGCTTATGTTAGACATAAATTTCAGGAGATTAGCTAATACTAGGTTTGAAAGAATAATTGTGATTTGCATAAAATATTCTCTCTTAAAAGAAACTTTGTTAATTAGCAGTTGGCAACTATGACTTCACCCTGACTAGATCCAAGAGCACTTTTGCACGTACCAGTTGGTGGCATGCATTGACACAGTTTACTATGTCAAATAACTTTGCTCAAAATTTATGGGCCTACATAATTATTATTAGAAAGCTTAGAGCATGGAGATCAATGCTTACATTTAAACAGATACCTACATGTTAGTTAATTAGTAGTTTGAAAATAGCAGTCCATATGGTGCAAATTTCTCCATATATCAGCCTCTTATTGACAGAGAATTGCAACAAACACTATTTCTATGTTCTCACACCCATATAGAACCATTAATAGCCTCTAAAATGCTAAGAAACTTAAAAGCAATTCATTTGGCGAATAGTTATTGCATGAAACAAAGTGAATAAGTAAATTATTAACATTGAGATGTAGGGTACAGCTATGTATAAAGACGTCATGGCTATGTACGTATGTACATGTACATGTATTTATATCTATTACAGTTAATTCAAAGATATGAACCTAACAATCATCATGATCAACACTGTCACTGTTGTCATTTTCGATGTATTATATACAGTACGATAGTACTATATATTAGGGATCATGCAGAATTGAGCTTTTCCAGGTCAAAATATCACCCTAAAACCAGTCTCAATTTCCCTTCATGACAGCTTTGCAACATTGGCTAGGCACAGCCAAGCTCAAAAATGTCTTTAGACTAACCCCAAACTCTTCCAACAAAATTTCTATAGCATTTTAAAGTTTTTCTATTCAACAGAATTTTACACTGAATGACTGACAGCCAAGCATAATTTGACATATGGGCTTGATTTTGCCAACCAGAGTACATACAATACACACATCATGGGCTTGCCTTTGTCCTCCTTTGTGTTCCAGTTCTCTTCACTGACAATGTAAGGTGTCAATTTACACTACATAATGTGATACGGCTCAACTGTGGCTGTGTTAGCTTATCGCCGGTATTTTCCATAGCAATATGATTGATAGTGGAGACACTTCGCACGCTGTTCTTTGTTTGCAACGCTGTGTAATGTGAAAAGCATAGCTGAAAATGAATCGTAATGGCTTGCTACAAAATTGATAGTTGGGGGCTTGGGGCATGTGTCCAGGTGTAAGGTTTTCCAAGTGCCTTTCTTCCTTTGATGCAGTATATGCGCGGGTTCACCAGTCATAATTATGTTAGTCCCACATTTAATCCCTATATTTCAGTCTATACAGTAGTGAACAAGAGAGGTTGCCTATATGCTGCAGTGGACATTTAATCCCTAATTCAGTCGTGGTTATAGACTGAATGAAGTATAGGTCCACTAGTATATCTGTAGATGTATAGGCAACCTCTCTTCTTTCACTACTTTTTAGCAATTCCTCACTTTTTTGATCGTAATCCAACTTCAAAAATTTTCATTTTTCCTTCTACTTGTATGTATAAATCTCCGTCACTTGTGCATCTGTACCACACAAACACAGTTCTGTGCAAGGTAAATCATTGCAATAGCACCAGCATTTTAGCATGGAGCAGTTACTTGTAAGCCTGCCATTAAAAACATCTTGGCTAGATTTTTGTCATCTTCTGGATAAGAATTACTCCATCAACAATGGCAATATTTGGATTATTTAAAGATTGTAATCATTCTGTCACTGGAAAAGAAATTTACATTGGATTAACAGTTAGGTAACAGTGGATACTAATTTTCAAGATCATGTATCAATTTTAACTTGTTGGTGCATGTCTATCTGGTGCATAAAATTGCTCTTGGTGATCATGGTGAATTCATTGTTTATGTAAAAAAGAAACTTCCCTTTTAGGAGAGAGCTAATTCCATTTACTTTTAAAATGAAAATTCTTTCAAAAATTCATCTAGTGCTAATTATGCTAAACATATGTAAGCATATTAGCAAAAAAATGGACTCAAAAGTTGACTGTTTTTAAGCGACTGCTCTATTAGAGTATCTAAATTTTCAGCTTTTTTTAGGTTTGAACTGTTTTAGTAGAAGCCATTATTATACTTTGCACTAGTTATACTTTGCACCAGTTATACTCCAAATAATCCAGAACATTCATTAATTCTTTTCATGATAAATTATTCCTGAATTATTGCAGTATAGCTAATAGACGTTCTTCTATTCCCTTTGTAAAAACTTTCAATTGTTCATGATTAAATGTCTCACCTCTAATGAAAAGAGGTGTAAAAATGTCACCAGAGAATTTGTTGAGTTCATTTATTAAACTTTTATGTCAAATTTAACTTGATATATTAGAATTTCTTATTTTATTAGCTGTCACTTTGAAATTAAAAAATGCTGACCTTGCAGGAATCTGTGCACATGTAAACATTGATTTTCAGATTCCTCATGCTCTAAGCTTTCCAAAAATGTATAGGTTTGCTAATCTCCATAAACTTTGAGCGAAAGTGTATTTTTTGACATAGTGAACCTGACTATAAGTGACCAACTAACTAGCTGACTACTGATGCCTTCAGCCACACATAACTTGACAATGGATAAAGCTACAGACCTGATTTCTTCACTGTTCAACGTCGCTTTGTTCGCAGATGTGCCTTTTCGCCAACTGCAGCAGCTACAGTGCTTGTATCATGGTTCCACCTTTGTCCTCCTTTGTGTCCTGCTCCTTTCTCCACTACTGTGAAGGTGTCGATTTGCAGTACGCGCGTTAGCTATGGCTATAACTATAACTTAAAGCACTGCCTATGCTTGTACGTGTGTATGCCTCCTCATCTTTTTGTATGTTTCATACACACACATGGTGGTGCTATGACTACTGGCATACTATAATGCATTGTTCATGTGTTTTTGGTTACACTGTATATTGAGGAGACAGTAGAAGGGACATAGGTTGTTGGTAAGTTAATTGCTTTCTAATGTACAAGTGTAACTAACCATGCATGTGGGTAATTTGTATTGCAGTCAGTAACTCAGTGCAATGCTTACTTTGTTGTTGTGCTTACGTAGCCAAGAATATTAAGAAGGAGGTGTTGGATCTTCTGAAGAAGCATGGGATCCATTGAAGGCCTGCCGTCAAGGCTGAATCAGAAGCAGATGAGAGTCAAGATGATACCACCACTGATGGTACCATGGATTATGACTTCGTGAGTCAATGGTACCGATCTACTTGTATGTGAAGTGTGCATCATTACCCCAAAATCGCGGCAACTCAAACTTTTTTTTTTATGATCGACTATCGGAAATCCCGTACATTTTCACAAAAAAGCACTTCCTCAAAAGCTGCTCACGCAGTAAATCACACTAAGACTATATCTCTCGAGTATACCTTCGTCCTAGTTGGATCTTGTGGGCCAACCACTTTGTGCTTCTATATCACTTGTTGATGTCGTCTTTCTAAGCGATCAGTGAACTCAGAGTCATTATCCGTAAATTCTTGAGGGGTCTTCAAACACACCAACATCTATCGAAACTTCTATTACAAGAATGGCCCTTTTCCTTACATTGTTAAGACATCACTACAACACTCACATCTGCTATTTGTCAGTTCATCTCCACGTAATCTTTGAGGAAGCACGCAACTAGCGCTATGAAAGTTATTCCCACAATTAGCCAGGGCCACTGCGTGTTTATCCAGTGCGCTTGATGGCGCTTGCGGTGTTAGATTGGAACCTAGTGGAACATGGAAGTGAGACTTCTTCCTGATCGTCTACGGCATTTTATCGCTCTACTTGAGGCAAAGAAATTACGTTTTTAGTAAGTTGACACGTTTTGTTTGGCTAGTACTGCACTGTTGTTTAATCGGGGTGGTTATGGTTTAGTGTATAGTCTCGCGAGGCTACTCGGAGTGAACAATACATTTAGCTTGTAGTAAAAATAAAAAGCCTGCAACACACTATCTATGCTTGTGTCTCAGCTTGTATCCATCCATTACCTCAACTCAGTCTTCGACAAGGTAGCTAACCCCTCCTTCAGCTTTACCTCACAAGGGAGCCACTTGAACCGATTTCTGTACAAAGAGAAAATGGGTCATTTTAAAGGACAGATCACTGCACAGGTATTAGTGCCTACATTTCCATACGTGCATGCTGAGAGATCAAATACTTTACCTGGCAAGATCTGACGCATTTTTCAAATTCCATTGTATTAAATACTTAGCTATATATATATATACTTATCCAAGTGTATGCTGTGACATGAAGTTGCAGCCTCATATATCCTGAGAACGTTTGGATTTATAGCCCAGCAACAGAAAGATCGATTTGTATAGCAAGTTAGGGAAAGTAAATTACAGCTGCTTACTAAAACGGTTGTAACTTATGAACACAATGGTATACAGAGTTAAAATTTTCACCATTACGTTTGCCATGATAAGGGGAATCCATTGCTAGGTCAGTTTTTCCTTCTCTTACCTTTTCACCACAAAAGACGAAATCAATGAAGAAAAATTGATCACCTACTATTGCTTCAATGCGATGCAAACAAACAAAATAACTTTTGTTTCCTTTGATCTACTGGAATTAAAGAATGATTTTTTCGAACTCCTCTTGAGTATATGAATAAGTTGATATCAAAGCTTTTCTTCACAAAGATCAAGGTATTTTAAATTTTTATTTTTAACATGTAACCTAGAGTACATAATATTTATATGGGGAGAGTATCTAACACTCAGTATGGCCTGTACAAACACCCTGTGTAAAGTTCACCAAAGTTCACCTTTCATCAAATCATCACCTTCACTGGAAATAGAGAACTGTTGATTTGTGTTGATAAGGGCAAAACCTTTGTTCTCACAAAAGGCTGAGCTGTTACTTTACACAGGGTGTTTGGTGAATGCATTCAAGTTAGATACTCTCCCACATATAATTTCCAAATGGCTCAGATCACGCAGTGATTGCATGCTATTTGGGATTATATGAAGAAGGTGAAGTCGAGCATATCAATGGTGTTAGGCCTGGTTTCCTAGAGTTACAGCTAGTTCGTCGATAAATAGAACCGGATACGAAGCACGTGCGCTTCTGCGCATGCGCAAAGAATCCGTATAAATAATTGCCATGCTTTGACGCCTCTGGCCTTTGTATAGCAAGCAAGGTGTAGGATTGGGCATGGGTGGGTGGGACCATTGATATGCTCGACTTCACCTTCTTCAAATGGCATGCAATCACTGCGTGATCTGAGCCATTTGGAAATTATATTTCAGAAGGCTCAGTCTCGCATATCAATGGTGTTGTTTGTAGCTCACAACCCTCATGTTAAGAAGGTGGAGTCGAGTAACAATAACAATTATGTAACACAAGATACTTGCTTCCATATGGGTTAGGTCTCACCACTCCTACTAGACAGTACAGCACGGCCATAAGAAGGATCACGACTAGGTCTGTAGTAAAACTTCCTAAACACAGACTCTGTGCTCCAATCAGCTGCCTTTAGAATATCAGTAGTAGTAACTCCTGAATCGGCAGCAGCAGAAGAAGAGGCACCTCTAGTAGAATGTGCTGTAAACAAGGTAACATCAATACCTGACATCTTCAGGACCTCCTTCAACCACCGTGAAATGGTGCACGAAGCCACTGGGTTATGTGGTTTGACAATGGCCAAGAAGAGTTGGGTGTGTCCCCTCCTTAATGGTGCTGTAACCTGAAGATACTGATGTAGGGTCTCCACTGGGCAAAGCTGTGTGTTATCAGGAAAACTTGCAAAGTAGTACTCTGCCAAGGGTTTGCCCTGCCTAGATTGTTTAACCAGAGAAGAGGGTAGGAAAACCGCCCCTTCAGGCTTGTACTGGCAGTTATCTATGTTCAATGACACAAGATCAGCAGACCGAGATGGTCTGGTCAATGACATAAGCATCACTAACTTCAATGTCAGTAACTTTAAAGATAGCGTATTCGTACCACCCCATTGCTGTACAGTATCAAGTACCACCTGGACATTCCAAGTACCTGAATAACGAGGAAGGGGGGGTCTTGTGTGAAAGGCCCCTTTCAAAAGTCTAGCTACCAATGGGTGCTTTCCTACCTCCACATCATCCACTTTGTCATGTACACTGGAAATTGCTGATCTGTAAGCATTCAGTGAGGAAGTCTGATAACCTTGTGAATGCAAGTCAGCCAAGAAGTTAGCTACATCTGAAGCGGGTCCTGAAATGGGATCACAACCCCGTTCAGTACACCAGCCCAGCCACTTCTTGAAGTGGGAATCGTATGAGCGAGATGTTTTGCTTCTCCATGAAGAGAGGATGAGCTCCTTAGCTTTGCTTGAAAGGTTTGCACGTCCAAACTTTTCCCGGAGATAGGCCACACGGCCAACTGGGGCAGTAGATCCCACTGACTGTGGTCGGGCTTCCATTGAATCAGGTTGTGGGTGCGAGGGAGTTGTCTGGGGAAGTCGAACAACGTCTCCAGCAAGGCTGGGTACCATGGCTGCCCCTTCCAAACTGGAGCTACAAGAATAACTTGAGCTTGTTGATTCCTCACGTGGTTGAGGACTCTGCCCACTAGGCACCACGGAGGATTTGCATAACCCTTCAGGTGACTCCACTTCTGGCTGAAGGCATCTGTAGCTTCTGCCAGTGGGTCTGGTCTCCAGCTGAAGAACCTCGGAAGTTGACTGGACAGACGAGAGGCAAACAGGTCCACTTCCAGTGGGCCCCATTCCTCGTTGATCTGGTTGAACAGCTGGGTGTGGAGTTTCCAGTCTTTTCGGTCCGTCTGAGATCTGGACTCGGCATCTGCCACACAGTTGGTTATCCCTGGAATGTGTTCGGCAGCCAGGACGATATCCCTGGATAGTGCCCACATCCACAGGTCCTTTGCCAGCCTTGTCAACTGGGGAGAGACTGTCCCCCCTAGATTGTTGATGTACGCCACGGCTGTTTGATTGTCGAGTTGCAGCCGTATGGATGCTCCTGCTTGATTTTTCAGGAAGGACTGTACTGCTAGGGTTGCTGCCAACAACTCCAGGCAGTTTATGTGCATTCCCTGTTCCTCCTGAGTCCAAGGCCCCCCAGTTCTGGTGCCATTGCACACAGCTCCCCAACCATGTAGGAATGCATCTGACTGAATCACTATAACTTCCTGTTGGCGAACCAGAGCCTTGCCATTCCATTGGGCAAGCCTCTCCTGCCACCACATTAATTCTTCCCGGGCTGGAGGGGAGAGGGAAAGTACTACATTGTAGTCCTGATTGTTGTTGTTCAGTGCCCTCTGTAGGTCCCCCTGTAGGGATCGGTAGAACAGAGGGGCTGGGAGAACTGCCTGAGACGTTGCGTGCAGTTTCCCTATTATCTGGGCTAGATGTCGTGCTGTTACTTGCACTTTCTGCAATAACTGCCCCACCTCCAGCCTTATGTGGTGAAGCTTCTCTCCTGGCAGACTTAGGTGTAATGTGGTTGAGTCTACCTGGAGACCCAGAAACTCTATCTGCTGAGCAGGAGAGGTTATTGATTTGGCCTGATTGATAATGAATCCCAGGCCGTCCAGTAGGTGCACCAGGGTGTTCAGGTGGAGTCTTGCTTGGTCTACTGACTCCGCCATCAATAGAATGTCGTCTATATAGATGATCATGCGAACCCCCATACTCCGAAGGAATATTGTGAGTGGCTTCATCGCTTTGGTAAATACCCATGGTGCACAAGATAGGCCGAAGGGTAGACATGTAAACTGGAAGTGAGCAGGGCCCACCTGGAAACGCAGGAGAGGTTGGTGGTCTGGGTGTATTGGGACTGTGAAGTATGCATCTTTGAGATCCACCTTCACCATCCAGTCGTTCACCCTCAACAACTCTTTGAGTGTCCCCATTCCCTCCATTTTGAAGTGCTGGGGCTCCACCCATTCGTTCAACCTCTTGAGGTTGATTACCGGTCTCATCTGACCTCCCTTCTTGGGAACAAGGAAGAGAGTCGAGTAAAAACTTCCTTGTTGTTGAGGGTTGAGTACTTTGACCACTGCTCCCTTCTCTAGAAGGGACCCTACCTCCTCCTGTATCAAGAGGCTTTGGTCCTTGGAGTATATAGGCGGGTTTGGACAGCATTCCTGTACCGGAAGGCTGAGAAAGGGGATTTGAAGCCCCTGCACAGTGTCTAGTACCCACTTGTCTGTCGTTAGTACTTTCCAGTTGTACAGGAATTGACTTAACCTTCCTGCCACATTGAGAGACAGCTGTGCTGTCTGTGGCTTTACAAACCTGTGAGGTGAGCAATCATATGATTTACACATTCTTTTGGTGTTGGTAAAATAGTGTGTGTACTGACTTCTAGTCATTTTCCCTTTGTTCGTTGAGATGACGTTGCTCCCCTGCCTCGTGAGCTGTTGTATCCCCCTCTTGAGTAAGGGTAGCTGTTCTGGCGTCTCCGTAGATAGCCGGCTCTGCCCCCTCGCTGTGTGTACTGCGAGGGGGCCTTGGAAAAACCCTGACTGGTGCCACTCCTGGGAGCACTTCGAGCTTGTCTTAAAGTGTGAAGCTGTTTCAGATGCTCCACTGCCTTTTCCGGGAAGGAAGGGCCAAACAGTGTTGTTGTGGCTGAATTAAAAAGGTCAGGACCCTGGGAAAAAGCCACCAAATCCTTGTTGTACTCCTCCAGCACAGATGTTCTCCTCAGTGCAGTACAGTGAGAGGAGGCACTTCCCATGAGGTTAAGTGCAGCCTTTACTGCAACCTCCACGACGTCAATGGCCAACTCTTGGCCCTTGTTAATCCCATCCAGTAACTCAGTTAGTGGCCCGACTGTGTCGAGGAAGAGTGCCTGGATCCGGGAGTGTGCCTGATCAGCGGCCTTTGTGCTCTTTGAGCACTCCGCTGCCATTACTTTGTCGAGGTGAGGCGCCATGGTAAAGGGTGTGTCCGGTACGATGAATTGTTTACGGACACTCTTCCGGTCCTCATTATCCAAGGCGGTAAACGCCTCGCGGAGGAAATCTTCCGTTTCCTTCTCGACTTTAGTTAGGGGAAGTTTTTCACCCTTTGGGCGATTTCCCGTGGTGTCGACTGGGCTTCTGTTCTGCTCGTCCTCGAGCAGCTCCATCTGTTCGTCCCAAGACAGCCTCGTGCTAACGATGCCGTCGTCATCATCGACACCGGTGACCGGCGTAGAAAAGGTACTTTGTACCGTGCCGGGTAGTTGTGGATCCCCAGGGAGCTGTGCTTCCCTGTCAGGGGGTTGGCTACGCTTCAGCTGCTCCACATCAGCGCAGACCGTTAACAGCTGTTCCTCCATTCTCCGTAACGAGCTCTGAAGTAGAGCGAACTGGTTTTGATCGTCTCCAGACATCGCGACGGTGACTTGAGTAACGTAGATAATACAAACGACTAACACTAGCGAGCTAGAAAAAAGGCCAGAGGTGTCAAAGCATGGCAATTATTTATACGGATTCTTTGCGCATGCGCAGAAGCGCACGTGCTTCGTATCCGGTTCTATTTATCGACGAACTAGCTGTAACTCTAGGAAACCAGGCCTAACACCATTGATATGCGAGACTGAGCCTTCTGAAATATAAATATTATGTACTCTTGATGTCACTAGACATTTAAATTGTGATCATATACCTTCCATTACCTTACGTAAAATAGTTTATGAGATTCTGTAGTAGTGGCCTCCAAAAGTTTTCCGGTATAGGGATCATGGAGGTTTGGGTCTTCGCAATAGTGGTTCCATAGTCAACCAAAATAATTCATAACAATCCCAAACACTTTCCAACAAATGTCTACAGTATTTCTACAGAATTTTAAAAATTGTCTATGAATTTCTACTAATCAACTTACTACCTGATGCCTTAGTTCAGCCAAACATAACTTAATGTGGGTAATATTATGGGCCTGATTACTTCACTATTCTCCATTGCTTAAGCCCAAGATGTACCTTTTCGCCAGCTTCATATCATGGCTGCAGAAGAGGTCTACAACACACTACTTTTAATTTTTGATTAATTACATAGTTTGTCTGCAATTTCATGTAAGCTTTGATAGTCAGTATGCAAAATTAGGGGTAACAGGAGGTTGCAACATATTTGGACTATGCTTAATTTATTTTTTCTAAACTTTTTTCTGACAAAATTGATGAAAATAATTTTCATGTAACACATTGTAACAGTAAACAGCAATGCATTTGCCATGCACACTTTATGCAGTCCACACATTTTACTTTGTCTCAGAGAAGTGATCATCTGCATAATTTATTCCCTTTGGCCCGAAGATTTGTAAAGAAAGTGTTCCATTAAAAGTGAACACCACTATAGTGGCTCTCACTACATGCATGCATTCAAAGATGTGAATCTTGTAAATGGAATATCCTATGTGTAAATGGATTTGACCACACTACTGTGTGGTCAATCTCCATTCCTGTGAACTTTGTTTGGAAGCTCCTTCATACTTGAGCGTGATGGGAGGTCGAAAGGAACTAGATTGATTTTTTCATGTTTCTGGAGTAATTTTTCCTTCATTTTCTATCTGTTACAAGTTGATATGCTAGAGTTATCAATTACTTAGTCATTTTGTAGTGTTGTAATTCTTAATATTATTTATGAATACCTTATAATTCCCAATTACATTGCTGTGTACTGCCAAGGATGCGTATTGTAACAAACTTCTTTAAACAACATAATACACACGGAAGTATCTTCTCAACTGTTTCATTATAGTTTGTCTATTATATTATTTTCACAAATTCTAACAACAAAGCCTCTAGGATGCTTTTCATTATTAATTTATTCATTTGCACTGATCACGCCCACTTTCAAGTCAAAAAGATATGCTTTTCCTGGGAGTCTATGGGCCTACAATGGTGTCTTTTGGTTGTTAAACACCTGAAAAGCCCATTGGGAAGGCCACTCACAGTGTTCATAGAGAGTTGCTACACCTGTTCTTTTTAGTGGGGAAAAGAAACCACCTTTGAACCAAAGCTTACCTGTGCCAAAGTTTACTACAGGGTCTATAAGCATTCCCAATGGCTACTTTTTATCATTAAGCTACTTTGTTGCATAAGTGCGGGTGTAGACAGACAAAGAAACATTCATACATACGTACATGTATACATATATACATGCATACATATATGCATACATACATACATACATACATACATACATACATACATACATACATACATACATACATACATACATACATACATACATACATACATACATACATACATACATACATACATACATACATACATACATACAAACACACACACACACACACACACTTTTCTGAAAACAATTTCAGTAAACCAGGCATGCAACCATTGCCAGTATTTTGCCAGCTGTGGGCGAGCGCCTCGTTCGCTGTAGCTACTGTGTGGCATTTGGGACTAAAGCTACTGTGGGGCATTTGGGACCAAAGACTTTAATCCTTTTCTACAATGTAGTTAACATGAATTAACCTTTGTCCCCTATTTTGTGTCCCCTTCCTTTCTCCACTACTGTGTAGGTGTTAATTCACAGAATTATAAACACCCGTGCTTAATGAATGGATTCATTGTAGAGAAACATTTTTAATGCTGTATTGTATATTTGTGCTGTGCTATACATAATACCATTATTTTTCCTTACTGCATTCCTCTGTAATTATTAATAAACATTTGTGGTAAAATCGGGATAGTCTAATATATTAGAGCAGTGAGCAACTCTATTATGATTTACTAAAGTTAGTGGTGTTTTGTCACTTTGATGAAAACATTGCTTAATTCAGTTATTGTCTGTAAACTGATGAAATTGTTCAAGCTGCCCTATAAAACTTAGACAACCTATTGTGTAGTTCATATGAGAACACCACTGCTGTGAATACCTATTTATACTGTATTATCTATGGATCAATCACTTGTTCACAGAAAATGCATAAGCACCAATCAACGATTTTTTTTACCAAGTTGGGCTGGGTTTAAAAAAGCATAAATATTTAAATGCACTATAGTTTGAAAAAAATTGTCTCTAAACGAAGATTTATTACCCATGAAATGTACAGCTCACATGAGTATGTCCAACCTCCCCTGCATGGTGCACTAGGTTGGACTCCATGATAGCCAGTTCTTTTTTCTTGAGCAACAAACTAAGCATCCACTAAGGAAATAAATGCCACTCTTTCTTTGTCTCATCCTAAGGTCATATTGTGGAAGCTTGGGTTCCCAGGCTTCTACCCATAAGACTTGGACAGTCATTCTTGATGATTGTTAGTCTTGCCCCAGCATTTCAATGCTGGTTTCCTAGATGCATGTGTCTGCGTAGTGTGTGTATGCATGCACCTGAGTGTGTTGTGAGGCAGCATAGCTAAGTGGCTAAAGCACCATCCCAGTAATTGAGAGTTTTCAGGTTTGATGCCCAGTTATGCCAACTTGCTGTTGTTGCTTACTTCAGCAAGAATCTTTGGCTCAATCCAGAATATTAAGCTAGGGGGGCAAAGTAAGCCGCTTTGGATTCTAAGGAGGTCCAGGGGAAGTTCCCCCAGGAACATTTAGGTGTAAATATACTCAATTTTTGTGAAATTTTACTGTGATGCCGATTATACAACTTTGGGATCAATTAAACCTTTCAATTTGTTAAGGCTATAGGTATAAACCCATGGAAGGCAATAGCTAACCCAGGGGGGCCTGTGTCCCACCCCCTAGATAAACCCCTGCTCACATTGCTCCAATATACTCAGCTGTTTACATGGGCACCTGGTGACCTGATTTTTCAACTGGGAAGCAGCCCACCCAGTTTTGTCTGCACAAGACGCAGGCTTTTGAACTGGCTTACTGGATGGCAATAGCTGCAATATCTGTCTGTGAGTGTGTTAGAATGTGTGTGTGTGTGAAATGAACAAAATAATATTAATATTTATAATAAAACTCATAGTCATAAGCTGAGCAGGCATGTACATAAAAGTTGACACTACTGCATGGACAGTATATCCACCATATCAAGTGTTATTTACACATACTTAACAGCAGCCAAGCAAACGCTCTAGCCAGACTGACAGCACTAAAGTGGATTCAGAGCATACACTTTGGTGGCTAATAGCTTAGGTCATTCACCCTGAGTGTAATTATAGGCTTGACCAAGTACCAGCCCTATTGTTGATGGCTTCATCAGCCAAATACTTGCTGCTGGCTTTGGCATGCATCTGAAAAGTGATCTGTATACCACATCACTGCTGGCTATATCCACACTGCATGCTATATCTCAAAAATCGACCACTAACAAGTTCAATTGCTGCTTGCTTAGAAGGTGGCATAACTACCAAGAAGCATTTAATTTATCAGTATGTGAATGGCATTGCTTAGATATTACAAATAAAGCTATATGCAGCTACACAATCTACCACACAGGAAAATTGTATCTATCTAGCCATCAGAGACATGTGAATTACCTTTCAGGCATTTGTTTATTTATACAGTGTCTTCACCTGTTTACAGCATGGTCACTAGTTGAAAGGAAGTGGTATACATCTTCAGTCATGATACATCACCATGACAACTTAAAAATGTCACTTCAAGTTGTGTGTGCATCTTGGATAGAATTTATACAACAAGGACATTTTATCTGAGGCTAAGCAGCTATAGTGATATATAAACAAATGTATTACTCAGTCTATCTATATTGGAGACCTACAGGAAAAACACATTATTGTATGTGCCAACCAGACAGATAGCTTCAATTAGTGGTTATAAATTAAATACCTGTCAACAAGTTAGTATACATGAGTTCAAGCACCATGCAAAGTTACGTAAATGACCAAGCAAGCATAGGGATGTTTTTCAAGTTTGCTTCACTAACAATGAAAACAAAAGTGTAGTACATAGTATAATACTATTATAGTTTTATGTGTGTAGTGGTAGGCAATTAAGTCTGTGTAGCCATCTATTTTGTGTGAGTGTACAAGTGTACAACACTGGATAGTGCATGTGCATATGTGTATGTATATCCTGTCTCTGTGTGCACGACTGCACGTGACTGTATACATGTGTGTATCATTTGTTTGTCTGGTTTGTGTGTTACAATGTGTCTGTGTGAGTGTAGTGCTTGTGTGTAAAATGTTTATCACTCATAAGCTGAGCTGGGCATCACGTACATAAAGTTGATGATTCTACTGGATGGTATTCACCATATCCGCACCAAGGGTGGTAGATATCACTACACAGGTGTTATTTACACATAGCAGCATCCAAGCAAATGCTCTAGCCTGACTGACAGCATTAAAGTGGATTCAGAGTATAATTGGTGGCTAATTATAGCTTAGGTCATTCACCCTTGGTGTAATTTGTAGACTTTTGACCAAGTATCAACCCAGCTGTTGATGGCTTCATCATGCAGCCAAAGTTATAAACACTTTATAGTTGATGATTACGTTTAACCTGCTGTTGGCTTTAGCATGTATCAAGAAGATCACTGAAGGGTGATCTGTGTACCTCACTACTGAGTACAAAATATACATCAATGCCGGCTACATGCACCCCTTATCTCAAATCAACCAGTAACAATTTAAATTGCTGCTTGCTTAGAAGGTGGTATAACTACCAAGAAGCATTTACACATACATGTATAGTTACGCAAACCTTAAAAATGCCACTTCAAGTTGTGTGTTCATCTTGTATAAAATACAGGACACTACCTGAAGTATAAATGGCACACAACATTACCATATTGCCCAGTCTATATTACCTACAAGAGATCTGTTGTATCAATTTGTATGGGTCAATAAGGCAGAGAGTTCAATTTGTAGTTATAAAGCAAATTAGCTCAAATGTTGTCAACGAGTAAAGATGGTTGCCAAGAAGGAGTTGCCAAACAGTTTCTTAACCACTACTAAGTCAATGCTACATTCACAAACCTAGATTTCAAATACATAGTGGCAACTACCTTTAGTGGAAATCCTATAATTAATGCGTTCCCACAACTTGTAATTGTATACAATAATGTTTGTTGTAACACTAGAAAACCTATTAATAATAGTTTAATTTATAACAATAATATTGATGTTTGCTTAGATGCCACATTGGGCAGAACCAATTCATAAAAGAGAAGATTAACTATTACTATAATATAGGTTGGTCAGTCTTAATACACTGCACATAGCCAACCATCTTCAGTAAGAGACAAACATGCACCTCAGTTACATGCATCATCATCATTGCAGCTGTTATTTACGCCCAACACTGACCTGACAGACTACACTAAAGCATTTACTTCCATTCAAATCACTCTACTGAATAGCTTAGGTCATTAAGGTGTTGCTCATTATTGACCAGTAACTCCACTGTCAATTGCTTTATTATGTAAGATCATAAACATCCTTGATAACCAGACTAACTTGTTGATGGCTTTGGCATCAGCAAAAAATATTGGTCGGCTAATGTTAAATATGCACCCAGCCCATATAGCTATAGTAAACCATCTAGACAAACATGCACCTCATGTCACTCTCAGTCATATATATAACACAAAACACAGCAACGCTGGCCTGACAAAAGACACTATAACTGGTAGTTTATAGGTCTACATGCATAGGTATTAAATGAATTTTTCTTGCCGGTGCACTTCATGTCTCTGGTCACTGGTGATGTTGACATAAATCAAAGCCTGTTGATGACTAAACCTACAATAATGTGTTGAGTAAGCTTTGCATGTATCAGAGGCGAAACATTAAAGTTAGTGTATAGGGATCTATGTATACCTGAGCCAGGAACTCATAAGCACCACATACCTTTGGCACTTATAACTGAGCTCCTGCTGAGCTTAAGACAGAGGTATTAGTTCATAAAGATCAATCATTTTTAGTGACTTTCTGAAGGTTGCATGGTAACAGCCATATAAATATCTAGCTAAAACCAATGAAACAAATAATGTGCTAGGGAAATGCTTTTCTACTTCGTTACTGTATTAAGTAATAATATTATATAACACGTTACTAAAATAATGTGTTACGCCCAACACTGACCTGTGTATGTGTTGTATACCTAAGATAATGTGTGTGAAAGGAACAGACCCATGCAGTGTCATGTCTCTTCATGGCAGCTGGTGTGTCCTCACAGCATACCAACACAGCACAGTTGCAGACACAACAGAACTTCTTTTCAACTCATGTGACAAAATGCACAATAGAACTTCTTTTCAAATCAGAACCCCGTTCATCATGTATAGGTGCATAACCATGAGGCTGAAGTTATATGGAAGCATAATCATAATTATGAACTCCTTTCTAGTGCAACAAATAATGCACTGTGATTATATGCTAGGTCAGTACTGCTGGATATAGTTAGTATTGGCCTCAAAGTAATGAAAAAAGTAATAGTGGATAAACAAGACCCAATCCAGCAATGTGTCTATGGGCCTATGGCCATTTGGGTTCATTAAAATTAATGCCGAATTACATTTACGAATAGCAAATTCTATTGAATTATTGAATATAATTTGCCATTCAGTGCATGATATCATTATCCATTTTGGCCTCAGAATATAATTTGGCATTCAATGAATCCAAAATTATATTCAATTCTTGAATAGAATTTTGGATTCGACGGATGAAAAATGTATTTGAATACGGGTAAAAATCCTTTCAGATTTGCGAGTTTATTATGTGGGGGTTATTATGTAGTGTTGCAGAGAATGTACAGTGAGGAGGGGAAAATAGGTAGATCTAATGCTGCACTGAGCTAGATTCCATCACTAACTATATCGTGCAAATGAGTACATCTGTATAGAAAGTGTTTGATAGCTACAATTGGCTGAGCAGAGAGACTCTAGGAAGTGCGTTTGCTAAATAGACTGAAAGAAGAGTTGTATAGACTCTATAGGTTCTCCATGCATTTTGATTTAAAACACTTAGATTAAACTCTTTGTGCATCATTTATCAATGTATATTAGTTCCCACAACACAATAGTGTAGCTTTTAGTTCCCACAACACAATAGTTTAGCCATACAGAGCATACATTTGGTCCTTTGCCGCTAAGATGACTCATCTTACAGTGGCCACCTGCCAAGATGTTCCATCTTTCGACAGGGGGACCAACATGGTAGTTATAGCCATACAGAGCATACATTTGGTCCTTTGCTGCTAAGATGACTCGTCTTACAGTGGCCACCTGCCAAGATGTTCCATCTTTCGACAGGGGGACCAGCACAGTAGTTACAGCCATACAGAGCATACATTTGGTCCTTTGCCGCTAAGATGATTCATCTTACAGTGGCCACCTGCCAAGATGTTCCATCTTTCGACAGGGGGACCAACACAGTAGTTACAGCCATACAGAGCATACATTTGGTCCTTTGCCGCTAAGATGATTCATCTTACAGTGGCCACCTGCCAAGATGTTCCATCTTTCGACAGGGGGACCAACACGGTAGTTATAGCCATACTGAGCATACATTTGGTCCTTTGCTGCTAAGATGACTCATCTTACAGTGGCCACCTGCCAAGATGTTCCATCTTTCGACAGGGGGACCAACACAGTAGTTACAGCCATACAGAGCATACATTTGGTCCTTTGCCGCTAAGATGATTCATCTTACAGTGGCCACCTGCCAAGATGTTCCATCTTTCGACAGGGGGACCAACACAGTAGTTACAGCCATACAGAGCATACATTTGGTCCTTTGCCGCTAAGATGATTCATCTTACAGTGGCCACCTGCCAAGATGTTCCATCTTTTGACAGGGGGACCAACACGGTAGTTATAGCCATACTGAGCATACATTTGGTCCTTTGCTGCTAAGATGACTCATCTTACAGTGGCCACCTGCCAAGATGTTCCATCTTTCGACAGGGGGACCAGCACAGTAGTTACAGCCATACAGAGCATACATTTGGTCCTTTGCCGCTAAGATGATTCATCTTACAGTGGCCACCTGCCAAGATGTTCCATCTTTCGACAGGGGGACCAGCACAGTAGTTATAGCCATACAGAGCATACATTTCGTCCTTTGCCGCTAAGATGACTCATCTTACAGTGGCCACCTGCCAAGATGTTCCATCTTTCGACAGGGGGAACTAACACAGTAGTTGTAGCCATACAGTGTGCATTTGGTCATTTGCTGCTGAGATAACCCATCTTACAGTGGCCACCTCCTCTCCCCATGATTGTGTTTGGTTTTTACAGATCTGGTCACAATTAGATAAACCAGTGAATAGACAATTACTATGTAACCACAAGTACACAACAATTTGGAGTTTTCAACTGTAGTAGAGACCATAGCACATTGATAAAAAGTACGGAAACAAGTTTGAGTAGCTATATATATAGTGCACAATATTAAATCAATAAGAAGTGCTATATCTCTACTGTGCTCTTCTTTGTGGTATCTTAAGCACAGCAGGGATATAACACTAATTATTGTTTTACTGTAATTTAATATTGTACACTGCTCTAGCTTGTTTCAGTACTTTTTATCGATGTGCTATGGTCCCTACTCTAGTTGAAAATTCCATACTTGTTTGTTCAGGTGGCAGTCACCTGAACTTCCGGTCTGAAGTGTGTATTTTCAAAACTCCGATGCGAGCTTGTCTAACCATGTATGCAGTATGCACAGGAACTCAACACCAGGCGATACATCAATTCTTATACTATTTCTATGCTAACGTTCATGGTGGTGGCTTGTTGAGAGTTAAATTATGAGGTCATTGTAGGAGCATGCAAAAATTCTTTCGGCGTCACTTCACGCAAAACTCTTGGTGTATTAAAGGCAAACTCAACTACGATCTATTCTCCAATAGTTTTATGCAGTATGCAGTGAACACCATTTAACACTATGCCAAGTAGAAACAACACTAGCTGATGTCAAAACGTTCAAAAGGAGCCAAAAGCCACTATAACATCGACAGGCAGTACAAATAAATTTTTCCTTGACATGCCGCCGCCTACTACTAATCACTCATATTACACAACAATAGAGGTCTCCTTCACTAGTATACAAGAATAAACTGATGCAGAAAGTATATAAGCTCTCTAGCATACCATCCTAAACCACAGGTGATGAATACTGCCAAAAGTTTCGTGCAAGTGACACGAACTTTCTTAAACAAGGCATCTGTTATTCTACTTACTTTTAGGGGTGTCTTCTATAATAAATTTTACAGAACAACAACAATCTTCTTGTTGCAAAGCTCTGGCCCTTACCATGCAGAGTGGCCATTTTAATATTATGCAAAAACTAATTACATGACACAACTAATGGATTCTTGTGGCAAGACATATGGCTTCACGTTTCCAAGGCTTCATAAAAGGTGACTGACTGCTACCTTAACTGTTTTGTAATAAAATTATTATAACCACTCATACTGCATAAAACGAAAGAAAGGGTGCTGAGCACCCTAGCTATCAATAATTGTCTGAAAAGTGAAGTATCCATTATGCAGCTATGTTCAACCCATTACATAGCATTACGAATCAAGAACTGTTTGAAAGCACCTCTGCAATCAAAATAGCCAAAATGAATGATATGGATGATTTCCATTACGAAGAGAAGCCATCACGTGCTACTGCCAAATTGACACTTTTCACTGTCAGCAAAGATGAATGGGACACAAAGGAGGACACTGGTAAGTGCATGAAGAATCCATTGTACGTACTGCGGTATGCCAAAAGGCACCTCTCAGACTAAAGTGACATCGAACAGTGAAGCCTGTATCCTTAGCCATTATCGAGTTACGCTTGTCTGAAGGCATCAGTCAGTCAGTTACTCGCTAGAAAACTCTGTTAATTTTTAAAAATTCTGTAGCACTTATTGAAGCATATTGGGTTAATCTCAAAGTTTGATTGGGCTTAGTTTTGTCTAACCAGTACTGCCTCACCATTGTCTGGAAAAGGTGTGGCTAGTTTTTGTGATGTTTTTTCATGGGCCATGCCTACTTCTTAGTGGTTCCTACTAATACTACTGTTTACCTTCATTACTATATAGGCTAGATTATTATTATTTACAGTGTGATCGAAATTTCAGAGTTCTGCATCCCTAGTACAGTGGATACAAGAATTACAAAAGGTGGTAAATTCAAGATCAGAACTATTCTGTAATTTTTTTTTCAACATTTTGAGTTAAAGAAATACACCCTTTCCTTTGATATTGTATGTCATCTTAAGTCAGAAGTGTGTACAAAAATGCCCTTTCCTGATATATATTCTAATTAATTTAGTACAACTTAAGTGTAATTTCCCTCATTAAAGTTTTCATAGACTTACTGATTTATTCTTTGAATGGTTTTTGCATAGAACACTCCACAAGTTCCAGTGTTTAACAGAGGAACAGCAACTCAAAGTAAGGAATGATAATTTTGTTTAGTTCTGAATACCTTTTCTTGCAGGAAATGCTAGTGATAAAGTTGAAGGAGTTATAAACCTTTTATAAGAGATATAAATGATATACAATAGATTAACAAGTGTAAAAAATATACATTGTATGCATACATCTATGACTATGTCGCTAAGTTATAAAGTGTGTCATATCACAAATATTCGTCTTGGGTGGAACTAGTTCAACGTGTATCTTTGATCATATTATGTAGTGTCAAAGTAATCCAGTAGCCATTGTTATTGGGTGTATCCCATGAAAGAAACCTATAATAAAGTAAGCATACATATGTGTACAAATGTATGTATGCATGACACAGTGGATTTTCAAGCACTGACTCTTAAGTCACCTAAGTGTGACCAAACAGCATTTATCATAAAATGACCCACAACTGGTATAGAGGTATGACGTTTACGTGAGCACCATAAGGCTTATATAGAGAGCTTGTTTTGAAGGGGTGGTACTACAAACTATGTACCAATCGAAAACTTTTCTTGTGCTAAATTCAGTGGTGTAATCAGTCTATTGTCTTGTGACAAATAACGTCGAGAATTCAGAACATTATAGGGGTAGTATCCTACTTCAGTATAGCCTGTACAGATGGGAATCTGTTAAGTTATGCAATGGCATGAAGTATTTCAGTAAAACACTGAAATCTGTAGGATATCACTTTAACACTTTGAGTGTTGATACTGTATAACCTAAATATTACGAGGGGGAAATTTTTTGCTGAATTCGTAGTTTTGGGGTATATCAGCAAAACTTTTAGCCTTGAATTATTTAGACCTCCATATAGTCTAATACATTTTGGGAGTGTTTGCAAATCCACAAAATTTTTATTTTAGCAACATTGTTCAACCTCGAAATATTTAGGCTATATGGTAGTACCTCCAATGGGTTGCTTATTGAAGCTGCCCTACAACAATCTTTGTAGCTATAAACTGAGTAAAAGCCTGACCAACCAACACATGTACACTGTAGGTAGTAGTGATCCCACAAGGTGAAAATTTTAATGTCACAATAACACGGGATTTACTGTATATCATGATAGGCATGATGTATTAAATGAATTGAATATGTTAATGCTTTCACAGGACAAGTTTTATTCAATCGATTTACAATGATTTGACAAAGTTGACACTTGTGTTTTAGGCATCACCACATATTGCCAGAGAAATATCCTCATAATTTTTTATTTACAAAATATATCAAGTCACTTTTCACTACATAATTTGATTTTTCTCTATCGTAATCATCATGCAATGGCTTCTATCACACGTATACAATATATCGTGGCATCACTGGTAGGCATTAGGATAATTGACACCTACAGAATACTCCCCCCCCCCCCCCCCCATAATAGTATGAACTCTTTACATGAAATGGAGGATAAGCAGCCACCAGGGAAGAGCACTACTTATAATGAAGTAAACAGTGTTCAGAGAGCCTTAAAATCCTTCAAAGACTGTTACGACATTACTTTTTGCAGTTTAAAAAGTTCTAAGTATACAATCCTTTCTGAAGGCACTTATTTCATGTCATACCTCTGGACACAAACTGTCGGTTTGGTGTGTCGATGTATAACCTTGTTGGTAGATAAACTTTTGGACTTGTAGGCAGGGAGTGGATGGACTCAACTATGGACTGTAAGTGAATTTACTAAGGTAATAGTGGGTTACAATGTGCTAATTTGGAAAACCTACTGTACATATACATGTTGTGAGGTTCTGGTATGTGGATGTAAGTGTATATAGAGTTAACAGACAAGTTAACTTGATCAATTAACACTCACTTAGGTAGGTATCATTGTCAATTGGCTTCTTGTTATGTAGAGATGGATGAATAATATCTTGGTTGCAGCATCAATCTAGTGTAGCATGATAAGATACCGCACTATTCGTTCACATAGGAAGGAACCTATAACAAGCCACACATTATAGATCATACTACAATTTTTACAAATAGGGTACCTATGTTGGAAGGGTCACCGGGGTGAACATAATTACTACCCAGGAAGGCAATGATAACAATGACAAGTACACAATAAATTGGAATTATCAACTAGAGTATACCATAGCACACCAATAAAAAGTACTGAAACAAGCTGGAGTAGTGCACGATAACAAGAGTACATAATAAGCATTATTACGTATGTACTCTTGACGATAATAAATCATAGTAAAACAATAAAAAGTTATAATACCATAGATTCCCTAAAAAATCAGCAGAAATAAATTACATGTAATTCCATTCATGTCTGGCCGAAAAATTAGGAAATAAATGTACCAACCTGGTGCTATTGTCAAATTTTTAGGGATTGTGCAAACCAAAGTAGCCACTATGACGTTTTCCCCGTTATTAAGGGAAGCCAGATATTCTACCACCAAATAGACACTTTTTGCTGTCAGCCAAGATGAATGGGACACAAAGGAGGACACTGTAAGTCCATGAAGAATACATTGTACATACTGTGGTAAGCCAAAAGGCACCGAACAGCAAAAAAATCAAGCCCATAGCCTTACCTGTTATCGAGTTACACTTTCTGAAGGCATCAGAGTCAGTCAGTCAGTGAGTAGAAAATTCCATTTCCATAGCAACTCGTTGAAAGCAGTTTGGGTTGATCTGAAAGCTTGTTTGGGTTTAGTTTTACCTAACAAATACTACCTAATTGTCGTCAGAGAAAATTGAGGCTGGTGATGTTTTTTCATGGGCCAAGCCCACACCTTTGTAGTCCCTATTATACTGTATGATGATGATACTGGAAACATATTAGTATTAGAGACTCTTGTAGTGTCTATTCTCAGTGTATAATTGTTTATAGTACACTCCACAACAGTTGGGAAATTCACTGGTACGTAGGTGGGGAACTACATTTTACTGAATGGTGTGGTACCATTTATGCTGAATTACTATCACACAGACATTGGACAAGTTGTGCTTGTGTGTTGCCATTCTAGCCTGAAACCCACATTTACTCTCAGCCATGTGGGACGTCAGACTGGTCTTCTCATTAATTTTATGTTTGTTAAAAATTAGAATCATGCTACCTAAGGATTGTAAGAAACCTGCAACCAGAATTCTACAAGACAGAATAAGTGAAGGCTGTTTTTACACATGACATTTCAGTGGAGCTGCAAATTTTGAAGGGATCAAATTTTAGTGGATAGTAGTCAATCCATGAAAGTTTAACCCGCTGGTAAGGTAAGCAGCAGTCAAGTAAAAATTCTGCTAAATGAAAATGTTTTAAAATTCCACTGCAATGCTGAATTTTTTGGGGGTAACATTTTTGGCCAGAAAAGCTCTTCCCTAATATCATACTATGTGATACTAGGGAAAGTTTTCACTTATTTCACTGTTCATTTTCAGCGTTTAGCACAGTTTTTTGAATTTAGTGACTACACATCAGTCAGCCCACAGTGTATTTGATAAGACAGTGTAGTGCTCCATTGGCCCAGTGTAAATACAAAATTACCCACACACCCCTTGGATTCTGCTTCTATTTCTCAGCACTAGTTCAATTTTCTGGCCAATACATCTAAGTGATTGGCCTAATGGATTACTGCTGGTGTCCAAGTTTGTTCCACTGGTCAATTGATGTTAAGCATGAATGAGCAAAACAAGTATGTTCGTACCACTATATTATTTTTTTTATTATTATTACTAGGACCGCGTCACATACAACCAAGTACATACACCAACATGACAGCCCCCCGGTGAGGCTATTAGGTGGTGAATGCATTATCTCCAAATCAACTCAATATGTCACAGTAGTGACAGATATAACACAATAGTGGCATCGTAACTAAAGGCCACCAGTAGCTAAGTGCCAGTACATCATTGGTGTGGTAATGGCACAGTGATGTGTACAAAGTATATGTATACAAAACATACAGGAGAGAACTATATATTATTGCAGTATTGTATGCAGCAATACATTATAGGCAACATCACCATGCAGATAAAAATTATTAGCCAATATACAGCAATGCATATCAACATCAACTAGAGCTAAGTAAGGTTCATCAGTGATAGCAATGGCACAGTGATGGGTGACACACTATAGTTATGCATACACAACTTTCAGGAGATAGCTACACAATGCTGTAGGCGTATGCAAGCCAGATGAACCTGATAAAGGAAGACAGCCAAGCCACCGTCAAGCCACCGGCTCCCATATGACGGTTGCCATAATGGTGCCTAATTTTAGATCTCTTTTAAGGAACTACAAAGCCTGACATTTTTTTCACATGTGGGAATCTGCTTCTCAAGGTTATCAAGTGCATGCATAATTCCAAATAAAGCCTCCTTATAGCCTGCACAATTGCAAATTCTTTTGACTACACTTCAATTATTAGCACAGGTGGAGCACCATTAAACAGGCACACACTAACAAATCTGGCATTTTGTTCAAATAAATATTCATCAAAACATGCTAAGGATACATATACATGTTACAACCCATAGTGAGTATGATGCATCGTAATTATATGCATAGCATGGGTGTTTGTGGAATAATAGTTCACAAAGTTTCAGTTAATAGTTCCCTGATACATACAGCACATTGTAGAGAAATCTGTGTTCTCACTGATGAATTCAACAACTTCACAAGCAAACAGCGACAATACTTTTGTAGAATCAGCCTCTTTGACTGCACCTAGTAAATCAATACTGATAGTCGTATAATTTAGCTTCTTAGCTGCAAACACAGTATAAAAAATTCCTGTGGACTTTCCTGAGTCTTTAGGTCCAGCCACTAATAGGACCTTCTTTGGCCCTCCTGCATGCTCACTACAGCAGTAGTTCAGTAAGGTACTTATTATGCCGACTATTTTTTTAATATAAAGAAATGGTGTCATTTGTCTCCCCGTCCAGTCATCCTTTAGTCTCGCCCTAGACCACAAGTCATCCTTCATGACAATTTCAAAAGATTTCCACATCTCGGTACAATTATTCTCCATAGGAATAGGATCATCAGGCACAGGAGGACTCGACTCACACTGGGTGGCCCAGTGGGTAGCATAACCAGGCACACCTCAAAGTGGAACTCCCTCCAGTAACTCCTGGCTACACCCCTGACAGTGACAGCAACTAGTGCTGTAGCCTTAGGATTACCTAACCTATAAATGGACAGAGACTTACCTAAACTATGACCTTGGACTACTAGTCAGCCTTTTTTTTTCATGCGTTGTGTCAATACACACACACACACTACAACAATTAATTACTGTGCATCATTAATGTCAACATATTTGATCCACTAGACATCAGTGTGTTCCTCACATGGGTAGTCATCCAGTATGTGATACCTACAAAAATATTTTTAGAAGTGAATATATCTACCAAGGCCACCTAGATAAACGCTGTGTAACAATTGCCTACTGGAACTGACTTTAAACACATGTTGCTGTTCATTTAATCAATTCCCACTTCTAAGGATCTTCAGCAAGTTGCAGCCCACCAATAGCTAAATGGTGAGAAAAGCAGTGGAATCCTTTAGCTTGTTATTAACTTTTGCACACTGTAACTTACCATTGTATTATAGCAATGCAAATGTGATAACAGTGGGCCACTACCAATCAATTGTAACTAGCAAATACTTTCCAAATGCTTGATTTTCATGCAAGCTATATGTCTATCTCTTGAAACAATTCCTCTCTAATACACAAAATCATTTTACAACCAAATGGTTCTTTCACATGTAGCTACAGACTTCAACTATCTCACAGGTCCTTATAATACCAGCTACGCAGACAACAGACTTTACAAACAACTGACTTTTCGCCAACATGGTGATTGCCATAGTAACACTCTACATCAACAAATTGAATTGCCATCCTTTTTTTTGCATCCTCATCCATTTTGTGGTCTATCTCTTGCCCACCCTGCCACCCTCCACCCCTTTTTGAGGACTCGTGATACAGCAACACTGGTGAAAAAACCTATCTAAAATGGCAGGAAATTGTACAGTGATTACCTTGGCCACCATGTACTCTTAAAGGTTGTGAATTGCTCCACCTTTAGTGAAAAATCTATACGTGTTGCTGCCAAGCCTGGTGAGTAACAATGCTTTAAATTATTAAATATGTTTTTCTCTGAATCTACCATTATTTTGAATATGGTACTATATATGTACCGTGAAATTTGCATAATATACCTCTATCATACCACTATTGTTTACTGTACCGTGAAGGTGATAGGTGTAAAGCTTAATAATAAGGAGATACGATTAGTCAAAGTTTGGGTTTTGTAAAGGCTATTATAAGACCCCTTTTCGCAGATCCAGTCACAATCATTATGAATTACCTTAAGTGTTTGCCTTAGCCTACGTATTTCCATATTTTGTTTATAAATTTGAACTTTCTGAACTTGTGATCAACAGTAATGAGTGATATACCATAATTCACTTTATTTTCGTGCAAATATTTTCGCGATAAAAGTTTTTATGTAAAAATATTTTTGTATGATTTATGCAAATAACTGCTCTGTTAGTCTTATGCAAAAAAATTATTGTGTAAGAAATTTTCGTACAAATACTTGCATATGAAAATTATTTTACAACGAAAAAAAATGCAAATTACAGTATTATTCAGTTTGCAACTTCATAATACTTTCATCTAATGAAACAGTTATGTCAAGTAAACAGTTACTAGCTGATACATTGTTTTATTGGAGAATGTCAATATTTTTCCAATTATCATGGTTGAACTAGAATTACAGTACGTATGGCATTTATTCAGACTGTTAGCTATATCATGGTCAATGTTCAAGATTACCTGAAATTATGCCACCATGCACCATAATAGGCTGCATGCATATCACTGTACATTTCTGTTATGTGCATTTGATATACTGAAGGCATGAAGTATATTGAAAACAAGATGGACTAGCTATATGAGATTTATTGCAATAGTCAAAAAAATAATTCATAAATTAATTTTTGTTTGATACTAGCAAGTACATAATACATTTAATTTTGTAAGGTCGACCACAAATTGTTAACCACCCACATGCATATATGTCAACGGTAGCTACAGTGTATCTTAACTCTTCAGTTCTTATGCAATGCAAAATGGTGTTGTACTGATACAGTTAATGTGTAAATATTATTAAAATAGGAAAACTAATCAAACATTTCTAAAAATAATTTAATACACTAGCTATTAGCAATGGAATACAGTGCATTAACAAAATCCTAAGTAGCTACAACATGTACAGTTTTACTGCAATGTTTTTTGAATCAATTATTACTTTGTAATGCTGGATCAAGAAGTGAGTCTTGAAAGTGAGCAGAATCAGGCTGACTCAGTTCAGATTGGTTATTCCTATAAAGTAACGAAGTGGCATAGTCACACTCCAAAGTTGGGATAATGATTTCCTTACCTTATTGCATCATCCTTGTCATCGTCATCACTCCCCTCATTAATAGCAACATATTGATGTCTATTGCAATGGAATACCTTCCTAACACTAGCTGCAATAAATATCACAATCAGAGGAAGTATCACCAGTACTAGTGCAAATGTGGTAGTAGCAGACTGCAGGGATTCAAAACTACTGATCATGACTACAACTATCATCAGCTGCAGGATTAGCCCATCAAATATGTTCAAAAATTTACTCTCATAAGGATGGAGCCAAGTATGAAATGCAGCAATTACAACACAAGTCAAGAGTAAATAAAACAACATGCTGTCATTGCTATTGCCGAGGAGGACAATTAACATTATCACTTGACGACAAATCAAATAATATGCAGCAAACCAACGGTACTTGTCCTTGTAACATCCTTGAAACTGATCCAGGATTGGTTTGAATCTAACCAAATTAATCTTCCTTTTCAGAAATGGTTCAAGCAACATAAGCAGTGGTAAACCAATTCCAATCACCAGTTCACAGATTAATGCCACTGTGCCATACAATGCATGTCTCCCTCGAAAGTATTTAATATTAGGAGATGAGTATGTATACACCTCATTGATATCAGTAAATGTTAGTGGTCTTAAAAGCTGTAGTGAGGTGGATACTAATGATGTGTAAGCCAGTAACAGAAGAAAACAAAAAACACGAATAATACATCGACTAATTAATTCAGATACTCTTCGGGAATATTTTGCAACTATCACAAATCCAAATAGCATAACTGAAACAGCACCAGCATGGAAATAATGGATAAACAATTGATCTATTCCACTCATTCCTTCTACCAAACAAAGCTTCTCAAGAAATTTAGGATTCAACTGTGCAAAACCTGACAATGTGTTTATGAACTGAAAAGCACCATCAGAAATGTAAGGGTTGTTACTCAGTAATATATTCACCATGCTGTAATAGTAAATTACCCCATACAGGTATCCTGAAGACAGTTGAAAGTTGAAGTACATTAAACAAAACACTCCTCCCACTGATATAATCCAATACAAACAGGTCAACACTACCACTAACACTGTCATTCCAGTACTACAGTGGTCTACACTGATACAGTCAGTAGAGTCATATGATAGGGTGTGTCCTGAACTATTGCACTCTCCACATGCAGGACCAGACCTGTGATGATCACACTGATCAGTGATTCTTTCCGGTAACTGAAAGTAACCTTGTCTGGTCATCCTACGATTAACAAATTCACAATACTGACTAGGACACAATGATGTGGTTGCTTTACCATTGACACTACCAAACCAGTAACCTCTTTTGATCTCGTTATAATCATCATAACACTCCACCACATCATGATGGTAACAAACACATCTCCCAAGTGTCTCACTGAATGTATATGCAGGATGGCGATAACAGGGTACTAATTCAATAATGAGTGTCATCTCTATTTGTTGAAAGTAATAATTTATGTGCGAATGCAACAGTAATGTAGCGTTAGTACTGTTTCTTATCTCCTTACCAACTAAAATAAGATTCAGTGGTGATACATTGTCAAATACTAGTTGATTGCTGACCAATGTAAAGTCATCCAGACATTGCACATGAAATTCAGTAATTCCTGCTGGTTTATCAAAATAGTCTAATAAAATTCCATAAAATTTTATGGGATGACCAAGAACTTGACCACTTATGTAATCCACATACACAATATTGTCACCACGTATTTCATATAATTTTAACTGCTGTGGAGAAGTCATCACAGGGAAATTAGGTACAGTTAACTGAGTGTAATTGTAGTCACAAGGAATGAGAACCAATGTACCATTGATAGCTTGGAAATATTTGAATTGATATGGAGCATACATTAAAGAATTCTTTTCTCTCGAGCTCAAATTAATGTTGCAATATTTTGATACACTAAAATAAAGAGAATTTGCATCGTACAGTTGATCACTGTTAATAAATGAGATGACTGTGTTGTTGCTTTGGAGATCAAAGGTAGTGTGATTTTGGTTGCAGCCAAAATTTAACTCCACAAATATTGCTCCTCCGTGTGAAATTGCAGAATTGTTAACAAAGCTTATGTAAGCTCCATCACCAATATTAACAGTGCTTGCTTCATCGATGTACAGAGCTCCACCATTGTCAGCAGTGTTATTTTTAAATGACACGTTTCCAACTAATGTCAGTCTACATTGTGATAAAAACACACACACACCAACATTGTTTGTAAAATCTGATGCGTTAATGGTTATCACCTTGTTGACATACTCCGAGTGTGAATCAATATAAATTACACTCTCATCTGCTATGTTTTGATCAAACACACTGTACAAATGTAGCTGTAAGAAATTCATCATCAGGGTCATCGTTACTGCCAAGATCATCAATATATGTGACCGGATTTGCGAAAAGGTACCTTTTCCACACATTTGACATACCAGCAAACAAAATGATGTAACATTTGACTCCTTATACTGATTAACTTGCTCTTAGTATCAAAATGTAGCCAGATGCTGTAGCTACATTCAGTGAAAAGTTCAAGCAATTATATGCCATGATAAAAACATTATGAAGCTTTAAAGTTCAAAAAATGGGTCAAATTTTGTGTGTGAAAAAGGTACCTTTTCGCAAATCCGGTCACATATACAGCAGCACCACGGACAGATGTATTATTAGAGAAATTACATCCATCGAGTGTTATGTCAGCATAACCAGTACATGCAATATACACTGTACTGCCTTTGTAATAGTAACACTTGTTTGATATTGCTTTGACTTCATTCATGATTACTTTAAATGTATGATCATTTGACAGAGCATTTGACAGAATTGACAAAATCCCAGATAGACCATTCACATCAGATGCACTTAATAATCTGTTGTTGGTAATATGTACGTTGTGAAAATTTAACAAACATGAAAGTCCATCACAAGTCATTTCAATAACAGGATGACCAATACCTCTGTTGCCAGTAATATTGGAGTTGTTCATAAAAAATACAGCATCTCCCTTAAAAGCATCTAGTGTTATCCCAATACCACCTGATATACAATCACTATGAAAAGTATCAGCTTCTTCATGGTAATAAAAAACAGATGATAAGATAGACACAATCACATTATCCTCTCCTACTGAGGCAACAAATATATTTAAAGCGTGATATAGTTGCATTGATGTGTTATTGTAGAAGAAGAGTTCGGTCAACATTACAATGGTGCCATTAGATGAGCCAGCATTGATTTGACATGCTAAAGAGTTGTGAGAAAAGTTTGTTTGTGAGATGGTAATGTTCCACGTTTTAGCACGACCATCTCCATTCTCTATACTTAAGCCAAATCCTTGTATTAAGGAGCAATTTTTGTAATAATACCCATTATTATAGAAATTGATTCCATTAATGATGATATGAATGGCATGATTATATAAGCCAACAATGGACAATCCACCGACACTAATTTGTGGAGTATATATTTCTTTTCTATTTGATAAAAAATTACATTTGTCAACAATCACATTATCGTAGACATTAAATAAGGAAACAGCAACAGTGCTGGACTGTTGAAATGTACAATTCGATATGGATATATTAGCTGCAGTATTAAATGCTAATCCTGGTTTTGATTCTGTAGAGCTAAAAGAACTACCACACTGGTCCATTGTAATTCCCTCAATGATGACATCAACACATGATCTACAAGATATACTTCCACTATTGTTACATAGAATGGTAGCACCATTACTAGTTATGGTTATAGCATTTAGGTGTTCTTGCCCTAACCCCATTTGGATGCTTGTCTGCAGAACAACTATATCTGAAGTGACATTGATTACAGTGTTGTTGGTTATTTTGAGTAAAGCAGTGGACAAAGAAGAACATGGACACTTCCCATCTATACAACATTCAGTTCTATTAGAACCACCAGTGGTGTTTATGGTAATCACTTTACTGTGAGCATGATGGCAGATGAAAAGGTGTAGAAAAATCCACACTAAAATTGTCACCACCATTTTTGTATAGCAGCAGGTCTACATAATAAATGTGTTGACACAAAACAGACATATACTAATAGTTAATTATTGATATTTAAATTGAAGTAAAGATTTACAAACATGGTTCTATAAGATTAAGTAGCTATACTGTAGTAACAAAAGAAACCTGCCGTATAGCACAAATGTTGGTGGGAGAAAATACTAGCAAATGTGATGGATTCACCAATTTATTTTCCACCAACTATTTAAACCATCCCCCAGCTTTAATCACATTTTGCAAAAATGCTAAAGTGGCAATGAATCATCCCAGAGGCCACAGAAGAAAGCAAAACATTGGAGATTGATGTTGATTTTCTTGCATTAATTAAGGGTTTTACTGTATAGTAAAAAACTTTGGCAGTAAAAAAGTGTGACAAAACCCCTGTATTGAAAAAATTAGCGGAAAAAACTTTGGCGATTGAAATAATATTCGCCAAGCTTTTACCGCTGAAGTTTTTACTGTAGCTACGATACGTAAGGATAATGACATGGTGTCAACTCATCAGTTAAGTAGTGTAGTAAGTGTATAGGTAGCTAGCGTTGTTTTTGTAGCAGTACCCTTGTAGCTATTGATCTAACTACGTCACGCTAGCAATGCCGTACTTCACTATCTCCTGCGATGCCGAGAACGACCGTATTTACTTTTTCAGTAGCAGAGGTTATCATGTATATCAAAGTATTTGGCCAAATCCATCACGAGATGATGAACTGGCTGATGTGCGAACGGGAAGCCTCGGGGAAGCCGGTTGTAAATGCTATCCAAAGGAGTGCTTACAAGTGTGGGACACATTTCGAAGATCTTCAAAGTCAGATCGATCATTATTGTGTGGTGGTACGAGCTGACCTTCATCTCAAGTTATAGTTACTCACTGTGCTCGTCATGATCATATAAAATAATTGGTGAAAAAAACTTTGGCAAACTGAACACTATTTGCCAAATTCGCCAAAGTTTTTTACTGGTACTCTCATGGTCCACTTGTTGTCAATTGCTTTTGACTTGACTAATTATAATTAACTCTTGCGTTCAAGTTTGTAATTAATTTAGACCACAGCTTACTGGTAGTAATAACCATGGTACTACTTGTACTATAGACACAATTAGGAGTGAAGCCGTATATAATTTAGTAGATACAGTGGAAACTGTTTCCAGGGTTACAGGTGCAGGGGTAGTTGTAGGAGGGTTTCCAAGGTTTCCGGAAACCCGTTTGGGTTTGGCTTACTTCAGAACCATTAGGCAGCTAGCTATTAGCTAGCATTATACTGATTCTTCCTTTACTACCCCATAGGGCATAACATGCCAATCATACTTAACAATATTCATCAGCTAACTGATACTATCACTTTTTCCTTACAGCAAAACTTCAGGATCACACCAAAAGTTTTAAACTTCTAATTAATTCCCATCATATAATCATTTTAGTTTGTGCGTTATTAGTAGTAAGACTACATGCAGAATTTGAACAAACAGAAGAGGTGATGATAGTAGTGATAACAAAGGACAAATGCTAAGATGAAGAAGTAAAGAGTTGATTAGCTCCTTAGATCGATACTCTCTAATAGAACAGTCACTTTGTAGTGAAATACTCTAATAGAGCATTCACTAATTAAAATGTTTCAAGATAATTGTAAAAAAATGTTGCTACCCTAGTGAGCTATAGTTAGCAGGGTAACGCGTTACTTATGTAACGCATTGCATAATATTAATACTTTTGTGGGAACTAAGTATTATAACAAAATACACTATAAAAACAGGTAATATAACTCAAGTTACTTACTTACAAATGTAACACAGTACCTAAGTAACATAGTTACTGTAACGAGTCTAATATTACATAATATTATTACTACAAGTAACGAAGTTACTAATCTCGTTAGTTATCCTCTGAGTAATGCCTAGCCACAACGAAGTAACGACGCCTACTGAATGAAGCTCATTCACCAGCTTCTTACTTATAACCAAGATTTACACATTGTCCAACAACGCCATCATGGAACATGATAAGGTGGTAGTTTCACACATGACAGCTAAAGGCTGTGGACACAAAGTAATATAATATGTAATATTATTATAGTTACTTTATTTTATGGGTAATATGTAACTGTAACTAAATAGTTCAGTTGCAAGTAATATGTAACTAGTTACTTTAAAAAAGTAACTTACCCAACACTGATAGTTAGTGTACGTAAAGTTAGCTAAATAATAGTAAGAATTCAGTAGATAGATAGACCTATCAATAGACATTGACTGATATCCAATTACATAGCTATTGGTCAGCTAGCACTACAGGGTGTAGCTATAGTAGCCTGGCTGAAATTTATTCTGCAGGTACAGTAGGCAGAAAATGACTTCCATCAGTAATTTGATTAAAGAAGGCTTCAACTCAAATTTTTAAGCACTGAATTAAGTCCCATTGTATTTTACCTAGTGCTTTTAAGTTTCCTACAAGATTATATAGAATATGGAAGGCTGATTGATCTTTCAACTAAACATGGTTTAATGAGTGTGAATGGATTGCATACTTACCACACATAGCTAGATAGAGTGTAAGGCACTCTGGATAGAATAGGTGTTATTCATGCCATTATCCGTTTGTGAAGTTTCAGCCCCCATTTGTTGTGTTTCTAGTAAGGCCCTTTGTGGGTCTGGGGCAGCTGAATGGACTGTTTTTGTGTCCTCAATGCTGTTTACATCGCTTTCTGCAACAGCGTTCTTCAATGTGATGGCCTTCACTAGCGTGGTGATTGTCTCCGCAAGGGGGTGACACATAGGCACTCACTGTAGGTAGATCTGCGATTGTGGTCAAAGTCTAAGTCAAAGGTCAAGGCAACCAAAACCATGACAAGTCAACAGTAAAGGGTAAAAGTTTCCAACCCACAATCAAAAATATCGTCGCTAAGTCACCGGTCAAAGATCGAGAAAGGCTCTTAGTCACAGGTCAAAGCGAAACTTTAGTTGGGCAAGACTTTGACCGCGGTCGCAGATCTACCCAAAGTGCGTACCTACACGACACCCCCTTGTCTCTGTCGTTTCTCTTACCCAGATGGATAATCTGTCAATTTCGGTTTGTACAACAGGCTGAGTCGCCAGCATCGGTGGACTATGATCCTCGGACATTGCTGCAGGAACTACTAGAGTCGGTAGAGTACACTTGTCACAAAACACTTGCAGAACTGTCACTTAGTTTCAAGCTAGAAAAAAAGCTGATGAGTTGACCTTTAGAAACGTTATATAGGGACTGTGTTTAACACCTTTTTCATGTTTAAATATGACTCGTCCCCATTATAAACACCTTGTATGTTTATAAGAGCTGTTGTATTCAATGGAAAAAGAGCAATGCAAAGTTGATATGTGAACCGAATTCTTCGAAATATAATAAGCTATATACTAAAAGTAATAATTATAAGTGATTGATGCCATTATGAAATGCCATTATAAACAGCATTAGGTGCTTCAACCAGTCATGCATGCACACTTCAGATACAATTAATACATATTATCATATAAGCATATAAATATTCAGGGATGAAAACTGGTAAAAGGTGATTTTTGAATTTTATATTATTCAGAAACAATCAGTGGCAATATATTCAACTTATGATTTTCATGAAGCTGTCATAACTCATGAAATTCTAAAAATTTTTGCTTCTCATCAATTTCCACCTTGTAATGGCTCTCCTCAAGATGTCTTGAAGGGCATACAAAAATAAGATTTAATGAGCACAGTATTCAATCCATGTTTTGGTAGAAAAACAGTACTGCATCCCAGTGCCATTTTATCATTACAGTGAACCCTGGCTCAAATATCTGAACCCCTTTGATCTTTGAAAAGTGAATTGTTCAGAAAACTGAAGCCCATTCATATATATATATACAGAGCTCTGTTGAAACACTCTTAACAGAACATACACCTATTCTCAAAATACTCTAATAGAACAGTTTAAACAAGGGTACGTCAGATAACCGAGGATCTACTGTACATGTAACACAAACAAAGCACAACTCTGGCATTAATGGCATTTTAATACAAGTTATAGAATGCAGATATTTCTTTCCAATAATGAAATACTGTATTACCAGTTATACGATGGGATGCAGTTTATGAACACACGATATATGTTACAGAATGTTGTATCAAAATAATCATGTGTGCTGCCCAACAGTGAGAGAAACATTTCTGGGTATACCTATGTCAATATCTACCATACACCTGTACGTACAGTACAGTAGATAGTGTCAAGCAGTAAATAGAATGCATTCATTTGGCTTATTACAGCTATATTTTAGGATTAAAGTATTATATTTACCACTCAGTGCTGAAATGTTGTCACAAGTTACCCAAATGTACAGAACCCACCCTTAAAAATGTGTAAAACCAAAAGTGTTAGTTCGATAGTCCGGTAGTCCAGCCCACCGATTAGACACTACCATTTAGTAAGGCCCATTGCTGGACTACTGGCTACAACTAACAACCAATAATTTGTCATATCAAAACTTGTCTCTACATTTTGTCAAATGAAGCCATATATCTAATATAAGTTTTCACAGAACACTGACTCAGAGTTTTACCCTTAATCACATAGTGATTAGTAGGAGTGCAATTAATCCCAAATCACATGGCCTTGTTTCTGTAATTGCACTGTAAAGTAGCCAATAAAATAGCAGAATAACGGAAGCATTTTAAGTGCAACAAGAAAGTGATATGATGAATAGCCAATCAAATAAGTTGAAAATAGAAGCCTTTAAAGTGCAAAATGTAGACATTTTGAGAAGCCAATCAAATTTGCTGACACGTGAAGCCTTTTAAGTGCAACAACAAATGATGTGATCAAAAGAAAAATTATGCAATCACCTGGTAGAGGTTAATGGCCAAATAGAATTGGATAGATATGTACTACAAACCATGAAGGGTGGTCACTATGTGATTAGTAGGCAATCACACATATTTGGGTGCAATTATGGAATAATTGTACTCGTAACAGTGAAGTCGAGTGCAATTTTGGCTGTTACGAGTACAATTATTCCATAATTGCACTAAATGTGTATGATTACCTATACTAATTGTTAAGAACTACACATTAAAATAAGTTTTATATCCCTTTTACAACCTCAACTTGGTCAAACAAGTAGATTTAAAAACCTTTTCATTCCTTGCAATCCTTTGTCCAATACAAAATTAATGGATTTTTACACTAGATGCAAAAACACAAAAGTACACTCTACAGCACATTAAACAACCAAAGAAAGTCCCTGAATTGCCCTATACAATGCCACCCATTGTAACATTATCACAGTGACATTTATTCACTGTGCATAATGTGCACTCCATACAACAGTCTATTGGAGAATTTAATTATGCAGGTGGGCAAACCCCAAAGTACATACCCTCAACAAAAGCTGCTAAACTTGATGTCATTTTATGTGTTGAAGCGTACTGATTAAGTATCCACTCGTACTAAGTTTTAACTGTAATTTTACAAAGAAGTATGCGAAAAACCTTGTTTTCCCACAGAATTTTTACATAGCTGAATCTGTAATCACTTGAACAAGGCTCTTTTCTGCGCTTTCTGTTTGGCTTAAGACAAAACCCTTATACACCACCTGTTATCAAGGATTCCGATAAATCAAACCATGTGTCCGTAAAGTAAACTAAAGTATGTGGAAGTTATGGTACCTCGTTTACAAGATGGTGTAATGTTTACCCGAAATACTGTAGGCAAAACCTATGCAGAATCTGGAAAATTTGACCAGTCAAAGGGAAGGCTCAGTATAGATAACATTGTGGCAGACCTCAGACATAAATCAACTGATAGATCCCGGATATCATTACGGTGAATGGTGTTGCCATAGTAGACACATAAGGCCAAATGTTACAAGGACTAACCATAGTCTGGGGTCTATGAACTAACACATCGAGATATCGAGATCCCCTCACTTTCAGGGTGAGTATGAATGGCTGGTAAGACTTAGTCTCGCATGCCAGACGGTTTGTGTGGGGGCGGCAAATAAACCGTCTGGTCACTGTTGCACACTTTCCGTGAACTTACTGGAATGCAATTAGATTACATCACGGCATTGTTTTGGGCCAAGGATGATGCAATAATCGTTCCAATCACCTCTTTGAGCAGACTAAGACAATAATTGTACTGGTAATGTCCTGGTGACGTATTCAAAACATTGCTGAACGTCTTCCTCGACAATTCTGTCATTTCACAAATCCGTAGCGAACCACGATCGTTCTTATACGAATGCTTTTAAGACCCCTGTACTAGGGAAACAAAGATTCTAGGCCCATGGCGTTGTTAAACTTTCGAAAAAGTGATCTGTAGCCGAGATTCAGTTCTTTATTGCACTAAGAATTTGAATTATTAGTGGTTGTTTCGTCAGAGTGCACGAAGCGATCTGATTGGCTCTGCCAACATTCCGGCAGTGGTCCCGGAATGTGTGCAACAGTGACCAGACGGTTTATTTACCGCCCCCACACAAACCGTCTGGCACGCGAGACTAGGTAAGACCATGATAGACAAATTTGCTACCCAAGTTGATAAAATGCATTTGCGACCAGAATACAAAGTATGGATTTATTGGAATTACATTTTTTCAATTATTCGTGATTGTGTTGATCCATCTGCTATCACCAAGGTGGAGAATGTGGCAGCCAAGTACCTTAAGCAGTGACTCCGTTTACCTCAAAGTACTTCAAGAGTTATCTACTATCCTGGTGTGTGCTCCCCAGCATTTCCTTAAGCATTGCAAGCTAAGCCTGTTGGCCAACATCACTCAATCATCTGATCCAGTGCTTCAGGAATTAGCCTTACAACTTTATTTTGATTCTGAATTACTTCAGATTAATGATAATCATTGTGGAATTCTTACCCAGGCCAGGGAACAGTTAAGCACCATTCCTTCTGCTAAGAAACTGTGCCTTGCTAGTAAAAAAGTTGCTACTGCTAAGGAGAAGGCTCTATGTACCGATAAGCTTGAGTCCCTTAGTGTACAATGTAAATTTAAAGATGCTGCTTTCCTTGAAACATCAACTCATTTATGGAACAGACTGTTACTTGCTGGCCAACTATCTGAGGGTCTCCTCTGATACACTTCCAGCCCCAATTAATTTAATTACAATGTTGGGGAATTCAGACCAGTTCTACTTGCCAACTTTGTAATTCTACTCGACCAACATCTGCACATATTTTGAATGGCTGTCCCATTGCACTTCAGCAAAGTAGATACACCTACCAGCATGATGAAGTCTTGTTGTGTTTAATAGTGGATATCCAGAAATACTGTGGTGATACCACTGTTTTTGCTGATATCAATACAGAGCTAGTGATGGTCCTTTAGCAACCATTCCACCATCTATATTGACCACTTCATATCACCCTGATATTGTAATGTTTAGTGAGTGAAGACATGAGATCCGACTATTGGAACCTACATGTCCATTTATGCTATACAACACCTCCACACCACTCATGAATGCAAGATTGAATACCAACTATTAATCTCAATGTTAGAACGTCTAGGCTATGTCTCTCAGTATTCCACTATTGAAATCAGTTGTTTGGGTCATTATCTTTCAGACTCCATAAGGCCTTACAAGCAGTAATTCAACATTCTGCAGCTATTTGTAGAACTATACTGGATAATGCTGCTCATAAAGTATCAGTTGTTCTCAACAATCTTTTTGGCACATGGTTGTGCTGATAGGAATATTAATTTTAAGTTGTCTTTTTCTTGTTTGTTTGTTTGTTTGTGTTGTACTGTAACTTTATTTTATTTATAGCTCTGATTCCTTGCCATTCCTATACTGTGCTTTTTGTACATCAGTATAGTCGCATGTGTCCGAGGTATATATAATTATAATTGTATGTGTTTTTGACATGGTTTACTCTCTCAATTCTGTGGCCACTAAGTAATCTGCATCAAGACACATGGTAGTATGTCGTGCGGCCAAGAAAGCCGGCGACCACACCGTGAGTATATTTAAAGGAAGAAAGAAAACAGCTTTTTCATGAGTGCATAGCTTCATGGCCCCTTCTCCAAAGCACACCATTTTTGCATTATAGCTGTCCCCCAGGTAGGGTACACCACACAACAAATTTGATTAAATTTGCCAACAGTCATTTGCAAGATATGGGCATTCAAAATTTCGTTTTAATTTCTTCATTTTTTCTTCTTATGCCATACGGGGCTACGGGGGCTTTGACTTCTTTTCGCACACTTTGCAAAAATTGCTATAAAATGCAAATGTGCAGCTCGATTGCCTCGATCTTTGGCACAGATGAAGAGCGTGTAATGGTGGATTCACGTACCAAGTTTGTTGTGAATCTGAGGAATATTTAAGGAGTTATGAGCAATTTATTCATGTAAAAAAAGATCAAACCCTTCTGTCATGGCTACAAGGTAAACCGAGTATAGAAATAACTTGACAATCAGTGTGTAGATAGGCTGATCATCGTAGCAGTGCCTTTTGATGGTTTGAATAGCAATAGAGTTACAGCGACAAAGTTATAAAGCAAAAACCAAGCAAGTGTAAAATTGCAGGATCGAGATACTCTAATAGAGCAGTCACCACAGGGTTAAAAAAGGTGTGTAAAAAATGTTGAAAAAAATTTACCAGAGTTCGAACCAGGGACCTCCATACCTAACACCTGCATCCTTAACCACTGAACCACTGCTACCTTGGCTGATCACCTCAGTTAATTTCTGCTTTATAAATGAAATTTCTAGTTGAAATCTGCTTATAATCAAATGTTTGTAATTTCATAGATCTACCAATAGAAGTACTAGATTGTTCTAGAACATTCTATGTATGTTCTATTGGAAGTCCTCAAAAAAATGTGCACTCTATTAGAGTATTACAATAATATTATCAAATATTGAATTAAATCATGCAATGAAATACATTTATAAGTCTGTCTTCAATAATCATCATTGTATCTACATAGAAAAGAAGAAATGTGAGTAAAGACAAACCTCAAAGTCAGCCATAGGCTGGTTTTGGGGCCTTATAAAGTACAAAAAGAAGTGAAATCCACACAAAAACAGCCAAGCTGTGAAAAAGTGGTGCGCCTTAAAAAGCCTGGGTGAAAAAAGTTGTGAAATCAAAGGTGGCGGCCAAGAAATGGCTGCAATGATGTTAATGCTAATAAATTTTAACAATGCATGCTTTTAAGGCGCACCACTTTTTCACAGCTTGGCTGTTTTTGTGTGGATATATATCTAACAGCTGTCTAGTAGCTGGGCTAGAGAAAGAAATACTTATAAACGTAGGTGTAAAGTTATGACCTAATTCCAGACAGTTTCTAACTCCGGACACTTCAAACATTTGGCATCATATCTATATATCTACAACACCTACTTGGAATTTTAGGTGATTAATGCATCATGTATGATGATGCTGTGATCCTAAATTCAGCTTAAAGTTCCTGCTAGTTTCTCTAAACAAGGTGTTATTCATTGCCAAGTATGACAAATAGTGCTGAGCGATAGTAAAAATTTTACTATCACGATAGTTACTCATTAAATATCGCGATAGTGAATACTATCCCGATAGTTTATGAAACACTTTGCTCTTAACAAAGTTATGATTTGTAGTCATATAGAAAGTTATTTTGCATGCACAGGACATTTGTTAATTAACTGCGTGGGCGGCCGATGGAATATGGACTTTTGGTAAAGCTTTTACAGGCCACTCCTTTGTAAGAAAGCTGGTAATACCAACTGTAAAACAGTATAGAAGGGTTGTTAATACCATTTTAATACAGATCTGAGCTTATCATAACTATCACGATAGTGATATCCCTACTATCGCGATAACGATAGTGATTTACTATCGCGATATATCGCACTATCGATACTATTGCTCAGCCCTAATGACAAAATCATCAAAAATTCTTTGATAATTGCTGCTTATTCCCAAAGCCAAAAAGCTATCTGGCTGATTTTAATACAGTACAGAAAGACAACTATGACTTACCACTGTACCAAGTTTCGTTTGCTAACAATCAGTCAAGCACTTGCTATGGATGATTTTGTAAGAGCCAGTCTCATTGAAGCTGCACGAATATTTGTGGAAATATACCTAGATTTGAAATACCCATAATTCGACAGCAAAAGGTACTATGACTCTCAAAATCGAGTATGATGTGGGCAATAGATGCAAGTTTAACATGGCAGTGTTTACAATTTGAAATCAACTTCAGACATGCTGTTTCAGGCATGATAAAAGTGTCCGGAGTTAGGAGCATACGCGTAATGTACACATAGTTGAATTTCGGAGCACAGCTCCTCAACGGATGGAGATATTTTGATGAAGCTTGCAGGACTGATGTACCATAGGATAGGCCTTATCACCATATTTTAAGGTTTAAGTAATTCACTTACATGGCGGAGATATAGCACCAAAAGCAAAAACTATCCGGAGTAAGGTGCACATTTAATATGCTCAGCCTAGGACTTGTTACAGTCTAGAGGTAATTGGAGTGAAACCTCCTTGGATCTCGCCTTGGATCAATGCGCTTACTTGAACGGTGTGACTAATACTATCAATGTAATGCCCGACTACGGGCTGAGGGTGGGGAAAGGTCCTTGGAAAGGTCGGGACTGGTGGTGGGGGAATTGCTTGCTAAATTTCCCCGATATAGACCTACGTATAAATGTATATATATATAGAGAGAGAGTGGGAATTTGTCTCACTAAAGAAATTCACTCAGGCAGCAAAAAGAGTGTGCTTTCAGTTTAGGAAGGAGGTGTCTCGAGTGCTAGCTACCACATTCATACTAGAATCCAAGTGGTTGCCGGTGTCACAGTGATATATGTTTCCCCGGGTAACGTGTTTCCCGCACACATATCCCTAGGGATCCGTGTTTCCCCACACACATATCACTAACTCGCTAGCGACCTACAAGTCACAGTGATATGTGTTTCCCCGGGTAATATGTTTCCCCTTTATAAAGTCATGTGCAACGTACGTAGTGTTAGCATAGGCATGCATGCACTTTTAATAATCATAGCTAGCCATACCTATACAACTAATACTATAATTATACATGTTGATGGAGGAAATCAAGCCATTCACTGGCATTCAACTATAACTGCTAAACTGTGCTGTGATTTGGCTATGTAGCTATAGCATCAGTTTAATAAAACAGTAGCTACAAGTACATGTATATACAATAAAATACTATCTCTAGCTATATAGAGTAAATCATGTGATTGCAACTATGTATAACTAATCAATAATAATCAGTGTTGGGAGTAACGCGTTACGTAATATTATTACTTTTGTGGTAACTAAGTAATATAACGAAATACGCTATAAAAACAGGTAATATAACTCAAGTTACTTTACTTACAAATGTAACAAATGTAACGCGTTACCTAAGCAATATAGTTACTGTAACGAATCTAATATTACGTAATATTATTACTACAAGTAACGAAGTTACTAATCTCGTTAGTAATCCACTGAGTAACGCCTAGCTAATGAAGACTACTGAATGAGGCTTATTCACCAGCTTCTTACTTATAATCAAGATTTGCACATTGTCCAACAACGCCATCATGTCACGTGATAAGGTGGTAGTTTCAAACGTGACAGCTTAAGGCTGTGGGCACAAAGTAATATAATATGTAATATCATTACAGCTACTTTATTTTATTGGTAATATGTAATTGTAACTAAATAGTTCAGCTGCAAGTAATATGTAATATGTAACTAGTTACTTTTAAAAAGTAACTTGCCCATCACTGATAATAATATAATATCATCAGACCTATCTTGGGATCAACACTACAAAAACATAATCCCTAAGGCCTACAGAATGCTAGGACTGCTCCATCACAGCTTTAGCAAGCATCAAACAGTGACATGCAGCCAAGAGAACTTTGTATATTTCCTTAGTGAGATCGCAAGTTATATACTGTTCAGTGATTTGGAAACCTAACCATATCAAGGACATCACACTTATTGAGCAGGTCCAGAGAAGAGTAACAAAGTTTAATTTAAATGACTATAGTTCTGATTATTAGTATAGCTAGCTAGTATTATTGTATTAGCTTATATAGTAGCTAGAGTCAACTATCAATTATCGGGCACTATGATTTTCGATCAGCTGCCACTCACTTCATGGAAATTCAACAGCTTAGGTTATTATACCACAAAGTAGCCTACACTAGGCAGCAATTATCCTCCAATAATCAGGTATGTAAGATTAATAGCGTGAGAGCTGCAGCTAATAGTATGCAAGGTCCGATAAATTTCAGGTCCGAACAAAACCATCCATTTACGAACATTGCGTTTTACGACCAGAAAACAATGCCCAATTTTTTTCAAATTTATGTAATGACCAGAAAATGGTTTCGATATCTTTAGCATAGAGGGAGTACGGGCCTTACGATATTTGTCGGTATTTTCGAATGCCATTTATTTTTATTTAGCCATGCCCACCAGTAGTAGATTTTATGCTTCTGCAAGAAATGCAACAGTGCTAAAGTACAGGAACCGGTAAATAAGTACCTTGCATGTATAGAACTGTACTGTGAAATTGATATCAAAGATATTTTCGTTGTTGCACTGCATTTTCAGCTCATACATGAAGAAAATGCAAAAAAGTGAAAAAATTATGTAAGGAGAAGCAACTTCCTGACCATCCCTATATGTTAGTCTAGGTGGCCCACTACAAATATCATCGTAAAAAATGAGGGGCTTTCCTTTTCTACCTTATATGGGCACATAAAGATGCAAAATTTCGCTACTTTATGTACCCATATAAGGTAAATAAAGCAACGCCCTTTAAATTTTATGGTTGTATTTGTGGTGGGCCATTATTATTATTATTTATTATTATTATTAGCACTTTACAGTGACCAGCACTGAAGGTCTGACAGCAACATGTGCTGCAGCCTTAGGATTACCTAACCTAATTACAGGGACTTAGACTTAATGACTTGACTTACTGACTGACTGATAAGATGTAACAGAAAAGGGGCCAAAGTAAGGAAAAAATCCCTCCAACTCCAGGATTCGAACTGCAGGTCACCCAATGTCTAGTCGGGGCCACACTCAGTCTTCCTCCAGGAGGGATGGATTTTCTTCCTTAAACCTAAAGTATTTATTATTAGCACTTTACAGTGACCAGCACTGAAGGTCTGACAGCAACATGTGCTGCAGCCTTAGGATTACCTAACCTAATTACAGGGACTTAGACCATCTAGACTAACATATAGGGATGGTCAGGAGGTTGGTTCTCCTCACTTCATTTTTTCACTTTTTTGCATCTCCTTCATGTAGGAGCTAAAAATGCAGTGCAACAACGAAAATATCTTTGATATCAATTTCACAGTACAGTTCTATACATGCAAGGTACTTATTTACCGGTTCCTGTACTTTAGCACTGTTGCATTTCTTGTAGAAGCATAAAATCTACTACTGGTGGGCATGGCTAAATAAAAATAAATGGCGTTCGAAAATACCGACAAATATCGTAAGGCCCGTACTCCCTCTATGCTAAAGATATCGAAACCATTTTCTGGTCATTGGTAGCCAATGAACACAAGTATGTTATACATAAATTTGAAGAAAAAAAAGGGTATTGTTTTCTGGTAGTAAAACGCAATGTTCGTAAATGGATGGTTTTGTTCGAACCTGGAATTTATCGGACCTTGCATACTACTAGCTGCAGTTCTTACGCTATTACTCTTACATACCTAATTATTGGAGGATAATTGCTGCTTAGTGTAGGCTACTTTGTGGTGTAATAACCTAAGCTGTTGGATTTCTATGAAGTGAGTGGCAGCTGTTCGAAAAGCATAGTGCGCGATAATTGATAGTTGACTCTATATAGCTAGTTAGCTAACTATAACTATATACATGCAATATCCATGGGTGTCTATTAGCTAGATAGCAATATATCTACTGAATGCACTGCTTGAAGTTTCTTAGTTTACTAGAGTGGTATATCCCCAGTATATGGAACAGTTAAGTGTTTGTTATTTTAGTCGTTTTTCAGTAAATCTGCATTCACTAATGTTTTACTGAGAGTTTAAAACTTAGTAAAACAATTATGTTCCATATACTTAAAGTTACTGACATTTTACTATCAGTACAACTACAGTAAAGCAGCTTAACAAATTAGTAAACTAAGAACCTTCAAGCAGTGATGGTTGGATCACGTACTGTTTGCAACTAGCCATAGGACCTTGGAGTTACTGCACGGTGGCTATAATCCTAGTGGAAAACACGGATCCCTGGTGATATATGTGCGTGGAAACACGAATCCCTAGGGATATGTGTGTGCGGTGAAATATTGAAAAAATCGCTACAGGAAACACATATCACTGACAGCTTTTGGTGGGAAACACGGATCCCTAGTGATATGTGTGCGGGAAACACGTTACCCGGGGAAACATATATCACTGTGACACCGGTCCCTCGCGTTGCTACTAACGCCACATGACCGTACAAATCCCCTCCTAGCCCCAGTATTTCTTTTAGTGATGCTAATCCCAACCTTCGATTCCCCCACCTCAGTGGTACGTAGTCGGGGAGTTTACCCTTTTTAAAATTATTTTATCATTTGCTCATCCCGGTATGGCAAGCGATCTGTAAGGCCAAGTCAAGAGAGCACACGTGAGGGAGTCGCATGTGAGCCTGAGAGGGACCACGCCGTCATGTTGAAGTGTTAACAAGGACATTATTAGTACACTACAGTGGATTCTCGTTTATCCAATTGAGACTCTGTATAATAAGGCGTGGTGCCCGACAACTTGGAGGTCCCCTACCGAGATTGAAGATTAAGGATCAAGAAAGGAACAGAAGTGGCTGCCACGGCGACTACTGATAGAGATGGACGAAGAGGCAGCACACAATAAGGTGTTTCCGTGTAGTACGTGTCATGAAGAAGTGGAAGACCACAATGCAGCCCTGATGTGTGATGTATGCGAGCAGTGGGAGCACATCGAGTGTATCAAAGTATGCGACCGCCCATCAGTAGAATTGTACACATTATTGTCAGTGACGTCCAGTAAGGCACTTGTGTTCACGTGTACAGCATGCAGGCGCAAGGGTACCCTCGCGCGTCAACTGGCTGAGGCGCAGATGCAGATAACGCTCAGCAGCATGCATACGCAATTGAGTATTTACGAACGGCTGCTCCAGGAGCGGCAACGTTTGGTGGAGTGTATGGCAGCAGAGAAGGATGCGCTTCAATTAGAGAACACGCGCTTTCGTGACCAGCTGGCGGATGCGCGTCGAGCAAGTGATGAGCGTGGCGTGAGTGAGTTAAGTGGCAGTGGCTTGCAGGTTACAAAGCCACTAAGTGTGTTGGCACCAGAATTCGTTAGCGCCTCGGCTCGCCAGCCTGGCCACGTAGTACAGACGTTAAAGCCTATGACTGCCAGTAGTAGTGGAGGCAGGCGCAAACTCCCTTCAGTACCTGAAACAACACCCACCACAACCACCTGCTCAATATCACATATAAGTCCACCCACAACTCTACACACCACTCCAGCTAGATCTGGTTCCTCATTGGTATCAAGGAGGGAAAGGCTGAACTTAGATGCAGCATCCCCACAAGCTCAACCTCCTAGTAATTTTAAACACCCCCCAGAGTTCAAGGAGCTGAGAGACAGAGTGAGTAAGTTTACTGGAGATGGCAAGGAAGATTTTGAAGTGTGGTTAACAGATTTCTGTGAGGCCACTGGAGACTGTGAATGGACAGACGTGATGAGAGCACAGTGGTTCTCTTGGTTTTTAACTGGGTCAGCGAAGTCTACATGGCAGAGAACACTAAATCAAGAAGATAAGGCATCTTGGACATCAATTGTGCAGGCTTACAAGAGCCACTATGGAGTCCACATGGATCCACGCACAGCGTATTTAAGGTGCCACGAGTTACAGTACCAGGATTTTAAGTCTGCTCAAAGCCTTCTAGAGGCTATGAAGGATTACCAGAAAATGGCGCCGGACCAGCTCTCGAACAATAATCTCATTTCCATATTATGGAATAAAGTACCCTTCACTCTTCAGAAGGAGGTTGGGGAAATCAAGGACTGGTCGCTCCAAGACCTACTTCAACGTCTATTAAGGGCAGAGGCACAACTAGCGGAAAGAGAGCGTAGAAGCAGAGGGAATGATTGGGGAAAGGCTCGGAAATCAGGAGGATATAATAGTGGATCAGCCAAGAGGGACTTAACTGAGAAATCAATTGAGAAGCCACCAGTGAACAAGGGTACACCCAATGGAGAACAAAGTGAACAAAAGGGGCAGGACACCAGAGGGGCAGGTGAGTTTTCCTTGAAACATGTTAAGTGCTACAAGTGTGATAAGAAGGGACATGTAGCAAAGATGTGTCCAAACACTGAGACTCCTAAGGGATCTCGACGAGTAACTACAGAAGAGAGTACTGACGAAAAGGGCACCAGAGAGTGTGAGAATGAACAGACTAACTACGAGGAATTGTGGTCCCGAGTTGTCTCAGCTGACAGAATCAGTGACCAAGGAAACCTCCCTGAGTGCCCACCAATGGTTGGACCTACTTACAAAGTCAATGTTACTGTCGAGGGTTATAAGACTAGAGCCCTGTTAGATCATGGCTCCCAGGTCAGCATAGTGCGACGACAAATGCTACCAAGAATCCAAGAGTTGAATAATTGGCCAACTGCAACTTGTGTAGCCAAGAATATGCCTCTGAGAACTCACCCAGTGGGTGCAACTGGGCAACGGCTAGGAGCACTTGGTGTGGTAGTGTTGAATGTGCAGGTGGAAACTACTGGCAAGACTTGTCCTATCCCATGTTTTGTACTTGACTCCAGCCAACCACTATGGCGAGGAGAGCTTAAGGATTGTGGAGTACTGTTTGGGACGAATGCTTTGGTAGAGCATGGTTTTCATGTGAGTTACTCAGATGGCACCACTATTGAACCTACCCCAAGGGATGGAGCTGAAAGGTCAAGTGCTAATGTGGTTAATGTATTACAGGTAACCTTAGGTGAGACAGTACACATCAAACCCAGTCAGATGAAGTGGACTAAAGCAGTAGTTGATGCTCAAGGAGAATTTGCAGGAACCTGGTTGATATCACCTAACGAGGAGCAGTTAGCTAAGGAACAGTGTAATATGACAGAAGCTTTACTGGAGGATGTCAACACTATGATCAGAGTCCTATTGCATAACTGGGGAAGTTACCCCATTGTAGTGAAGAAGGGAACTGTTATTGGTAACATGGAAGAGGTTGCTGTTGTGACAAGGGATGACCCAGTATGGGTAGATGACCAGACGGATGAGATAGTGAGAGTGTGTCAGAGTGAATCTGCAGGGGAAGGCAGAGATAAGAAGTTATGCAGCGAACTGCAGTTTGGTAACACCTGCACTTCCAACGTCAAGGATGACCTTAGACTGATAGTCCGTAAGTATAATGATGTGTTTGCACTAACTGATGATGAGTTAGGTGAGACAAGTGTTGTAGCTCATGCCATTGATACCGGCACTGCACCACCAGTGAAGTCAACTGCTCGAAGGCTGCCTTACGCGCTACATAGGGAGCTAGAGGAAGAGATGGATAATTTGTTACAGTCAGGTTGTATTGAACCCAGTACCAGCCCTTATTCATCCCCCTTAGTGTTAGTCCGGAAGAAGAGTGGAGGACTGAGAGTCTGTGTTGACTATCGGGCTCTGAATAGGGACACTGTACCTGACCGTTACCCTCTACCTCGTATTGACGAACTGATGGACATGGTAGGAAAACGACACGCAAAGGTGTTTTCATCACTAGACTTGATGAAGGGCTACCATCAGGTGAAAATGGAAGATAGCTCAAAACCCAAAACTGCTTTTATCTGTCACCTGGGTCTCTACCAGTACAGGCGTATGCCTTTTGGCTTAACCAACGCGCCAGCAACTTTCCAAAGGCTGATGGGTAAGCTATTTAGTGGAAGGAAATGGGATTTGTATTTGTGTATCTTGATGATATACTCATTGCTTCACAGACAGTTGAGGAGCATTTGGATCATCTCCAGAAGGTGTTCCAGCAACTATGGGAGTCTGGCCTTCGTCTGAAGCCTTCGGAATGTATGTTTGCTACTGAAGAGATTGAGTACCTGGGCCACACCTTGACTCCAGAGGGTGTGAAGCCCAATGAAAAGAATGTTTGAGCCATTACAGAGTTCCCAAAACCAAAATCTACTAAGGAGGTACGAAGTTTTGTTGGGTTGGCAAATTTTTATCGTCGTCATATTCCGAACATGGCAGCCATCTCACGGCCCTTAACAGATCTTACATGACACGAGAAGTCTACCGGAAAGCCTGTACCGTTTGTGTGGACGGAAAGCTGCCAAAGGGCTTTTGAAGAAGTGAAGAAATGCCTTATCTCTGCACCTGTGCTACACCCTCCAGATTGGGAGAAGGAGTTTTTCTTGTGGACAGATGCAAGCTTAGTGGGTTTTGGAGCAGTTCTGGAACAAGGTACACAGGATGGAGAGCGAGCACCAATCGCCTATGCCAGCCGTGCAACAACTGCAGCAGAACAGAAGTACGGTGTGACGGAGCTTGAAGTGGCTGCATTAGTGTATGCCCTGGAACATTTTGAAGTATATCTGTTAGGCAACCAAGTGACAGTGTATACGGACCACAAGGCACTGGTGCAGTCCTATCTACCTTATCTGAAGAGCCAAAGCAAAGGGATACTGGCTCGCTGGTACTTGCGGATAGCAAGATTCTTGCCAACACTCAAGCTAGAGCACAAACCAGGCTCTGCAAATGTGGTCGCAGATGCTTTATCGAGGACACCAGCTGCTGATGTCAGGGACAGTAATGCAGTCCTTGTAGTTTCAGAGGGTTTATCAGTGGACAGGCCCAACAATTTACAGTTTGTCCAAGAGCAGCAGAGAGAGGATAGTGAGTTGGTGAAGTTAATCAAGTTCCTAGAAATCAAGGAGTTACCTAGTGATCCTACAGAGGCTAAGGTAGTGTTATCTCAGGCCAAGAAGGGGTACTATATGGTAGAAGGAGTGTTGTATTTTGATGGAGCAGATATGCCAGACCGTAGGAGGCTCGTAGTACCTAAGCACCTACGGGAGCAAATACTGGAGGAACATCACGATGCACCTTATGCAGGTCACTTTGCTGCAAAGAGAATGAACAAGAGACTGAACCAGTATTACTACTGGGCAGGAATGAGGGCAGATGTACATAGGAAATGTTCATCCTGTGTTGAATGTGCCTCAGTGCAGGGCCAAGGTAACCCTGGAAGACCCCCCCTGAAGAGTATTGAGGTGGGTGGTCCGTTTGAGTGCAAAGGAATGGATTTCCTTGAGATGGACACTAGTAAGAGAGGAAGTAAATATGCACTAGTGTTTCAAGATTATCTGAGCAAGTGGCCGGAAGTCTACCCCGTGAAGGACCGCAAAGCAGAGACTGTAGCTAGATGTTTACTAGACTTGATGTGGCGACATGGTGTGCCAACACGAATAATTCATGATCGCGCAGCAGAATTTTTATCAGATGTAATACAAGAGACTGCTAAACTGATAGGATTGGAACAGTTACCTACTTCTGGAGGTCATCCCCAGACCGATGGTCTTGTTGAACGTTTCAACAGAACTCTGAAACAAATGTTAGCTAAGTTAGTGAGTAAAGGAGGGAGAGACTGGGATAAGCTGCTTGGACCGGTACTGTTTGCTTACCGTACCACCCCACACTCATCAACTGGTGAGTCACCTTTTGTATTGGTGTATGGTAGAAATGCACGTATGCCTACTTCATTGGATTTTAGTGCTCCTACAGTGCGTTACCCTATTGTAGCTACAGAATATGCCAAGGAGTTGTGTAAGGACCTAAAGGCTACCAGAGAGTTGGCAGGCAAGAGTATTAGGAAAGCTCAGATTGGGCAGAAGACACAATATGATAAGGGTGTGAGAGAACGTGATTACAGAAAGGAGACTTAGTTATGCTGAAGGTACAGCCACGTTTTAAGTTGGATCGACCTTACAGAGGACCATTTGAGGTGCAATCACTATCATCAACAAATGCTGTCATTAAGCTGGTAAATGACAAGAATGCTGAACCGTGGAATGTGTCAAGACAAAGGTTATCTAAGTGCCACCCTGGTATGGAGAGGGTACAAAAACCCTGGGTAGGCCATTCTAAACGGCTGAGACGTCGCAGAGTATTGAAATACATCAATAAGGGTATAGGCAGTGACAACAGTCAACCTGCTAAGAGGAGCCAATCAGCAGCAAGTAGTGAGAATCAACAGATCCCCCAGACTAGAACAAAAACTCGTAGTGGAAGAGTAATCAGAACGCCGCTGCGTTTTAAGAATACTGACAGCCCCGGGGCGCGCCATGTTAAGGAGGGGGAGGTTGTAAGGCCAAGTCAAGAGAGCACACTTGAGGGAGTCGCATGTGAGCCTGAGAGGGACCACGCCGTCGTGTTGAAGTGTTAACAAGGACATTATTAGTACACTACAGTGGATTCTCGTTTATCCAATTGAGACTCTGTATAATAAGGCGTGGTGCCCGACAACTAGTGATTGACTTTTATCAGTAATCAGTAATCAACATTTTCAAACAGCTACAAACACAGATATTTACTCACGCCATGTTGATATCGCTTATCACTCGCCATCCTCCTTGTCAAGCGTTCAGAAAAGTACGACACACGTTAAGCACAATCAAAAAGAATTCATGCATAAGGCCGGCAGTCAAGTGCATAAAAAAACTTGGACAAAAAGAAACTGAGCGAAAAATGGGAATCGAACCCGGGTCTCCAGATTCATAGTCCATACCGTGGCTGTAATATGCAGATGACACAACACTTATCAGGGGCGGATCCAGAGTCTGGAAAGAGGGGGAGGGGGCACCTTGCTGAAAAAAAGTTGAAGAGTAAAAAAAAAAAAGGACACAACAATAATAGCTAGTTATCCTTTACCAAATATATTATATCACGTATGTTATGTAAAATAAAATCCTATTTATAGCTTCCTAAGTAAGCTACACTTCCCCATGAACACTGTGACTGCTTTATTAGAGTGATTGGTGATTGACTGCTCTATTAGAGTATCTCGATCTTATATACATTTTTAAGGGAAGAGCCCCCCCCCCCCTGGATCCGCCACTGCTTATGTAGTAGTTCTGATCCTTCTGTTGCAGCTGCATCTAGCTATGAATACACAGTTGCACCATAGATATTAGAGCCTACGGAAGTGCACCTGATACACTATTGGATATACTAACAATTAAATCCAGTGTATTGTGGTTTAAAGGTGGTTCTTAAAAGTAGTCAGAGCATCCAAGTATCTCAGTAAATTGTACCACACTGAAAACAAAAGTATTTAGGTGTTATAAGTTATAATGAACTCACTGATCCATGGCTCGTGGTAAACACCTCGTACAGGCTTTGCCTCCAGTGCCTAACTGGTAAAGCAGATAAAAAGAACAACAAACATCATGTAGCTATCCCAGGTGTGTAAGAAAATGTCTTATAATGGCCTATTATCTTTTTTTTTATCACCAGTAAATATCAACGAGTGTGCAGTGGCACATTTAAGCTTCCCAATGCACACACTTTCAAACAGGAAGGTATGGTTACACATATTTGCAAAAAATGCAGTGAGTGTAACAAGAGTAAAAAACCTATATGTCATACTATAAAACAGACCACCGCAAAACTATAGCACTTTTCAAACATACTTAATAAAACCTTAATTAATAAATTTAAAAAAAATAGACTATGTGCCTCTTTGTTGTATTTTTTATATGACAAGACATGGAGAGCCTTAGCCCCACGTGTGGTATACTACTCTATGCATGTAATCACTTTTAGTGTTTGAAAAATGTCTTTGTAGTTGAAAAAATACACCTCACAGATATTAATTTTCATTCATAATAGTTACAATCATGCTATAAACTGTTGATACTATACTCAACTCAAGCACATACATATATACTACAATGTATATAGTCCAGTCATTTAATTGGTGCTGTATTTATGTGCCTATACTAATGTAGTTAGTAATAAAGATCTAATTCTTAGAAAATCCTTGGAAATGAACAGTTCATATAGAAAAGCTGGATTTCAACAGCAACTTTCACTGGAATCAATTACCACTGAAGGGTATCCTACCGTACTAATTACATCATGAATCCATTTGTATGATATAATATGCAAATGCAATACTTCACTATACCGTGCACATCACTATGTATGTAAAAAAGAGTGAGCTGACTGACCTAGCTGTATGGATCTGATGGGGTTAAATCTTATGACAAGTCGGTATTGTGAGAAGGAGCCTGTGATACAAACATTCCTTTGTCCAACAATGGGGGCGGGAAGAGTTCCTAAAGTCAGAGGTCCCTGGTAAAAAGGTACTGGTATGGAGATGGTTACTGGAGCTATACCAAGCAGCTTGGTATGGAGCCAAATCAGTTGATGGATTTGATGTCCATGCAAGAGAAGATGGTCACATTAGCAAGACAAACAACATCACAGTTTATTATTAATAACATGGTGAATGTCAAAGTTGGAGATGTGATGGACATGTTGTACGGCGACGAGACATGCATTTGACATTGATATGAGTCTTGTAATTTAGATAGGGAAAGGTTGAGCAAATATTTAAATAATTGTATCGAGTGCTCAAGCCAGGAGGAAAAGCTGTAATAGTCAACCTGGCTGAGAAGTCCATTAATTGACAAGATGTATTTAACTGTCAGGGGAGATGAAGTTGTTGTGAAAGGAAAAATTAACAAAAGTTTAGAGCAACTTCCAAAACATCCTACAGTGTCACAAGTCAACAAAGCTTTTCAGGGTCTTCAAGAGGTCACAAAAATGTTCTTTGCAACAGATGAAGATGGAGATGTCTACCATGTTGAAGATGCAAACCAGCCACTATCAAATGGAGACCCCATGCATATGGAGTAAAACTAAAGTTTTAACCTTCCCTAACTTCTTTTACAGAGATCAGTTTATATGTTGGATAATGTAATCATAGCAGGTCTTTCCATAGACCAAGTCAACAATATTTACATCGAGGAGAGGATAGTGTTGTACAACCAAGAAAGTCAACTTAGCTGCGGCAAATCTGTTGTAGCTATATTGCACTAGTAATCCCTCCATACTGAACTTCCAATATTTTTTCTTGGCTCTTTAGCTCAGAATACCATGACGTGTTGAAATATATACCATGTTCTATTGCTGTTCAGCAGAAAAATTATGAATGTCAATACTAGGATGATGCATTGTGTTGTTGAATCAACAACACACATTTGCACATTCTAATATTATAATGTTTCAATGATAATAGTTACTGCAATCATCAATTCACTGCTATATATGTATATGTAATCAATGTATAGTCTGGATAGTCCATAACTGGCGCTGTATCTATGTGTCTACTGATAAGTGATTAAAAAGATCTAATTCTTAGAAAATCAACAGTTCGTAGAAAAGTTGTACTTCAACAGCAACTTTCATTGGAATCAATTACAACTGAAGGGTATCCTACCATACTAATTACATCATACATCGATCCATTTGTATACAATACGCAAATGCAATATTTCATTGCCATGCACTGACATCGCACAGTAAAAACTGGTGTGTTAAAACAGCACACAAAAATGTCCCCATGCAGTGAGTCAGCACATGTACTACTCCATTTGTGCTAATTTAGCACATAGGTGTGTTATGTTAACACAGTACAGTGTGCTAAAAATGAAAGTGTGCTAAAACAACACACCAGCATTATAAAACAGCACATTGATGTGTTAATTTGACATGCATGCCAGTGTGCCGGTTGTTTTGTAGTGTGCTACTTTAGCACGCTTGTAAGTTGAGCAGTGTGCTGTTTTAACTTGACACATGTGATATTTTAAGTGTGCTATTTCAACATGAGCACATGTGTAGTGTCACAGTGCTGAAACTGGGGACGTGTCATAATAGCACACTTGTTTTAAGTGTGCGCTAGTATGCGTATGCGTAGCTACCGTGTGCGTATAGCCGGAAACTTTGGCGAATTTGCCGCGCGCGATAGGATTTTGGCGAGAACAAAGTTTGCCTAATTTGTTGAGCTAATTAGGCCAATGAAACTTGATTACCAGTTTCTCACTCAGATTTTTGAAATTTTGATGCGGGCGGGTGGTTATTATTCATTATTTCAAGTTCCAAAAGCACAACACACACTGATCCAAACCCATTAAGATTTCTCTCGAGATTTCTGCCAAAAAACACTGAGTAAGGATCTACATTGATTAGGCCACTCCAAATGAGACTGTAGTTTCCCGTCCTGGTGTTTTCGTTATTCGATGCGGGCGGGAGGCTTATTATCATTATTCATTATTAGAGGTGTGACTGCTCTATTAGAGTATCTCAATCTTGAGAGGATTTCAAGGGCTTCTTTGCAAGCTATCAACCACCAGAACCATTCATTTTTAGGTTTCATTGTGCTTTTTAGCAATAGGCTCCATGAGAAGTTTCCAGAAAGCAGCACAGGAAGTGGTTTTGGAAAAATAATGACAATATTGACATGCAATGCGGGTGCCTAGACGTGATGCGGGCGGAGGACGGGAAACTACAGTCTCATTTGGAGTGGCCTTAAGTACTCTTGCATTAAATAACTAAACGTTACTAATCTATAACAAGCGATTTTTCAGTAAAAGTGACTGCTCTATTAGATCTTGAAATACCAATAATGAAATTCCATGTGGGTGTATAAACTGCTAATCAAGTTTCATTGGCCTTATTAGTGCAGTACATAAGCCCTTAAAATTGACATAATCGTTCACTTTTTGATAAAAGCACCAATTTTTTTACAGAGTATATGGAGCGTGCACTAAGTGTTTTAAGAAGGGGAGGCACGTAAAAAGTCCTCAGGAACACCCTTTTTTGCACCCTGACAAGAAAACTATTTGTTACTATTAAAAATCAATCATGTTTCTATCAAGTTAACTGCTGGGCCTAGTATCATAGTAGTACAAAGCATACAGCTGGGACATAATAGCCTATTAGTAATCTATAAAAAAAACAAATAGTTTTCTCACCTAGGCAGTAAACAAAATTACTAAAATTTCCATTTGCAGGGATTCTGTTAAAGTTTTGGACCTTCAATGCTGACGATTGTGTATAGTACTATGTACAAGGATCATCCTGATGTGTATCGTTTCTTTATTAAAGGGGTATAACAAAAGTTATTTAATGCTAAAGTCACAGGTGGATATCTCAACAGAAAACCATGAACTACAGCAGTTCAATTATCAAGCACAGAGCTTGAACAAAAGGTCCCTTGTCTTTCTACTGGGCACCATATGAAAGGTAATTAAATTTCTAGTTTAATGAAGGCAGTTGCAAGTTGTTTCAATATCTTGTTCTCAAATTACAGCGCTTTCAATTCAGTGTAATATAGTATAAGCAAGAAAAGCACACAGATGAGTATTAAGGTATCTCTTAGTGCTGTGATAATGCTTAAAATAAGCATAAAGGAGCTGGGTTCCAATGAAGTGAGATTTTGAGTATTAAGAAGTACCTTATGACACATCCATGTGCTTTTCTTGCTTATACTATATTACACTGAATTGAAAGCACTGTAACTTGAGGACAACATGTGGAAACAACTTGCAACTGCCTTCATTAAACTAGAAATTTAATTACCTTTCATATGGTGCCCAGTATAAAGACAAGGGACCTTTTGTTCAAGCTCTGTGCTTGATAATTGAACTGCTGTAGTTCATGGTTTCTGTTGAGATATCCACCTGTGACTTTAGCATTAAATAACTTTTGTTATACCCCTTTAATAAAGAAACGATACATATCAGGATGATCCTTGTACATAGTACTACACAATCGTCAGCATTGAAGGTCCAAAACTTTAACAGAATCCCTGCAAATGGAAATTTTAGTAATTTTGTTTACTGCCTAGGTGAGAAAACGATTTGTTTTTTTATAGATTACTAATAGGCTATTATGTTCCAGCTGTATGCTTTGTAATAGTTAGACACTTCGAGGATTTAAAAACCTGAGGTGACGTCAATAATTACCGAGGCGCAGCCGAGGTAATTATTGACCTCACCGATGGTTTTTAAATCCTCACCGATGGTTTTTAAATCCTCGAAGACGCCTATTGTGAGTGTCTAAGTGTTTTAGACAATGGCGTAGAAGCAGTGAGTTAGTATAGAGAGTTCCCATTGTAAACACCTAGGGTATTTCAGCGAGCAAAGGATATGTGAGGTCGCACAAGCTCGCGCGCAAGCCATGAAGCGCGAATAACTGAAGATTTGTAAAGTCGATAAAAAGTATGTTTGAGGCATTATAGATACGAGTGAATGGCAGCAAATGGGAATAGCCAGTGCCAACATGGCTGTCTTGCATGGTCTACAGAGCGTGCTTTAATATGGCGAAGGCCACAAACTGAATTAATGGCTTGTACCACGATGGTCTATAAATCCGCTGAACTACCCACGATAACAGCGTACCTGAGTGTAATTTCTTTGTAATGATCTGCTCGTAATCGCTTGGTGTTTACTGATGTGCGAAATACTAATTGTCCACAAAAGGCTAATTGCATTAAGGTAAGTAAGGGGGTTTCCGGACAGCGCGAATTTTTTTTTTGGACGCACTTCTGACTGAAAAATTTTCATGTTTTGTGAACTTACCGTTTTTCTTTGTTTTACGGAAAACAACATTGCGGAGAAGGAAAAGGTCACACTGAAACTATTAGCCCCTCTGTATTAAGTGTGTCGTCTTCAAAGATGCTGTGAACAGCGGATGAGACCTACCTGGATGGACATTTCTTCCCTGCCACCCGCCTGTTATCTCACAATACTGGCGTGACTCGATCGCTGAAAACCGGCTTCGATCATGGCGAGTGAAGGCCAAGGTGAAGGCGTGAAAGGATAGAAGGACACTTGTAAGAAGTTGTCACAAGGGTGGGAACCGAATGTGTAGTATGTGACTGTAATATCCTTGTTTGCTGTATACACTCTGAGAGTGAAACTACCTATAGCTATCTTGTACTTGTCATTATGTATGTATCCAGGTTGTGACCACAGTAGTTTGTTTGTTCTGTGTAAAGTTAACATCATTTTCATTACGGTATGTACCATAGTATTGTGTGATTGAATAAAGTTTGCAACTGCCGGGGTATGAAAAGGTTAGCACTCGTTTTAAGACACTCCAAATAAATTCTGTTTCCCATCCACCACCCGCATCTCTTTATTCCCAGCTGTTTCATTATTCCGTATTCTTCCATTGTTTTCTGCATACTGCACAGGCTTAATAAAATTGGTTTTGCAAGGTTTGCCAGCTCACATGTCAGAATGTTATCACTGTTCATGTTTGTGTTTTTCTTGCAATGTAAATTATGAAGGTACAAGCTGAAAATGTTATTACATTGTTTGCTATGGCTGTACCTATAGGCTAATAATAACTTGAAAAGCTGCCAATTTCATAATAGAAATATATGGACCACCTGCTAAGAGAAGCAGAGAATTTATTTGGAGTGGCCTTACTAGCTTCATTCAAAGTCTGCAAAATACAAATGGGATCCACTCTGTAAGAGTTTTAAATATTGTGTTGTGCCACATCTTTGGCTCTCAGAAGAATTTTGTTTTTGTTCTACAATTGCACTGCACCCTTGAATACTGCTTTGTGAATTCATGTTACTGATGCTGTTATTCTTACCAATGTTGTAAGTGCCTTCATCATTTGGGTTACATTTTGTCCAGGTTTAGTGGGTCTCATCCGCTTTTGAATAATTATTGGAATGGCCAAATTAGCTAGTAATTATAGGAATGGCCAGGAATAAATCCCAGACCAGGTAGTGACTTGATCCACAGACTTATTGCAGTATCCATGATCAAATTAATGTATGTTAATACTAACCTGTGACCAAACATCATGCCAATAGCTATCTATAGCTATCCAGTCTGCAGTTATGAATCATCAAAATTAATTTGGAAGACCTATTTCACAATGTGGTCACATAATGGGCATTCAAAGGTAGCATATTGCCTGGGAATGTAATTTGCTTAGGTTGACCGTGGTCATGAAATTATAACTGTTTTGGCTTTCTACCCAAAACAGGTCAGCCATTGACCAGACCATGGAACCAGATTGTTATTTATGTTGAAGAAAAGTAACCTAACTACTTAACTATACTACTTAAAATTTAGATTTAAATCACACAGCTATACTTTAGACCACATGTAATTATTGTTGAAGACCTTGGTGTGATGATTTATATGGACTAACAATATAATTGGCAAGAATAAGTCAAATCATTGTACTGGCTATTTGACCAACAAAGGAAGAACCACCACATCCATCTCTTTTCCACCCAATAATCAAACATGTAAGGGTAACGCTGAAACCAAAAAAATGTTATCAACTGTCAGCTATTGGAGACGTGTGCATACACATTGAGTTCAGCTGCACATTTGAAGATAAGATGAACATCATTGTAGCGACCATTAATGATTGGCTGGATATTGAGGTCATGCTGCACATCTACCAATTAGTTGATACTTACTTGAGGTCCTACTTTTATAGATTAAAAAAAAATTTTTTTGCCCATATGTGACCAGATTTGCAAAAGGGGTCTTCCGCACACATCCAATTCTCTAAACTTGGGAGGCCATAACTTAGTGTTCAGTTAACATATAAACCTGACATTTTCTCCATCAATTAAGCTATGTCAGTATGCACTACTGACCAAATTTCAAGTCAATATCTTTTTCCAATCTTAAGTTATTAATCGTCAAATTTGGTAAATAGGATGTGTATGGAAGACTCCTTTTTGCAAATCTGGTCACATATATTGATTTGCAATATCTGATTGGATCTACCAGTTTGCACAACTTGCAATTCTGGTATACTACCTTGCAACTTGATTGCTACATCTATACATAATTTCCCTTGCTCCACTTGAGCAATACATTCAGCTGCCTTTGTACAAGGCTGTCAAACGTAAGATGTCTTCAAGCAGCCTGGTTGATTTGAAGGTATAGATGGACATAGCTTTGTCATTCTTGAACACTTTAATGTGATACCTGAGAATTTCACAAGCATATACATACGTATGTGAGCTAACAAATCTAGTCACTTATATTACTTACTACATCAACGTTAAGAATATTCTACGAGTCAGTGATTATTATGTACAACATCATATAGTTATGTAGTATACTCTTTAGCAGCTATTTAAAACAATGTGATAGCATTTACTTTTCCTAGTACACTATATTGTAGACCTCACACTCGGCAAGTTATCTCATGTATGCATCTACAGTAATGCATAAGTATTGTACTGGCTTCTTGTGTATATGCGACTGGCCCTTCATGGTTTTCCAGCTCACTAAACATCATTTCCAACAAACCCATGGCTATAGAAGTGCCAAAGCTGCAGAAACCAGACCCTCCAGTTCCAATGTGGTGGTCTATTTAGCCAGCAATTCAAAAGATAAGTTTGATTTTGTGTTTATGGAAGCCAAATCAGTATGTGAACACGACAAGTACATACATACATACACAATGATACCTTATAATGCTTAATATAGTAATACTCACGTAGAGTAACAAACATAGTTAAGGTGTACTTGACAACCTCATTGAGACCACCTCATTATAGTGACGATATCAAGTATGTCTCTAGTTAAAGATGTACTGCATGACCTCATTAATAAGACTACTTCATTAGTGACCACGTTGAGTAGCTAGGTCCCAAACATAGCTAAGGTATACTCGACAAGCTCATTAATAAGATTATCTCATTTAAAGTGACCAACTCAAGTAGGTCCCAAACATAGCTCATGTGTATTTTAAGACTTTGTTGAAAGATCACCCGTCATGATATAACATCCATGTTAATTAGGTCCCAAGCCTTAAGTATAATTATATACTTCATGCATAATACAAGTACCATTTTTACATAGCTAAACACCACCACACCTTTAACAGTGGCTGCATTTGAGCAGTGTCATAATAAAAAAACAACAACATTGTTTTATATTGAGTAGTGGTCAAGGTTGAATAGCTGTTGCATCAATTTTGTGAACAAGTGTAATAAATGCTAACAAAAGTACAGTGAAACCTCTATAACCCGATGCTCATGTATATTTTATTAAGGCTAAATCTGAACTTAAATTATAATCAAGGTTGCTTGACTATCAAGGTATAGTGTTAAATGATTCGGGGATGCAGCTTTTCAAGCCATTATTTGCCTAGTACAACCATAAAAGCACGCATAAGCTTGTTTCTTCCTTTTTAAGTTGCAAAAATAGCACAAACATGAAGTTTGTGCTGACTTGATAGCGCTGCTGACACTGTTTCAAAATGGCTTTTACTGTGTCTGTCAGTATGCAAGAATAACAGGAAAATAATGGAAGAATATGGAGTAATGGAATAGTTAGAGCTGACAGTAACTAGATGCGAGCGGCGGACAGGAAACAGAGAATTTATTTGGAGTGGCCTAAGGCCCCACACTAAATCCTCTGGGCCTAACCTTGTTTCTTGTATTCTAAACCTGGATACATCCTTGATGATTGATGGAACAGGCAGTACAGTGTTAGACTACTGGATAACAGATGTGTCCAATAATAAAAGGTTTCACTGTAATGGAGCTCCACAGATGTTATAGCAAAAAAAACACTATTCCTATAGTACACAAGTAACAATATTTTCAAATCCACTGAGTAGCTACATATTGTAAAATTAGTGACATGCATGCAGACCTTCAGTTCTGGTCACTGTAAAGATAACATAAACATTTACTGATTTAGATACCCAGAGTCTACCATTACAGCCCTCAATAGTCACAAAGTACACATTCAGTTCCCAACTGTTGTTATTACTTGTGACACCTTCTTACAAGTATCCTTCTATCCTTTCATGCCTTCACCTTGGCCTTCACTCGAAGTTGTTGTTGTTATCTACTTTACCAGTTAGGCACTGGAGGGTGTACACAGAAGGCAGAGCCTGTTCGAGGTGTTTACCCATAGCCTAGAAGTTTTCAGCGATCGAGTCACACTAGTGTTGTGAGATGACAGGCGGGCGGCAAGGAAGAAATATCCATCTCGTCCGTTGTTCACAACATCTTTGAAGACGACCAACACACTTAATACAGAGACCTTTTCCTTCTCCGCAAACAATGTTGCTTTCCGTAAAACTAAGAAAAACGGTAAGTTCACAAAACATGAAAATTTTTCTAAGTCAGAAGTGCGTCCAAAAAAAAAATTCGCCCGGACAGCTGGATATTCCGGACACTTCACTTTTAATCCGCTACTGAAGGATGGAATAGAAACCGATCAGGCTATGGTTTATGCACCTAAGTACCCTACTTGTGTACTATAAATACTACAGTTTTGTTTCGATAGCTTTAAGGATTACCGAGATACATCACAATTTGCTTGCGAGTGTAAAATATTTTTGTGTAAAAACTTTCACTACGCATGTTACCAGGAGATTGAGGGCACCATTTGTAATTCTAAGCCACCATAGGCATCACAAATGATCAGTCACACTACTCAGTGAACGGATATATGATTTAGAGATAGTACAACTGGAATCCAAGCCCATTACCTGCGACGTGTTAACTGGCACGCGCAATCAACACAACCAGCATCCCGGAGAAGCCCCAAGCAAGGATCCGCGGGGCCACACTACTTAACCATGCTGTTTCAGTGTTAAGGCAAGGACTGATACAGATTTCCGGGCAGTAGATCAAATGTCGCATCTTCGAAAGCGCTGCAAGACACTCGCATGGTCGACTCGGCAAGGCTGGTGGACTAGCAGTTCTGCTTCTTAAAAATCGCTGTCACCAACAAAGTAACCAGACAAATAGAATGCTTTGAGTCTCTGCTGGGCCATGACACTCAATAGAGTGCAACATTTTCCATAACAATGGCAGGTACGCCTTTTTAAAGTGGTGTCCGGAAACCCCAGCCACATAAATTTTTGGCATTTTCTCAAACTGCAAATTTAAACTGCTCTTTCTCCTAGCACCCTATACTTTACCATCCACAATTTATACCCCGATAGCCTAGTTCATTAGCTACAATTCGGCACTAAGCATTTTAGAATCCGTTTTTCTCTCGAGGAGAATTGAACAAATTTTTAATACATGTGTAAACTTTGTCCGGAAACGCCCGCCCCTACCTTACTGTAGGCCACATTGTGGTTGTAAACAACTGTCGGGTGTCTTACCAGTAAGACACCTGATACCAGGTTTCTTCGCAAATAAGAGACCTCCACACATCAAACGAAACGCTGTATGCCATTGTCTAAGTACTACTATTGAGTCTATAACAGACACTCTGCATCGATGGGCATTATAGAGCTTACATGTCCATTGGACTCAATACATCATTTGGAGTCTGCACACAACCGCAAACTTTATAAACCTGAGTATGTACAGCTTTTGGCTGAATTGGATCGTTTGAAGATTCCTCACTGCTACAGAACTGTGGAAGTCAGTGTTTTGGGCCATTTTCAACCTAGTTCTATTGCTGCAATTAAGGATGTGATAAATTTTACCCAGCAAGTATCCCTATTTTCCAAAGGAAGTGCTAGAAATCTTTTGTTCAAGATGGCCAGTGCCTCAATTTCTGCTTCACAGAGAATATTTTATGGTAGGAACTCTAAAGAATGGACAATCAACCCGGACTGTTTTTAATCTGTATATAATTTAAGCTGTAACTTTAGTTTTGTACTTAAATTTATAATTTTTTTTTTCCTTGCCATGCCCACTGCTGTCCACTGTTGGTCAGACATGTGGTCGCATGTTGTCCGAGGACACATAATATATAATTTGTTTGTAATCATGCATGTTTTCTCATCAATTATTAGTGATGGTTTTCTCTCTAGGCCCAGCAGTTAACTTGATAGAAACATGATTGATTTTTAATAGTAACAAATAGTTTTCTTGCCAGGGTGCAAAAAGGGGTGTTCCTGAGGACTTTTTACGTACCTCCCCTTCTTAAAACACTTAGTGCATGCTCCATATACCCTGTAAAAAATTGGTGCTTTTATCAAAAAGTGAACGAAAATTTGGCTTAGGCGCTGGACTATGATTTGTATTGGACAAACGATTTGGCGGATTTTAGTTTGGTGAAACATCGTTCACTCGCCAAACTTTCCGGCTATATGGTATATAAAAGAGTGAGCTGGGTGTATGATTCAGTAATCACTATGGAGCTTAATATCTTCACCATTTACGGTAGAGTTTAAAAGCAGTGGTTATTCTGACCTAAACTGACCTGTATGGATCTGATGGGGTTAAATCTTATGACAAGTATTGCGAGAAGGAGCCTGTGATACAAGCATTCCTGTGTCCGGCAATGGAAGAGTTCCTAAAGTCAGAGGTCCCTGGTAAAAAGGTACTGGATATTGGATGTGGAGATGGTTACTGGAGTTACCAAGCAGCTCGGTATGGAGCCAAATCAGTTGATGGGTTTGATGTCCAAGAGAAGATGGTCACATTAGCAAGACAAGCAACATCACAGTTTAACATGGTGAATATCAAAGTTGGAGATGTGATGGACATGCCGTATGGTGATGAGACATTTGACGTTGCTATGAGTCTGTATGTGACTTGTAATTTAGATAGGGAAAGGTTGAGCAAACATTTTAAAGAATTGTATCGAGTGCTCAAGCCAGGAGGAAAAGCTGTAATAGTCAACCTGGCTGAGAAGTCCATTGATAAGATGTATTTAACTGTCAGGGGAGATGAAGTTGTTGTGAAAGGAAAAATTAACTAAAGTTTAGAGCAACTTCCAAAATATCCTACAGTGTCACAAGTCAACAAAGCTTTTCAGGGTCTTCAAGAGGTCACAAAAATGTTCTTTGCAGCAGATGAAGGATGAAGATGGAGATGTCTACCATGTTGAAGATGCAAGCCGGCTATCAAATGGAGACCCCATATGGAGTAAAACCCAAGTTTTAACCTTCCCTAACTTCTTTTACAGAGATCAGTTTATGTTGGATAGCGTAATCATAGCAGGTCTTTCCATTGACCAAATCGACAATATTTACACCGAGGAGAGGATGGTGTTGTACAACCAAACACACCCTGAAAGTCAACTCAGCAAATCTGTTGTTGATCATCCACTGGCTTATATCCACCATGTATCAAAACACTGCCAAACTGCTAACCTTACCATGCAGCAATTAACTATCTTATATGTACACAGTTTAGCTATCATAATTTGTTGTGAAAGTTTCAGTTAATTTTACTTACATTTAATTCTACAATTTGAGACCTGTATATATACATATTGCTTGTTATTAAATAGTTGACAGTCCGACTGAGTTAGAGGTTGTTATGAAAGTACTGTCGATATACGAAAAATATCAAATTGACTGCTAGCTCATGGACATGCATGGAGAATGTATACATGCATATAGAAAGTGATAACTGTCCTTATCACAGTTCATTATAGGGACCCATATGCTGTACTTAAATGCAGGAGCTATAGAGTCTGCTTAATGCTAAAGTTGAACGAATAAATATGCATGATCACCAGATTGTAGGAATATAGAATCCTTCTACACATCAGTCATAATAACTTGTCCCAATCCATTTGTCACAGGTATGTATAGTTTTTATGCATGAATGTATGTGTATTTCTAGTAAGTGTGATCATGTAAAAAATTATGTTATTAAATGAAAATTTGTAACAGTAAAACAGCATTAAGCTTGCAAGTTAGTGCCGTGGCATGCCCAAATGATCAGGGACTACACATTGAGAGGATCCCATTAGAATGGGGCTCTATGTAATAATCCATAATTTTCAGTAAGAAAAAACAGACAAAAGGACATTACAAGAGCAAGTTTAGCTAACTAGCTACTAGACTACAACTAAAAGTGAAAATTAGAGCCTCTGAGATTAAATAAGAGAGTGATTTTACAAGAACAAGCTTAGCCAACTAGCTACTATACCACAACTAAAAGGGGTGTCTATTATCTATGCTTTGACGATTAAGGGATCGCGTGAGCCAATTTACACTCCCCAACCACTGGGGATTGTAGATTTTGAATACGTGAACTATTCCAGACCCTTGTAGCGCGGAGCTTATAATTTCCAATCGATAAGCGGCTGCGCGGAAAGGGTCTCACGGTACGGTAAATCCGTGAGGGTTGGCAGGCCTGCATATGTCCGTCTACTATGATTAGTTGGTGGTGTTAGTTTGGTTTTGTGTGATTTGGTTTAGTTTTGTATAAAATTACATATAATTACGAAGTCAGGAACAGGTCCACAGTAGCTATGTAATCAGCTGTAATACTATACATTTGGCCTGCACTGTTCTAATAGAGCGAATCGATCTGTATGTACATAAGTCAAGGCAGATTTATGAACATCTCCTCCCCCATCCCCCATCCCCCACAACCTTCTCCATCTTACCAAAGGCTGCTGAGGTTACTACAAGAAAGATAGTTTTATAAGCGATAGATACTTCAATCATGATAGTAGCTACGTACAGTTCCGGTTGTCATAACATGCTAAGACCTTTGTTATATAGGGAATAATGATACACAAAGCTACTGTTCCAGTATACACACAATATCATAGATACAATGTCCAAACACACTAGTGCAGCCAGTAACAGGTCAGTAGACTAGTCACTGAGGTATACAGTTGAGAGGGCGTATCTTCATTTCTATCCACCTGGGATTTTTCCACCCACCAGCAATGAGTATGGATCCATACTGAATTGGACTGTACTGACAATTGAGATTGATGTGCCAGCAATAATAAAACCACCATCCTCCATTTTTTCGAGCATTATCTATACGTACTGAACAGCTAGCACCCCAGTTATCATTGTCGTTATCGTATGTGCTGAACTTCATGCCATTGTGTTTGCCAGTAGAGAAAGGATCAGTAATAGTGTCACCGGTAAAGCCACTGATGGTCAGAGGGTACTCTTCACTGGAACTCCCTACTTTAAAATTGGTGTAGTGAATGTAGTCGCGTGATTCAGTTGTGTTGTCTAGTTGAAAGTCAATTCTGAGTTCCCATTGACAAGTCCGGGTAAGACAGTAAAGGGACTTAAGGCCATACCAGAATTCGCCATTTAAATCTCCAAATCCTTTCTCATAGTCAAGCCATGATCGATGAAAATTCTCAGATCCATCTTTTCTCCTCTGTATAACTGTCCATCCTCCATTAGCTGTTGTAGTGTCACAGTACATGTCAACTATTGTTAGTTTCCCACTACACCAAGTATTCATTTTGTATATACCAGATGGAGATTGATCAAAATTACTTTCTTTTAGTATACAGCAATTCTCAGGTGGTGGCAAACCACAGGGATATTGTTTCTTCTCTGCCATTTCCTTCTCTTCTTTCATCTTTTTATCACAATATACAGTAGCAGCTATTCCAGTGATGAATAATGGGATGAGCAGAAAGTTGAATGCTGTCATTGTGGCAGTAGAGATGATAAATCTATGAAGTACATAGAATATTGATAGAAGTAGGCTACTTTTATAACACAGCTCTTATATATTTGTGTATATCATGGTATGTATGCGACTGGTATATTGTAGAAATTGCATACTATATTAGGTTACTAGCCACAGTGGCTGTTGTTAATTGTCATAATAATGTATTTGTGTATGTGTATATCATGGTATGTATGCAACTGGTATTGTAGAAATTGCATACTATATTAGGTTACTAGCCACATTGGCTGTTGTTAATTGTCATAATATTGTATTTGTGTATGTGTATATCATGGTATGTATGTGACTGGTATTGTAGAAATTGCATACTATATTAGGTTACTAGCCACATTGGCTGTTGTTAATTGTCATAATAATGTATTTGTGTATGTGTATATCATGGTATGTATGCAACTGGTATTGTAGAAATTGCATACTATATTAGGTTACTAGCCACATTGGCTGTTGTTAATTGTCATAATAATGTATTTGTGTATGTGTATATCATGGTATGTATGCAACTGGTATTGTAGAAATTGCATACTATATTAGGTTACTAGCCACATTGGCTGTTGTACACTAACTTCAATTTCACTACAGGTAGTGAAACACTTTGTTAGTGAAGGTCACTAACCTGGTAGTGACCAGTTAGTGATTTTCACTGACCTTTACTAGAGTACATGTAGTGACCAAAAATGTTAGTGATTTTCTCTACCATCTTAGTGAACGTCACTGACTTCTTTTTCACTGGAGCAAAAGTAGTGGCAAAAGTTAGTGAATTTCACTAGCTCAATAGTAAACTTCACTAAATCCTTTTTCACTGGATTAAAGGTAGTGACAAAACTAGTGAATTTCACAAACACATTAGTGAACTTCACTAGGTTGTTTTTCACTGGATTAAAAGGAGTGACAAAAATCAGTGAATTTCACCAACAGTTTGCTTCACTAGATCCCTTATCACTGCATGGATTAACAATTATATTTTCAATAGTAGACTTCACTAGGTCATTAAATTTGAAAATCAGTGAAGGGAATGATTGAAAGGATTCAGGGGAGTATGGGAGCATAAGGGGAGTGTGGGAGCATAGTTACCTAGTTGAAACAAAATCGTGGCAAGATTGAATTTGGAAGTAATTTGAGATACCTGGAACAAACTTACAGTGATATACAAGCCAATTCTTTAAATCAAACTTTTGTTTTATAAGATTTTACTAGCTATAAGTTACGTGGACCAAAAATGGAAAATTTTTGAAAATGGCAATCTCAAGACTGGATCTCAAGGTACTTTTAGTCAAATCCCTGTAAACATGCACAGCACATGTATGGAATTTTTGACTTTATTCTTTTCTGTGGTGCAGCTTGCTATTTAGTCTGACTTTTACAACTAGCCAAATCACCATTTACAACTAGCCAAAAGTCATTTACAACTAGCTTTTTGGCCACAACTAGCCCCTTTTTTTAGCCCCTGCCAGGTAGGCAGGTATGTTCACAAGCCATTTTTGGCAGGTTTTAGTAAACCTACTTTTTGCCAATTTTGGAAACTCTCAAAGCTGCCAAAACTGGAAACTTCAAAAGCTGCTGAAACTGGCAACTTTTTGCAAATTATATCTAGCCGTAGCTATTTGGTAAATTCATAGTTTAACCATTGGTAACACTAATGTTCCAAAATTGGCAGAACTTGCATTGCACTTTATATATTGGTGTGTGATATATCTGATTGTGGTATAGATTCATATTTGTTAGTAATGGGAAATTCAAAAAAAAATTGCCACAATTGGCAATTTTCAAGGCTGCCAAACACTGGCAAATTTCAAGTCTGGCTTTTGATATTGACAACAATGCACAAAGCCACACTTGTATTGTACTTTATATATTGGTGTGTGATATATCTGATTGTGGTATAGATTCTAAGTTTGGTAGTAATGGGAAATTATCTAATTGCCAATTGTGACAATTTAAATAGGGAAATTTTCAAGGCTGCCAAAACTGACAATTTCCAAGGCTGCTCAAGTAACCTGGCTACTTTCAAGGCTGTCAAACTGGCAATTTTCAAGGCTGCCAAACCTGGCAAATTCCAAAGCTGGCAATTTTATAGGCTGCCAAAAGTGCATAATGCTATCACTACATGAATTGTTATAGTCTAGTGCAAAAAAAATATTTACAAATCACTGATTCATCACTTAGAATACCACAAGCTGAAGCCCACAATCAATTTATTGTTCCCCAATCAAACTTTGTAAAGAGAACAATAATACACTAAATCTACGTATGTTTACTTATATAACTATGCAAGTCATTTTCTTCGAGGACGTCTGATAGCAAGTGAAGTAAAGTCTTCAGCTAAACATCTCTTCTTGGTCTTCTTTTTTATTGGTGGTGTCTTTAATGGGGAAATAGGTGGAAAGGCATTTGCTTCTGCTAGTATATAGTTTATTGTAGCATTGGGATCTTGAGATGGCTGTCTTTCTGGAATGTCATCAGGATCTGGAGATGACTGTCTTTCTGGGATGCCATCAGGATCTGGAGATGACTGTCTTTCTGGGATGCCATCAGGATCTGGAGATGACTGTCTTTCTGGGATGCCATCAGGATCTGGAGATGACTGTCTTTCTGGAATGTCATCAGGATCTGGAGATGGCTGTCTTTCTGGAATGTCATCAGGATCTGGAGATGGCTGTCTTTCTGGAATGTCATCAGGATCTGGAGATGACTGTCTTTCTGGGATGCCATTAGGATCTGGAGATGACTGTCTTTCTGGGATGCCATCAGGATCTGGAGATGACTGTCTTTCTGGGATGCCATCAGGATCTGGAGATGACTGTCTTTCTGGGATGCCATTATAGGATCTGGAGATGACTGTCTTTTTGGAACATCATCAGGATCTGTGGATGACTATCTTTCTGGGATGCCATCAGGAACTGGAGATGACTGTCTTTCTGAGATGCCATCAGGAACTGGAGATGACTGTCTTTCCGGGATGCCATCAGGAACTGGAGATGACTGTCTTTCTAGGATGCCATCAGCTGGAGATGAATGTCTTTCTGCAACATCATCACGATCTGTGGATGACTCTCTTTCTGGAACATCTTGTTTCTTCTTAGTCTGCTGTGAAGCATGTTGGTCAGCAACCATCACATATTCATCAGTATTCATTATCCCATAGTGAGCATAAAGGTGTTGTATAACTTCCTTCATTTGTCTTATCCATTGCCCTATAGTTTTAGTAAACTACCTATATAAATACTTATGTATAGCCACTTACCTCTATTTCCATCTGTAACAGAGCTTCTGGGATGGCGATAAGGAATATTTGATGGCCACCAAGTTGGTGGGTCTTCTTTCCAGGAAATTTTTAGGTCTTTCCAAGGCCAACTAGCATACTGCAAATAGTCTTGCCATTTAGTTCTGACAATTTTCCAAGAAAATATGGTAGACAAAACTTGTTCTCCAAAACCTTTGGGTGTTCCTCAGAAGTCTTCTCCGATGTTTCAAGAAACTTGTTTGCTGATGCCTTGATTTGCTCTGTTATCCTCTTATCACCACATACATAAAGTCCTCCTGTCCAGCATGTAGCATATACAAATGCACATGGTACACCCCATCTCTGAAGATCTTCAATTTTCTTCTCAATTACACCCACTCTTCTCTTGATATCTCTTGTCAACATATTGTTAGAAGCCATCCTTCACTCTCAGCAAAGAAAATAATGAATTCTTGATTTTTATAGAGATCAAGCAGCTGACCTTTGCAAGTAGGAAGCACAGCAACTTCAAAGCAAATTTCAAAGCAAAAGGCTTTTTGATAGCTTTATCACATTACTTAGGTGATTATTATCATAAGATATTTATAAAAAGCAACTTTCTTTTATAAATAATGTATTATTTATGAGGCAATTCATTTAGTGACAGTAAGATGGCATCAGGCAGTGGCAAAGCAGTGATTGGAAAACGTTTTCAAAAAAAGCAAGCTGTACAGAGTAAGATCAAAAAGGGCATAAAATGTTACCAGAGAAAATCAACTAATGAAGTTCAGAGTGGCTCAGAAAAGGTATATACATATGTACAATAATTAACTATATTTTAGCTAGTCAAACAACTTATATCAAGAGTATATCCCTCCCCATTATATACTCTTGCTTATATGAATTTGATATACTGTATACATATCACTCCTTTTTTCAGATTGGTGTGCTATATCAGTAGAAAAGATTTATGCTGAAAACTTGAAGAGGTGTAATTCATACTACAAGCTGGACAAAGGTTTGGCATACGTTGTTTCTGACCTTAAGCCATGTGGACAACTATCAAGATCATACTGTTTGATTCAACAGAAGATATTTTATTCCAGTTGTGCTCCTAATCAGAAGCTAGCTTTACTGTTGTGCTCTTGTGATGGTTCACAATTACAGAAAGAGCAACTAATAAGGTATGTTCAGGAACATACCTCGGGTAGGAGGTTGACAGCATGGACACACATACACACATGCCAAGCCATCAGTGATTACACTTGCCCAGTGAGCCATGGTACACCTTGTGCTATGCACTATACTCAGGTACTATAACAGGTTGAATGTGGGTTCACCCTGGTTTTAAGTGACCATATGAAAAGGGTGTAAGTCAGCTCAGACAAATGCATGAGCAGGACTATGTATACCACCATATGAATAGTCATTTAAGCATTGCCTAAACTCCCATCTGTTGAAGTTAGCTACTGTTAGACTCATTGGTTCTTTTTCATCTGTATTACACCCTCCCAGTGTGGGGCCCTCCATTAACTCATCAATCCTTGCAAAGGCTGGAACGTATACAGAGCAGTATGTATATGTGTAAACAGCTGTCCAAGTTTGATCATGTATCACAATATTACTCTGAACTCAATTTGTTGCCATTTAGGAAACTCATTCAATTTCAGGCTTGCTGTTTAATGTATCGCCAGTATCACCAGTTTAAATGTATCTTATTGTCACTTCCAATTCGATTTGGTCGTTGTCACTCTCAGTATGACACCAGAGTAAAAGACTATTTTGCTAACCCTGAGAGGTTTCACCATACTTTTGCCAAAAATTTCTTCCATTTTAGAGCTTCTCAATGGTGGAATAATAATATACCATAATCTCAAGTTCCCATTATCTGATCAAGGACCTCCATTATCAGAAGTTTCATTGGGATTTACCATTTGTATTTACTAATAATTATGTGATCTGGATTGAAAGAGTCATTTGTTTATGTACTTTTCCGTTTTGGTCAACGTTGTGTGGCATTGTTAGTACCAACTAGCATCTTTAGCATCAATTTTCAGTCAGTAGACTTTAATTGCAAACACCCTACAACTTCTGCATGCATGAGGGTACTTTAAGTAGAAATGCTTGGTACAGTGCTTAATTTCCTAGCAATAAATCACGTTTTAGAAGTCAAATGTGTCAGACATGTTGCCAGTATAGTGGTGTGAATATAGTACGAATTTCATTGCAAGACAAACAGCCATCCTACCACTCAATATATCAAAGCTAATCCAACAACTGAATGTGTTACTGTATAATACTCTCAATAGCAGCTTGATGTATTATATTGAAATACGTCTAGCGATTAGCCAATAGAATTAGTATTACACTTGTTTGTCAAGGTCCCATGACAAAAATCTATAATACTAATTTGATTGGCTAAAATAGTGTGGTGTGTTTTATATTAGAAGTAAATGTCCGATTTGACAACTATTGTTACCATAGTGATAGATGCCCCCAAGGTATGAAACAATATGGTTGCTTAGCAACGGTTGCTAGGTAACCGTTGCTAAGATAAAGTCGTTTTGAGACCATAGCAACGGTTGCCAGGCAACGGTTGCTAAGTGTGATTGGACTTTTGCAGTGGTTATTTTTTGAATTTCTGTTGCCAAGTAACAGTTGCTATGGTTGTCGGATTAATTTGCAATAGGACGGATGGCTGTGGTATTCGGGATTAATAGTTCTCGCATTGTAAACAGGAAGGAAATAGTGCTCGGCTTCGCCTCGCACTATTTTACTCCTTCCTGTTTACAATGCTCGCACTATTAATCCCGAATACCACAGCAATCCATCCTATTACATATACAAATAAAGAGATGTTGCAAAAACATGGAGCATGGAATGGAGTGGTAGTAACCGCTAGAATTTGTGTAAAGGACATCTGCTATACAGATTTGCTCTGAACAACTACGTACTCACCAATAACACTGTGATATAATATTAGAGTGCTAGTGTACAGGGCCACCAAAACATGGTGGGGGCAACTGGAGCATCTTTCCCTGCTCTAACCTGCTGGTTTAGGGGCCTCAGTAAAAGAATGTATTTGGTGTACTTTTCGGGGTTAACTAGGCATATTTATTTCATCAGATCATTTCTTCTATCTGAGATGAGCACACTGGCAGGACCAACAGAGACAAGGGACAGAAAATAAAAGTAGGGTCCTTACAGTACAACAAATGCATTTTTAATGGGACCCAAACAGGGAAATATTACTCCAGTTGCATGCCCCTCCCTATCTACCTCTAGGTGGTTGGTAGCACTTATGGTAAGTATAGCTGTTCATTGCAAGCCTGTATAGCAGATGTCCTTTGCACATGCACAGATACTGGAGTGCATTGTCGCTTGCCTAAGGCCCAAGGATACATAATACATAGTCAATTTATTTTAGTGGCTGAATACTTTCAAAAACATAGTCCTATGTACTGTACATGAATATGATCAATTTATTAGTCAAAGAAGGAACATATACCATATTCCATATTTTACATCATCCCGCAAATGAAGTTCAACCGCTGCTCATATATGAGTATATACAATTATTTTGAGATACTCTAATAAAGCAGTCACCCATTTTTTGATTTTTTTGCTACAGTGCACAGCAATCCTGACGTTTAGAGTATTATTAGCAGTAACTGTACTGGTTAATGTATTCATTGCAACTATGAATGTTGTTTAAGTTAATAGTGGCAACATATAATTATATGCAGACTAAATGACATATATAGCCATATGAATATAAGATGCACTTGTATGGATTTCATTAGTTAAACAAGCTCTAGTTGGATGCCTGTACACATCAATTACCTCTCAATATTGTTTGTGATGTATTTTAAAACTCTCCAATAGAGCAGTCTTTCATTTTTAAGTGTTGAATAGTTGGTAATAATAATAGAAGTCCAACAGTTACCAGCAAATTAAAGGATCAAGGAGTGCAGTCTCCAACCACCAAGAGATCCTGAATATTTTAATGGTCCAACACTCAAAAAGATTACATTAGTGTAATAGTATTATGTTTGTAATTTATGTCATGATACATGATGCTAGCCTGATGCTAGCTAGTGGTGACTGGACCTTGGAAAATAGTGCATGCATGTGGGCACTAACTATACTCTGCCCCATAACAGATCATATCTCAGCACTGGAATAAAATATGTGACTGGGCTTGTGAAAATAGGGCATGTGGGCACATAAAAATTGCCTACTTTTTCAAACTTTGATGTGTCATAACTTTGTATTCCATGACTCTGTAGCTATGCAATTTTTAGCACTTCTTAATCATTTAGTTGGCTTTATAATACAAGTTACAGAATGAAAATATTCTATCTCAGTATTGAGATATGACAGGTTATGTGATGGAGTATAGTTTGTGCCCACATGCCCTATTGTCGCAGGCCCGGCCACATATTTGCATTTAGTACCATGTGCTATTAAGCCAATTAAATGTTCAAGTGGGGTTGAAATTTGAATGGCCATAGCTAAAGCTAAATGGAATAAAAAGTTGAAAGTTTTAAAAAGTAGGCAAATTTTGGTTTGCCCACATGTCCTGTTTTTGCAGGCCCAGTCACAGTGATGTAGGCATAATATTATTATATAGATTGAATCCATGCACTGACGATAATGGAATGACTTATAAACAGCCAAACATCATTGGTTTATTTTCTGATGCAATCAGTTAAATGAATCAAGAATGTATCTTTTACAACCAAGTAGCTATAATTAATACAGAATAGAAGTATATCTGTTCTCATGACTAAGAAACTGTGGCTACATACATACTTATTATGCTATATACAACATTTATTCTGCTTAAATCCTTGATGAAGTCCAACACTCTACATCATTTCCAACAATAAAGATCCTTCTCATGTTAATATATATCTGTTTACAGTTATGCATACTTATGCATGGGTAATTATTATAATATGTTTACTATACTTGACCGCTCTATTACACTGTTAAAAATAAAGAGTAACCACCACTTTGAAGAGTTCCCAGTGTAGAGAGGATTTAACACCCCATGGAGAGTAACCAACACTCTGAAGAGAATAACCATCACTCTGAAGAGTAAGTGACACCACCTTCAGAGCATGTGTTACTCCCCAGTTACTCCTTTAGAGTAATGGTTACTCTCCAGGGGTGTTAAATCCTCCCTACACTGGGAACTCCTTGAGAGTTGTGGTTAGGCACCGGCCTATTATGCCCGAAAGTTTACCTATTATGCTTTTGAGCATTGCTCAAAAATTAAGCCTATTATGCTCAAAATTATGCTTTCAAAATCAAAATTATGCTCTAGAACTGACTGTTTTATTAGAGTATATCAGCCTTTCCTGACTGCCCTATTAGAGTAAGTGACTGTTCTATTAGAGTATCTCGATCTTATTTCTGCAAAGTGTGAATAACCAACAAAGAAACGGTTTAATAAGTTGCATTACGTGTTTTTGATTATAAAATGCACTAATAATACTAATGGCAGTGAATATTTGCTTTCTTTCAGGCGCGCGTATTGCGCATTTAATTAATTTTTCAAACATCGTCCCTATTATGCTGGCATTATGCTTGATGCTTTTGGCCACCTATTATGCTTTAAATTATGCCGGCATAATCGGCCGGTGCCTAGTTGTGGTTACTCTTCATTTTAACAGTGTAGAATATGCCTGACTGCTCTATTAAAGTATTTTAATCATGACCTTAGTTAATATAGGATTGACAATGGACAGTAATTCCATTTGCATGATAAATAATGTAACTTCATACTCTTCAGAGTCTGCAAGTAGCTTTCTTGATAAACATGTATAATATATGTATAATTATTATGAAGTTTAACCTGTAATTTAACAAGTATTGTGTAATCATTTTTATACAGTACTCTCAATTAAAAGTCAATCCTAGCTAGGAAAGTAAAGGATAACGAAGTCAAGAGCTATATGCAGTGGCCAGTGGTAAACTACTATGTACATTGAAAGTATATACTATGCATGTGATAATATAACAGCTACTCCATGATACAATTTTTATGATGTATCTTCACTTCAATTTTGAGTGCAACATAAGTATGACCATACTGAGGTGGTCACATGTTGGCCTTATTGTTGGGACTAATGTTAATACATGCACTTATTGTGCCACCAT